>NC_140943.1:81586284-81751284 GCF_014529385.1 Adiantum capillus-veneris
GTGCATTAGCTTTTGTGTGGCTCATAATTGTATATCTATACAATCAAAGGTTATCGAACATAAGTTAGTGATGGGCGATGTGTGCGTGGCCGACATGGTTAGCAACCCAACATTCTTCCACTTAATGACCGATGTGGGAGACCGTAAAACTATATAACCTATACAGTTATTGAAGAAAACTGCATCTTCACTCGATGCCCATCAACTGACAACAATGCTGAACCTATTTGCTTGAGGGATTCTTAGTGAGTGCATCTGCCGCATTCTCTGATGTATGTATCTTCACCAAGTCAAGCTTCTTGTTTGCTAGGTAAGAAACGTGAAACTTGTTTCACGTCGGAGGTTTCGCAGCTTTGAAACTCGGAAACCCCAAAACCGTTGAAACCTTTCGGCAAAACAATCAAAACGCAAAACTTGTTGAAACAATTGAGACTTTGAGGTCTAAATTTTTGTAACAAGATTATGTATTCAACTAGTTTTTGGCAATATTTAGCGACATAATGATACAAAAATATAGAGTGTTTGTAGCTACAAACGAAAGATAGATTAGGGGTTTTTCTCAAGCAAGAAAATTGATTTTTGCTTTTTTTTTTTTTTTTTTTTCAAGCTGCCAACACAGTGGGCACTCAATCTCTCTATCTCTACCTGTCTTTGTCTCTCATCGTATGTATGTATGTCTACCTATACTTAATTATACAAGCATGCACACACCTAATATGTGTGTGCTTATGAATATAGATCTGAGTGTGCACTATGTACGTACACATACATATGCACACACATATATATTGGTATATGTGTGTGCATCTATAAATATAAATATAAATAAATATATACATATTATTATGAATTTTGTTTCACTTCTTCTTGCCTCGAAACGAAACATTTCAAAACCTCGAAACTCTAAAATGGAGGAAACCACGAAAAGTTTCATGTCACACTTGACTAAACTCACGCTTAATTCCCCATTTTGCACAGAAGTGAGCAAACTCTTTGGAGATGTATTCTCCACCATTATCTGAACGTAAAGTGTAAGGTGCAGCGGAATGAATGTTGTATTTTCTCAAGATTAGTGATCTTTATTGCTCAAGGTTCCTTTTAGTTCTTAGGGAAAGAGAGAGCTTTCCGTCTTATGGAGAGTGCTATGATCACGAACAAAGTGAGTGGATATTGTGCGTGCAAGTGAATGAGACTGAGAGAAGGAGAGAGAAGAGATACGACACCCGAGAGGTTGTAAAACCCTCCTCCGAAGGCCCCACTCTCGTCGGCAAGAGTGGTCTACTTTGATTGCACAAAGGTGTACAATGCGAATGCAATGGACAGATGCAAGACGACGGTGATTGAGGCTGAAATCTGTGATCTTCCTTATGCTGAATTTCTTGGACTGTTTTAGGGCTGAAAATGATTGTGGTACTGCTGTTTATGGCTGAAAATGAATTTCTTGCTCGGGGGTCATGCTGAGGGGAAAAACGTTGAGTTATTGTACCTCTTTGGCTGCGTTTTTTAATGGCTGATGTACCTGCTGAGAATTGATGTAAAAACTTTGAGGCTCTAGGTCAAGATCTGCATCTTAATGGGCTGAATATATGCTTCCAAAAACGCTGCCATGGGCTGAGATTCACTAACGCTAGGGCTGTTGTTCTCCTTGCCAAAACGTTGGCTGTGGATATCAAAAACGCTAGCAGTTGGGGGCTGATCTGCAGAGGAACACAAGCGCCAGAGATTGGAGGTTGTGGGCGATGACTGCAAGAGGGAAAAACGCCAGACGAGGGGAGATGGTGGCGATGGATCTGATGCTGAGGGGGGGTACTACTGAGAAGTTGCCTGTTGAGCGGGAAGCTCCTACTGCCTCTTCTGCCAGAAAGTGCTAACTTGGGTTTGCTTATGCCCTACCTACTTTTGTTGGAAAGTCACTTAAAAATAATAAGTGAAAATAATCAATAAATAGGAAAATAGGCTAAATGCACTGGAAAATTTCCTTGACTGAATCTGTTGGATTCTAAAGGGAATACTGATGATCATGCTGTGTGCAACCGGAGGATATGCATCTATGCTAAGTGACTGGGCATGCATGGTCTACGAATAGACTCACTAAAGTGCCATATCACTGCTAATCTAGACCTGAGTGGACTGACTGAACCCTGCTGTGGTGTAGCTTGTCCACGGACACATAGGGTTGGGATGTGTCACGTGACAGCCTCTCCTTTTCAAAGTGAGTTACTGGTACCGAACTGTATGGCGTGCAGGGAGATCGCCAACAGCATTCGGAATCTTGGAAGGGACTCTTCGTCGGCCCACTCGGATGTGTGGGTCTTGCGGTACTTGAACTTCATAAAGGTCTGCAACGCTTGCTTCTTTGGGCTGCGCCAAAAGCGACAAAGTCTTTGATAGCTCCTTCCTTGCTTCAACTTCGTCTAGAGTCCTGCTTCTTTCGTCTTCAAGAATCTCCATGGCTGAAAATTCATGAAACCATCTCCAACACAAAACCATGAACATACCCATTCCATGTAAAGTGAAGGAAAAAAATATTGTCTTCTCTAAAAACTGTGTATGCAATGTAGATGAACATAGAGACGGAGTGACAACCCGTTCATCAAACACATGCAAACAATGCGCTCGAATCTTTTCTGTTTGATCGAAATCAATCAACTGTGGCAAATCACAATGGAAATGCCCATGTTTGGTGCTCATACTATGATGTGCTCTTTCGGAAACTGTGTCATGCCAAGGAAGAGACATGGAATGTGACTTCTTTACATACAAACTTTTCAGCTTTTCACGAAAATTCCGCATACATTTGTGCTCATCCATATGAGAAACGTGCTCAAAATACAATATGTCATGCCTAGGAAAAGGGATCACATAACGATGCTGATTAAAATACAGGAAACCTTCACGAATGAAACACTCGAACAATGCGTGCGTATCAATCATGCGAACACATAATACTTCCTGTAATGGCTCTTTGTACCAAGGCTCGAGAGCCAAGATCGGATCTTCGTGATTGATCGAATCTACAACGAGATTAGCTTCGCTAGAAAAAGCATCAACTAATACATCATCATTGTGAACAATCACATCAGGTTCATGCAATTCATCATGCTTGTCTTTATCATCCAAATCATCATGCAAATCATGGTCAATTAAATCATCATCATGCTTCACACAATCATGCAAATCCTATGTGTCATGCTGTGAGGAAAGAGAGACTGAGAGAATCTCCTTATCCCGAATCCTTTCGACCTTGTCCTGCATATTAGCAATGAGAGATGGAGAAGGAGCAGTGTCCACTCCATGAAAGACAGTAGGAGAATTACTTTTGGCATTGAGAGTTAAAGTGCTAGCCTCCCAATCAACGAGAGGGTTTATTTCACGAAACCATTTCATGCCTAAAATCATATCACATCCTGAGAGAGGACATACAATAAATCTTCTAGTGAAGGCAGTCTGTTGAATTGCAAACAACACATCAAGGCACTCTTTCGTGATGAGAGCGTCCATACCAGGACGAAAGCCAGAGACCTCGATAGGAGATCTCGGACTTACTTCGAGGTGGGCTCTCTCAACAACAGAGGGACTGATCACATCATGCATACTACCCGGGTCAAACAATATGACAAAACGGTGCCCCGACGTATGACCATAACATTTAATGAGAGAATCATCAATGGGAGGATCCTGAGAAACTTTGGGCACACCCGTGTTATCATTCATTGCATTGACAGATGTAGTGGATGCTGTGGGTTCTTTAGATTCATTCGATTCAAGCTTAGGACATGCTCGTTTTATGTGACCCTTAATGTGACAATGAAAACAACGACCTTCTTTAGAATACGTGCTTTGTTCTTCCGACGTGATGTATCCTCCTACAATTCCTTGTGCTACCTTTTCATCTGGAGTAAGCTTAGGTTTAGAAATTGTGTTAGCCTTACCCTTAGATTCATTGGAAGAATTCTTTGATGAGATACTGTTGGTAGATTGGTTAGAAGAGTTATCATTCTTACCGTTCTTACTGTTCTGAGGAGTCTGCGAGGTACTTGTGGAAGTCTTGTTCTCCTTAGGCTTTCCCTTGTTGTGCTTCATCTCCTGTGCGAGAGCAATCGCTACCGCCTTGTTGAGATCGATTGGATCGAGTACCTCGACATCGTACTTGATATACTCGTCCAATCCAAAGAGACAAGCCTCTTTGCGCTCTTCATCCGACATGCGTAGTTGGGTACCTAGCTGCAAAACACGATTAGAAAAAGACATAACCGGCATACCATTTTGCTTAAGAGCGCGCCAATCGTCCTTCAATCGTGCTAGGTACTGAGATAGCATAAACCGTGCCTTGAGCTTGTCTTGGAAATCAACCCAACTAAAAGAGAGGTGTGAAATCGTCGGCTACCTCTAGGTGCGCGGCTAGCTGTGCCTCTTGCCATGCGTGGTACCAATTGATGGCATCACCGGCAAGGTACATAGTTGCCGTCAAAACTTTGCTATTTCCTGTCTTCTTAGTTGTCGCAAAATAAGCATTAAATTGATGCAACCAAGAATGAATAACTGTAGCATCCATCTTATCGTCATACTTACTGAAAGTCAACTTTTTTGTAATTGGATGGTTGGAATCCGCGTCGTGGCTTGCGCCACTTGACGAACTTCCACGATCTTTGGGTGGTTCGGTCTTCGAGGCTAGGATGTGGGAAATAAATTCTTGATGACGAATCTCCCTTTGAGCCTCTCGTTCATCGCGCTCGCGTTCGAAAGCAAGTCGATTTTCTTCTTGTTTTGCGGCAAGAGCAATGCGCTCATGTTCCTGAGCAAGGTGATTTTCTTCTTGTTTTGCGGCAAGTGGCGTTTCTTTCATCGCGCTCGCGGTCCTTGGCTTCTTGTGCACGGTCCTTTGCTGCTTGTTCTTCTGCTTTGCTTGCGAGTTGTGCCAATGCAACTCGATTCGTTTCTTGTTGTTGTGCCATCATGTCCAACATCGACTTGACCATCATCTCCATAGGAGTGAGGACAACTCGTGGCGCAGATGGCGAAGAGGGAGGGTTGGAAAAATCTCCTTCGTCGCCTCTCTCATGCCTATCACATGAATGCGAAGTATCCATTCCGCTTCGGGTGACGACCATGCACTATAATCTTGGGTTCTTAAGTTCGTGAGAAACTTGGGTTCTTGAGGTTCTTGAGGTTCTTGAGGTCCTTGATTCATGAGAATCTTGGGTTCTTGAGGTTCTTGAGTCTTGAGGGTCTTGGGTTCTTGAGGTTTTCTTTCGCTTGCAAATCGCGTTGGAGAAGGATCTTCTCTTCACCCGAGTTCTACCCTTTTTTGCGGGCGCACCCCTTGGGGGCCTTGCGCTCACACCAAGGTTGCTTTTTCCCATCTCACGTCGATTGGCCGGCTGCTAAGTGCACGGTCCGCTCTCAATGAGTGAAAAGAGACACAAAGGGAGGCTGGACAAGCTCTTCTTTCTTGGGATTCCTGTCACTCTTCAACCAAACACGATTAGGAATCGCCACGCCTAAGTAAACTTGGGTTCGTGCGATCGCAACAAGCAAAAAAAATTCTTGTGGTTCTTTCCTTGAGTAATGCAGAACACTTCCAAAGCTCTGATACCAATGTAAGGTGCAACGGAATGAATGTTGTATTTCTCAAGATTAGTGATCTTTATTGCTCAAGGTTCCTTTTAGTTCTTAGGGAAAGAGAGAGCTTTCCGTCTTATGGAGAGTGCTATGATCACGAACAAAGTGAGTGGATATTGTGCATGCAAGTGAATGAGACTGAGAGAAGGAGAGAGAAGAGATACGACACCCGAGAGGTTTTAAAACCCTCCTCCGAAGGCCCCACTCTCGTCGGCGAGAGTGGTCTACTTTGATTGCACAAAGGTGTACAATGCGAATGCAGTGGACAGATGCAAGACGATGGTGATGACGACGGCGACTGAGGCTGAAATCTGTGATCTTCCTTATGCTGAATTTCTTGGACTGTTTTAGGGCTGAAAATGATTGTGGTACTGCTGTTTATGGCTGAAAATGAATGTCTTGCTCGGGGGTCATGCTGAGGGGAAAAACGCTGAGTTATTGTACCTCTTTGGCTGCGTTTTTTAATGGCTGATGTACCTGCTGAGAATTGATGTAAAAACGCTGAGGCTCTAGGTCAAGATCTGTATCTTAATGGGCTGAATATCTGCTGCCAAAAACGCTGCCATGGGCTGAGATTCACTAACGCTAGGGCTGTTGTTCTCCTTGCCAAAACGCTGGCTGTGGATATCAAAACGCTAGCAGTTGGGGGCTGATCTGCAGAGGAACACAAGCGCCAGAGATTGGAGGTTGTGGGCGATGATTGCAAGAGGGAAAAACGCCAGACGAGGGGAGATGGTGGCGATGGATCTGATGCTGAGAGGGGGTATTGCTGAGAAGTTGCCTATTGAGCGGGAAGCTCTTGCTGCCTCTTCTGCCAGAAAGTGCTAACTTGGGTTTGCTTATATATTAACTTAGCAAAATTGCCCTATCTACTTTTGTTGGAAAGTCACTTAAAAATAATAAGTGAAAATAATCAATAAATAGGAAAATAGGCTAAATGCACTAGAAAATTCCCCTGACTGAATCTGTTGGATTCTGAAGGGAATACTGATGATCATGCTGTGTGCAACCGGAGGATATGCATCTATGCTAAGCGACTGGGCATGCACGGTCTACGAATAGACTCACAAAAGTGCCAGATCACTACTAATCTAGACTTGAGTGGACTGACTGAACCCTGCTGTGGTGTAGCTTGTCCACGGATACATAGGGTTGGGATGTGTCACATGACATAAAGCCTTGAGCTTCTTACCAGATTGAGTTTCAACACTTGACATGAATCTTTTAACGTAAGAGAACGTCTTGTCACGTGACACATCCCAACCCTATGTGTCCGTGGACAAGCTACACCATAGCAAGGTTCCCGTCAGTCAAGTCAGTTTAGATTTGCAGTGATCGGGCACTTTTGTGAGTCTATTCGTAGACTGTGCATGTCCAGTCACTTAGCATAGATGCATATCCTCCGGTTGCACACAGCATGATCATCGGAATTCCCATCAGAATCCATTAGCATCAGTTAGGGGAATTTTCCAGTGCATTTAGCCTATTTTCCTATTTTTGGTTATTTTCACTTACTATTTTTAAGTGACTTTCCAACAAAAGTAGGTAGGGCAATTTTGCTAAGTTAATATATAAGCAAACCCAAGTTAGCACTTTCTGGCAGAAGAGGCAGCAGGAGCCTCCCGCTCAACAGGCAACTTCTCAGCAGTACCCCCTCAGACCATCCCTGGCGTTTTTGCATCTTCACACATCCCTGGCGTTTTTGCATCTACACCCAAGCCTGGCGTTTTCCTTCCACTGCAGGCCATCGCCATTACCTCAGCATCCCAGCCATAGCAGATCCCCAGCATCACCAAAAGTCCCCATTTGCTAGCGTTTTCAAATCAGCCTTGCTGGCGTTTTTCCACAGCAGTCTATTAGCGTTTTTGACCTCCCACAGCCAGCGTTTTTGGCAAGAGACTGCATCAGCCAGCGTTAGTGCATTTTCAGCCAAACTGCCTCAGATCTATAACGTTTCCAGCCCTAGGATACAGTAGCAGATTCACCCCAAGTTGGTTGCAGATGCTCCTCCCATTTTCAGCCATCAAAACGCAGCCAAAACAGTCATTTTCAGCCACCGAAACAGTCCCGAAAAACAACAGATAGAAGACTACAGATTTCAGCCATCGAGTCGTCGTCGTCATCACCGTCGTCGTCATCGGCATAGTCCAAGCTGCATCAGTCCATTGCATTCGCATTGTACACCTTTGTGCAATCAAAGTAGACCACTCTCGCCGACGAGAGTGGGGCCTTCGGAGGAGGGTTTTACAAACTCTCGGGTGTCGTATCTCTTCTCTCTCCTTCTCTCAGTCTCATACACTTGCACGCACAATATCCACTCACTTTGTTTGTGATCATAGCACTCTCCATAAGACGGAAAGCTCTCTCTTTCCCCAAGAACTAAAAGGAACCTTGAGCAATAAAAGATCACTAATCTTGAGAAAATACAACATTCATTCCGTTGCACCTTACACGTCTCATCCTTCGACTTTAATGCATAAGCCCAAACTTTGCGTGTTGCGTCATCTATGAACGTCACAAATAAGATGCATCACCAAGAGACTGAGTCAGCATGGAGCCACATACATCACTATGTACAAGCTCTAAGGGCCATCTCTCTTTCTCAAACAAAACATTACGAGAAGCACTCGTTTGCTTTCCATAATGATAGTGCTCACAGAAAGGAAATTCGAAAAAAGATAAAGCAGGCAACGAGAAAGAGTTTCCATCCCTTTCTTGGAAATATGTCCCAACCGACTATGCCACAACGCAACAATTGGCAACTCAGTCACTAGAAGAACACTGTTTTTGTTAGATAAATAAAGAGGATACCAGGGGCACATGGTGAACATTATGAACGACAAATTTGACGCCATTCAACAAAATCGTAGTAATGTCACCAATGCCAATGAAGACATGCATCTGAATCCAGGATCCACATATGTGACACTTCACCATTGACTAGCAGTTTGCTTGGCCATGAACTTTGTAAACATGAGTCTCTTGTGCATCATAGAACACATCCGTTGACACAGGCAACAAATTAATGTCCTACGGTTCATCATAATCGTGAATAGATTGATCTCTTGAATCTTCGCTGGACTTTTACTCTTTTCCTCTTTCTCATCATTGTCATTGCTTTTTCTTTTGCCTTTCTCACGCTTTCATGCATGACAGTCTTTCTTTATATGACCATATTTCTCATAGAAATGACATTGAATGCTCTTTTTATTGTGAGACTTTGATCTATCATGAGATGTATCTCTCTTGCAATCTTTGCCAGATTCACGTTGCCAAGAACGACCTTTCGTTTGTTTACTTTCTTTTTGCACATAGTGAGCTTCGCCATGATGCAAGCTACCTATAGTTTTACAACGCACTTCTTTTCAAAGAAGAGAACTAGTGATATCATTGTATATTACGTATCATTTGGTGCAAAATTACGAACAACAGTACAAAATCTATGCCACGATAGTGGCAATGAGCAAAGCAAGTGAATAGCTTTCATCTCATTATCGATCTTCATGTGCTAAGCACGAATCTGGGCAAACGAAGAGTCGAACTCATTGATATGGCTATCAGCACTAGCGGACTCTTTCATACAAAGATTATACAGCTTCCGCATCAAGCACACTCCAACAGAGTGAAATAAACTGACTTGGCAAGATGCAATCTAATCGTAGATTTCCTAATGCATCTAACTCTTCCATTGAAACTGAGTCATGTTCATCTCCTCATTACTCATGGCATATGAAATGGGAAGTTTCTGCTTCTTTTGCACTGAGACATTTTGAATCTGCTACTTTCAAAGCGCAAAGTTTGTCCCATCAAACTTCTTGATGTCCTAAACATCCTTGTCCTTAGAATTCGACATAAGAGCAAGATTTCTTGCATAAAATTTTAAAAAATTTCGACGGAGGCTTGTTTGAATTTGGGAGAAAATCTCAATCAAAATGATTGTCAAAGTGCAATACACATAGACCAAAACGCATAGAAATGCTCTTCAATAAACAGGCATAAACTTGTCAGGTACAGCAGAATTGAAATGTTAAAGATCTAGACCTTATACTTCCACAAATATTTATTTCTTTCCTTGCTTGAATGTGTGCTACTTAGCATGAGTGATGGTTCCTTTTAGAGAGAGAATGAGAGGTAGTTTTATGGAGAGAGAGAGAGAGAGAGAGAGAGAGAGAGAGAGAGAGAGAGAGAGAGAGAGAGAGAGGTAGAATGACACCCGATAGGGTCCCAACCAACCCTTTCAAGGGCCCCCCACACCGTTGCCGATGTGGTATTTGCTTTGATTGCATAAATGGAATGTACACACATGCAATACCTCAATGTAGACTCTATTGACTCAAATGGGGAATGTCGCCACGGTAACCCTTCAAAATGAAGCACCTCTGAGGCTGATTTGATGCATCTTTGGATCCGTCTCGATGAGGGGTTGCTCATGGCCACCTGTAACAAACTGCTGACGTGTCAAATCCTAAAGAATGGAGCCAACTTACAGATGATGTGGCTGCCCGAGAGCAGAAACCCTAACCCTAATTTCTGCCAGAAACCCTAACTTTTGAAACCCTAATTCTGAAAACCCTAACCCTAAAACCTGCAAACCCTAATTCTAGAAACCCTAAGAAGAACAAGCAACAGAAAAAGAAGTCCTACCAACTTATGGGGACCTCGTCCGATGGGGCCCCAAGTGACATAAAGGCATTAAAAATAAAGCAGAACACACTCAAAAGACTTTGCACATCAAAATATGATGATGTGGCACCTGTACGGACACCCAGAATTCGTGGCGGATTTTTAGGGAAATCCCGAAATTTTAGGAAAGTGATTTTTTGGGGTCAGCTTTTCATATTTGATGCTTTTAGGCTTTGGGCCTTTAAATATGAGCCTTGGGGGCCTTCTCTGGCACTTTTTAGCGCGCAGATTGCAGAGCAGGTGCTCCCCGGCTGTTGTACTTTGCGAATCATCAGTAATATAAAGAAATACCGAAAGGGGCACCAAGGTTTGGGGCCAATACTCTCTGGGGTGGAATTCCGCCACTCCGTGTTGCGTGTCGTCTCTCTCTTTCTCTCTCAGTTCAGTTGTTATTGAAGTGCTAAAAGTCTGTTCTTTTCTATTGGCACGTGGTGTCCGCCTTGTGACAGTGGTATCAGAGCATCAGGCGTGTGCTTTTTTGAAAGCATACCGGTCCTACAAAAGAGCAAACAGAGCTATTGGAATTGAATTATATTTGAGGTATGAGCCACTCCCACCGCAGTGTCTTACAGGGCATAAGCCAATTAAGATCACTTGCAAGAGAAGGATCCAGATTTGTTTCAAGTCATTGTTTTTCTCAGAAGCAGTGCCATGCAGATGTTGATGTCTACAACTACCAAGCAGCATACTCCAAGTACTTGGCAAGCTTTCAAGAAAATTTTTGCGTGATGTTATATGGTTTCTGACATCTTCCTTCGGAGTGCAACTTTTGGCAGAGTGGGGTATTCTGAAATGCTTGCCATGGAAACCCTAGCAGATTATAACTTGAAATTTCTCGACATCTCCCAGTAGATGTCTTTTCATGAGAAGATGACCTTGGAGGTTTAGTGTGATTGCTATCTCTTGGGACTACCATCGCCGCCAAAGAAACACAGTCTGTCCAAGAGCTGATGGACCATGCCGTGCTCGGCTACGACCTCATGGAAGGAACCTAACCCTAAGTTTTGGTGCAGGTTTCAAGATGGAAAGTTAGTCGACTTTTCGAGCTCGACTGCTGTCGAGATTGCTTTTTAAGTTTGAGTTTTGTTTGATCTTGTGTGGTGATCCTGATTGGAATTTGTTCGAAATGGATGGTATCTGTTTTGAACCTGTTTTGGTGCTGATTTGAATTGTTTGACTCTGGTTTGATACTGGTTTCAATGATTGGTGATTTTACGCCCGGGTGGAGAAGTGAAAAATACTGTTTTGGTATTGTTTGAACCTCGGAACGATGCAAGCCGATGCCTGGGGAGCGTTTTGTTGTATGTTTGAAAACCTCCGAACGACGCAGGCCGATGCCTGGGGAGCGTTTGGTTGTATGCTTGTAAAATAATTGTTGTTGTGACTCCCGGCCCGGACCTGGATGGTTATGCGGGAGGAGTATTAAGAAGTCTGAGCAGTGGTTACTCTCAGCACCTCCAAACGACGCAGGCTGCGGTCTGTGGGGCGTTTGGTTGTAAAAGGCTCTGTATCTCCCGGCCCGAACCTTTTTAGGTTATGCGGGAGGAGTGATGAGGGAGTTGTTGAATATCTCCCGGCCCGGACCTTGTTAGGTTATACGGGAGGAGTGTTCATCGGCGGCTTTATGTTTCTATGTCTTGTAACATGCATATGTGAGCATTTGTTTGCATTGTGATGTGCCAACCACTGAATATTCC
Source organism: Adiantum capillus-veneris (assembly GCF_014529385.1). Lineage (NCBI taxonomy): Eukaryota > Viridiplantae > Streptophyta > Polypodiopsida > Polypodiales > Pteridaceae > Adiantum > Adiantum capillus-veneris. The sequence continues at coordinate 81,598,287 of NC_140943.1, forward strand.
TAATTGGATGAGATTGCCTGGGTATGTAATTTTAGTGCATCAAGACACCTGTGGAAGATCAGTACGGTCTGGGTGTGATGTCTAATTTTACTACGCCGGAATATCAAGAGTTCCGATCTAGACGAAAGGAGAAGCTAACTCCTTGATCAAACAGCCGATAGGAGCAGCTAACTCCTTGATCAAAAGAGCAGAAAGGAGAAGCTAACTCCTTAATAAAAAGAGCAAACTGATTGTCCCTCGGAATGATCCTCGGAAATTTTTGAGCTAACTTGAGTTGTTTTGCAGATATGCTGTAATCGCGGACGATTACTCTCTTTCAAGAAGGAGAGATGTAACAAACTGCTGACGTGTCAAATCCTAAAGAATGGAGCCAACTTACAGATGATGTGGTTGCTCGAGAGCAGAAACCCTAATCCTAATTTTTGCCAGAAACCCTAACTATTGAAACCCTAATTTTGAAAACCCTAACCCTAAAACCTGCAAACCCTAATTCTGGAAACCCTAACCCTAAAACCTGCAAACCCTAATTCTAGAAACCCTAAGAAGAACAAGCAACAGAAGAAGAAGTCCTACCAACTTATCGGGACCCGTCCGATGGGGCCCCAAGTGACATAAAGGCATTAAAAATAAAGCAGAACACACTCAAAAGACTTTGCACATCAAAATATGATGATGTGGCACCTGTACGGACGTCTCGGAATTTGCGGCGGATTTTTAGGGAAATCCCGAAATTTTAGGAAAGTGATTTTTGGGGTCAGCTTTTCATATTTGATGCTTTTAGGCTTTGGGCCTTTAAATATGAGCCTTGGGGGCCCTCTCTGGCACTTTTTAGCGCGCAGATTGCAGAGCAGGTGCTCCCCGGCTGTTTTACTTTGCGAGTCAGCAGTAATATAAAGAAATACCGAAAGGGACCCCAAGGTTTGGGGCCAATACTCTCGGGGGTGGAATTCCGCCACTCCGTGTTGCGTGTCGTCTCTCTCTCTTTCTCTCTCAGTTCAGTTGTTATTGAAGTGCTGAAAGTCTGTTCAGTCTGTTCTTTTCTATTGGCACGTGGTGCCTGCCTTGTGACACCACCAAGGGGTAGATCTTGGGCTGATTTGTACTCCCGATGTGAGAGGGATGACGGGTTGAAAACATCCATGATGATGGAGCTAATAATGGGTAGCAATGGGAGCACTCGATGCGGCGAGGGAATGACCGAGGAGAGGCTCGAGGGGCTTTTTGCTCCGAATTGCTCCCATTGCTGCCTATCATTGGCGTCATCGAGATATGCGTTTTTAGACCTTCATTCCTCTCACATCGGGAGTGCAAATCAGCCCCAGATCTACTCCTTGGTGGCCATCCACAATCCCACATCGAGATGGATACAAAGGTGCACCGCATCAGCCTCGGAGGTGTTTCATTTTGAAGAGTTACCGAGGCGACATTTCCCATTCGAGTTAGTAGAGTCTGCACTTGAGGTATTGCATGTGTGTACATTCCACGTACCCAATCATAAGCAAATACCACATTGGCGGTACGGGGGGCCCTTGAGAGGGTTGGTTGGGACCCCATCGGGTGTGGTTCTCTTCTCTTCTCTTCCTCTCTCCCCCCCTCTACACATCTCTACCTCTCTCTGTCAGGTGTAGCAAAAGTGGGTTTAGCTCGGATCTAGTACTCCGCACACAAACACAAGGTTACTTTACCACTTGAAAGAACTAAACTGAACTCAATGAAAGAGAGACACGAGAGAGAGAAGAGACGACACCGAATGTCAGGTCCTAACCACCCTCGCCCCCTTGCTCTGTTGCCAGAGCAAGTACTTGCTTTATAACTTGCACAATGCTGATACAATGATGCTAAGTGTTGAGATGATGAGATGCTAATGCGTACTTGATGTTGGGTACTGATGAGGTGCTAAGGGGATACTGCGTAGATGCTTGATACTGATGAGGTGTTAAGGGGTACTTTGTAGATGCTTGATACTGCATCGGCGATGACGACGACGACGACGACAACGAGGCTAAGGACTGGATACTGGATACTACGGGTACTTGGTACTGTGATGACGACGACGAAGAGGCTATGGCTGAATGCTATCGCCGAGGATGACGACAGGCTAAAAACTAAGAACGCTGGAGATGAAGATGACTGAAATCTGAAAACGCTGATTTGATCTGAATCTGAAAACACTGAACTGATCTAAAGCTGAATTAGAAAACGCTGAACTGATTTGAGGCTGAATCAAAAAACGCGGGTCTGATCTGAAATGCTGGCGATGCTGGGCTGAAAACGCCAGATGGCTACTGGGGAAAACGCTGGCTTTTGCTGAGAAAAATTGCTGGTCTTGCTGGTGCTTCTTGAGAGGCTCTCTACTGCTTCTCTGCCTTCTATTGGTGCCCAAAGGGTTTCTTTTATAGGTCCTTTAGCCATTTGCCCCTGCCCACTTTTAATAAATGTCATGTCAAAGTCACTTATTAATAAATGATTTAAGTGACTGTTCATATGCCTATATGCTTAAGTGACTTAATTGTGCAACTGAGGGTATGCAGGTTTGGCCTGGACATGCACGTCCTGCTAGAGACTCACAAAGGTGCCAGGCAAGGTCCTAAGCTAGTGACTCATGCTAGACTGTAGTAGAAGCATGTCCACGTAGCGCAGGTGAAGTGTGCACGTGACATCCCCCCCTGTTAAAGGTGAGGCACCACTACCGAACTTCTAGCTTTGGATTCTTTCTATACTTCTGATGCTGACTGCTTCTGATGCTTGTGAATGCATAACCGATAAAGATTCCTCCAAATGGGTGGATACTGCGGATGTAGGTTTGGGTGCGATGTAAACACCAGCCATACAAGTTGCTAGATAGGCTTACTGTGAGAGTGAGCAACGGAGAGGGTGTGAGCCATGCGCGTTGGAAATGCTGGAGGGAGGGAGAGAGAGAAAACGCTAGAAACACAAGTGCTCTGCAGCTCTCAATACACAATGAATGACTATAAGACCCTAACCGTTCTATTTATAGAATGTTAGGTTGAGATAGGGCAAAATATGTAACCGGTGCAAAAAACATAAAAGCCCAAAAATGGCTAAAAATGTGTGCACCCAGCTAGGCTCAGAAAATGACCGGCCGGACACGTGCTAAAAGTGTTTTCCCATGCAATCTACGTGATGTGCGATGGGTGGCCACGGGACAATCACTAGCCGTACAAAATGGCGAAGCAACGGTGGTGTAACTCTAACACCCCCTCTCAGCACCGGATGCTGAGACAACACAGATGAGTTGAAGGTGAGAAGCCAAGGTCCGTTGAGGTATAGCCTTCGTGAAGATGTCTATTGCATTGTCCACTGTAGGTCCATACTCCAAATGAAGATCTCCAGCCAAAACCCGCTCCCGAACATAGTGGTACTGCACCTCAATGTGCTTTGTCCGAGCGTGAAAGATAGGGTTCTTGGCAATAGCAATGCAATTCTGATTGTCGCACAAAAGACGAGTCGTAGAAAACACAACCCTTCCAGTAATCTCCTTAGCCATATGGCCTCACAAGCAGCATATCAAGCTGCACTGTACTCTGCCTGTGTAGAAGATAGCGCAATTGTGGGTTGCCGCTTACTGCTCCATGAAATGGATCTCGAGCCGAGTGTGAAAACTACTTATGTAGTAGAGCGTCGGGTATCTTGATTTTCTGCCAAGTCTGAATCTCACCAACCAAGTAAGGTGCAACTCGTGGAGTAACCATAGAACACACCATGGTCCAAGGTGCCGTTGATGTACCGCAAAGTACGCAGGGTACACTACCAATGTCGCTAAGAGGTCAGGTGTTGAAGGAACAGAGGACAGAAACTGTGTAACCGATGTCTGGTCGGGAATAAGTCAAAAGATACGAGGCAGCCAACAACATTCTTGTACTTCTCCAGGTCAATCCGTGGGGAAGGATCATGAAGCGATATGTTCTCTCCGGGCTCAAGTGAAGTGCCAATCGGTCTGTAGCCTGTCATCTGGAATCTCCGTACAGTTCTGTCACGTCAGCACTGCCAGCGTGAAAAGCGGAAATCCGTACAGTTCTGCCACGTCAGCAGCCAACGTATTTTTCGAAAATCTGCCACGTCATCAGCAGCGATGCAATTTTCGGAAATCTATTGCTGCTTCTGCTTCTTCTACTGTTTAGGCCCCTCGGCCGGTAGCTCCGTTCTTCAGTAGGTCGACACGTCAGCAGTTTGTTACAGCCAGTCTCCGCGTTTCATGGGCCTGCCAACCGGGGTGTGTGTGTGCGCTTTGCTGCCCCATGCCCAGGGCCATGCCACATCACCAGTTTGTGACATGCGCAAAAAGCACGCTCTCTTCTAGGTAGTAGGCAGAGTCTCATGCTCTCCTTCTTCCTACCTTTTGCTGGCACAGAGACATGGACAGAGGTTTTAGTCATGGACTTTGTCTACGCCATACTTTGCAGGCTATCTAGACTTGGGCAGGGTGCATTCCATCATGCATTGCTATAGATAGACTGGCACTGAGTATAGGAGCTATACAATGGCTACGAACAAGGGACTGTTATTGTTTACCTCTGATTATGTCTGTGGACAATACTATCCTGATTCATCTCACCATGCGAGTACGGTCGGCACTGGGATGATTCTTCATACTACTTTGGTTCTTTGTTTATAGTTGCTCGCTCCTTTGCTCTAGGACGACTCCTACGACCTTTAGCACATGATGAGGATGCACTTCTATTAGCCCTTGTTCTACGGCTTCGACTAGAGATCGAGGGCTCGACATCGATCCTCAGTCTTGTAGCCGTTGACACTGTTGATGTATGCCCTTGAGGTTTCAGATTCATCAATGATTGATACATGGATTTATATAATGTCACTTGGAATGTGAATGGGTTGCATCACACTAGTATCAGTGGCCCCAAATAAAATTTGCTTTGCAGAGTTTGCGCTCTTGTAGGTTGCAATGTGGAGATTCTCCTTGTGCAAGAGCACAAGCTATATTTGGACAATTACTGTAGATGTGGCAAGTTGTTACCTTAGGATTCACACATTTTGGGAGACTGCAATTGGCCAACAGTATTCTACCAGTGGTGTATGTGTTTTTGTGGGACCTCATTGGCGTCTTTGATCTTGGTCTTTGGTACATGGTAGAGCGAGGTGGTGTACTCTAGAGGTAGTTGTTTCTCGGGTGATGTGCATCTATGCCCCCATTTCAGCGCAGGAAAGAGCCGATTTTTACCTGTAGATTGTGAATGTATTGCCTTTTGTGGATTCGTGGGTTGTTGGAGGTGATTTCAACAATGTAGACACCAATGAGGAATGGAGAGCTGTTCAGCCTCCATCTTTACCATACGTAGCACCATGTGAGAGATGGTTGGGACAGATTCCTTTTTACAGTTTCTTGTACAGATGCTTGGCATATCCCATCTGTGGCTTACACTCCACATGCTTTCGTAGGGTATTAGAAGGCAGTTAGTTTGTTTGCTAGAGCGACTAGATAGATTTTACGCTGGCGCCTGGGCAACATCCCATGGTGGGACAATTACGATTTGGCGTTGTAAAGTGCTATCTGATCATGCTTTGCATTGAGATTTGAGACGAGGATCGCGTATACCTGACTTGGTGTTACAGGATGCGTCATTGACTCGATTGATTTAGGATGTTTGGACACGCACTGGTTTTGCACCTCCCACGTCTCATCTGGCTACATGCATCTTTGCATCTTCCTAAGCTTGCTGAGAGACGGCTGTAGAGCGGCGATGAGGCCTATTCCGTACGGAACCTGAGTTACAAGACCGTTTGAGTTGCAGCTCAAGGAGTTTCTAGGAGACGAGTTTTTGGGTGAGTGTGAGGTTGACACTAGACAAACAATTGGTCACATCTAGACCGAAAAATCCGAATTTGCGTACCATGCTTTGGTATCAACATGGATATCCAAAGTGGATAGGATGAATAAGGATTTCTTTGCACACTTCCGGGAGTGTCCCAAGGGGACTTCTAAGTTCTACTAGAGCCACACGAGATTCTGTAGATAGGTTACACACGAATCCTAATGAGGTCCTTGACAGAGCATCAGATTATTTTGAGCATTTGATTACTGCCGATCAGTTGAATGATGATATTTTGAATGCTAGAAAAGAGTTTTGGTGTCACGTTCAGCCTGTGGTTCAGAGATTGTGTGCCACACTTTACTAGCCCCCTTCTCTATACAAGACATGCATGAAGCAATGGTTGGCCTCGATGGTGCATCTTGTTCTGGAGAGGATGGATTGAATAGGCAGTTCTTCTTGCAGCTTTGGATGCACTCAGCCCTGTTATGCTTTTAGGATTACAACACATATTTGACACAAGAGAGATGCCTGCCTCTATGTGTTCATGACTCATTTCCCTAATACCGAAAGGTGGAGATGCATTGTCCCTCTGACAATGGAGATCGATCACTCTCATGTCTTCCGTGCATAAGATCTTTGCTCGCATGATTAGTAGGTGCTTGAAACCCTTCATGCCGGATCTCATCCATGCTTCACAAATAGGTTTTGTGCAGGATTGGTGTATTTTGGATAATATCTTCACTTTCTATGAGGCAGCCGAGTGGGCTTGTCAGACAGAGCAGCCTATAGATGGTTGGAAAAGAGAACCAAAAGCATATACTATGGGATGTGAGGGGCTAAGTTTTTAAGATGCATGTCGGATTTTTTGGACACATTACAATGGCATGAGACATTTCTACATTTTTTGGAGTTATGGAAAATACTTTTGGTACTTCCTGTATCTTCAATGCCTTGTGAAAAGAGGTTTTTCGAAGCAAAATCTCCTGAAAACTGATCATAGACAGGAATTATGAGTGAACACCTTAGGATTGCTTCTGAAGGTCTCATTGCTTGAGCCTGATAGTGCACTTCTTGATTGGAAGGAGATATATGCTACTGGGAAGCAGGTGAGGAATCGACGTGGTAATGATCTTTGAGATTGCTACTTTTTTATGGGAGGGTGGTACTATATCTCTTGATTGCTACTTTTTAGTGGGAGACTATTTCTACATTTCTGAAATTTATTTCATTTATTCTTGTGTGCATATTGTGGAGGAACTAACTCGAGGGAGCTCTAACTAACTCCACGTAGGCTAGATCAGTTCACCTTTCTTGAGGTAGCAGCCAACCATCCAGATCTTGATGTAACACACGAGAATAATAAAGAGAGGTTTCTCTGCTGAGCGAGGCAGAGGGTTTCGGGCTAAACTGAATATTCTACAATATCATATTTAATTGTTTCAATTTTTATATGTTGTCAATAAGTTTATTTTCTTGACGTTTGCTCATAATGTTACTTAAGATTACTTTTTCACTTTTTTAATTCTAGCTCTTTTATATGTTTTTGAATTGAATGTAGAAATGTTTTAGAGCTCTGTTGCTTTTCATCCATTGTGCTACCAAATAGAAAAAAAATAGAGCATGGTAACAATCGAGAAAAATTAAATCAAGGTGACTTATGAAGCTCAGTTTTCTTTGCAAAATTTTGGTTGATGCCCATTGATCATTGGGAAGGTTCCATGCAAATTTTTATGAAATCCAAAAGTGGGCTCCAAATTTGCTAGCCAGATGTTACTACATCCTCTCTCTGAACTTCTCTCCATCTTCCCAAATCTCTCATCTACATGGCTTGACCCACTAACAAATTTGCCTTTCCTTCCAAAAATAGGCAGACCTGCTTGTCTTATTTCTCTCCACAATTAAGAGTCCGAAGAAACATGTAGTTCAAAGGATGGACTGAGGTAAAGATTGAGATTCTGTTGAACTCAGAAGCTGGACAAACACAAAACCGAGTTACATTCTCGACATTAATGACCTTATTTTTAGTGCTAAATTTTCCTATTTAATCCTTCTTTTGGTGCCAGGCTTCATTATGGCTGAGTCTGCGCATCTCTAGAGTTCTGACAGAAATTCAGCATGCATATCTTTGTATTGATGTATCCTTGTGTGTGTGTGTGTGTGTGTGTTTGGGGGGGGGGGGGAGGGTGTATGAGTACCTAGTTCTACACCCACTATTGAGTACTGACGAAGTAAGCGGGGATGTTGTAGTATGTAGTCAATATTATGCATGATGGAGCTGATGGCTATATTGACTTGTGGATGACCACCATGAGTCTATACCTCGTACTTTCCTGTAAAGGTGAATCTGGGCATATCCTGGATTCATCTAGGTATATAGATTACAATTAAAAACCTGTGTGTGTTATGACACTTTGGCATGCAGGTCCTTTTGAATGTAAGTGTCATGACCTCTTAGGATTCTTCTTTTTGAGCAGGGTGCAGACCTAACAGAATACACGCTTCGATTGATTGGTTCTGATCTGGAGCATTTCATTCGGCAAATGCTATTGAAAAACGAAATCGAGTATAATCTGAATTGCAGAGTATTGAATTTCAGTATGGGAAAGCCCCGTCTAAACATTGAGGATGAAGAGGGTGAATAACGAACGGTCTTGAAAGGTTACGTTCGATGCTTGGACTCGACAATGTATATCATTTTGGGAATCACACTTCAAGGTGGCCAAGAAATCCATACACACTGTCCTTTTTACATGTTTTTTCTCATGATCATGGGGTGAATATCTGATGTGTCTGCCAAGCTTTGTTTTAAATTGTATATTGAACTGGGCTCATCCTTGGCCCTTGCATAGGACACACTCGCCTTTGATGTCGCTGAAGCACTAATGTATAGTGTTATGCTCCCTTGTATCATGATTGAGATAGTAATTTATTTGCCCTTGTTGTAACTGGTTGAGGGCATTGAGTTATTAGGTTTTGCTTGAGGAAATTTTCTGATCATTTAACAATAGATGGTTTTATGTTCTTGGAACATTTATATGGATGCTAACTATTTAACCAGCTAAGAGGGGCTTCTCATTTATAGGCTGGCCATTATTGCTTATGCGGAGACGGCACTCTGGAAGTAGGGGGGTCCTCTATTGTTAAAACTTCAGGATGTGGCCATGACTAGTAGTACCTCTTAGATTCAAATATTTCATGTTACTATATTGCAATAGTCCAAATCCACAGATTATAGTTAATTAATGCAATGGGGCATTAGAACAAGAACTTGATCCATATTATTGATAATATGTAGATGAAAAGGAAAATAATCACTTAAATGTGTCCACTCTGAGTTTTAGTTGATTCCAAAGGTCTTCATGGGTGAACAAGAATTTGAGCAGCTTTTAAATAAAATGCTACAAAATTGCAAGAGCCACATTCAAAGCACCTCATTCAGGAGGAAAGTAAGGTCCTTCTCTATACATGAGCACCCAACAATTGTCTTTAAGTATTGCAGGGAAATCATCTGGTTTCATGGAATCGTTCAGTGATTTGGTGACCACAGGATTTTCAGCTCAGTGATGACTTGAACAGCGAGGCATCGCTTGGTGAGGCTAGCAAGCTCCGAGGCATGCGCATTGTGGGGACAGAACCGCCAAGCTGGAGGATCCTAAAGCCACCTCTCTCTCTCTCTCTCTCTCTCTCTCTCTCTCTCTCTCTCTCTCTCCTCTGCGGAATTAGCATTGGCAAACCTCTCATCTCATCTAATCTATAAACAGGGTGATCATACCAGTCTAAGTGCACATAAAGAAGGTAATTGTAGGGGGTTTTGCTATCTATATTCTATATAATCCTATACATTAATTTCTCGAGTCTTCAGAACAACGGCTGCAGCCTGAACTCGTGACTTTGTTGGGCAGTGCAGTGGGCTGCACCTCCGGCTCTGCTGGTTTTAATTAAAGATTAGCTGGGCTGGGGTAGATGACAAGCAGCATGGCGTAGGAGGGCAGAACACACTTCTCGGACAGAGGAGCACCCAAAGGAGCTCCGGCCGCTGCTCGGCATAGCCGGAGGAGCGGCCAGCAGGCTTGCTCGATTGAAGATCACTGCACAGCCAGCCGGGAAGCGGAAGGCAGGGAGGTCGAGAAGTGGCCTCCACGTCACGCATTCACTGGCCGGGTTCCCCTCTCGCTCGTCGAATCCAAACGCCGTCTGCAGCAGTTGGGTGCGAGGGCGACACCTAGCCTCCCATGGCTGCTCCATAGCCTCGCCCTCCCACCTCGCTGAGGCAGCCCCCATTCTATGCCCGATAGCCTGCAATGCCATAGCAACCCCCGCTATGTGTGCCCGGCAGCAGCGTTTCACCCCTGGCAACTCTCTCGCCGAGGCAACCCCCTCGAATCCCCTCACTCTGGATGCCCTGCGGTCGGCACTTTTGCATCACAAGGGACGTTTCCCACGTGGTGAGTGAAGGGACAAACGAAGGTTGCACACAGTCCAATACAACAAATCTGCACTGTTGCAAGTTCCGTGGCAACCCCCTCGAATCCCCTCACTCTGGATGCCTTGCGGTCGGCACTTTGCATCACAAGGGACGTTTCCCACGTGGTGAGTGAAGGGACAAACGAAGGTTGCACACAGTCCAATACAACAAATCTGCACTGTTGCAAGTTCCATGGCAGAACGCAAAGGAGCACTCTCGACACCAAGACTTGATCCTTCGTGGTCCCTCTTCGGGTGGATCCGTTCGACTCCATCCAAGTTGAACTCAAGGTGTTGAAGGTAGAGAATGCCGAGCTGAAAATGCACCTCACCGCCCACGAAGCCCGACTCCAATCTCTTGAATCTAAAAAAAAAAGCAGACACCGATCGCATTTTAGCCAAGGCCAAGGAGGTAGTGCACACATTTACCCAAAATGTGGCCGCATTAGCCACTCAAATTCAAGAGAATGTTGCCGCCATCTCCTCTAAAGTGGAGAAGTGCTTGCAAGAGCGCCGCCGTTGTGAAGGTCTTGCATTGACCGTTTGCATTGGTGGCTTGCCCTCCACTTGGTGGGACGAGGGTGACAACTTTCCTGCCACTCTAGTCCATCCAACCTGTCAAATTCGATGCCTCCACCATCGAGTGTGTACACCGTGACCACTGCACCAACCGAGGGAGCCTTGTCTTCAAAACCAAAGAGGACCGCACGGCACTCCTAAAACAAAACTCACTTTCTAAAGGGAATGACCATCTAGTTTAGTGAAGCTCTAACGCCCATGCAACTCAAGATGAAGAAACAAGAGTTGCAAAAGGTAAGAAAAGCACATGATGCAGGTAAATGGGCCATTTATCGTGGTGGTAGAGCCATCATTGAGGAGTTTCGGGCACAAAAAGCCCCATAGCAACCTTCATTGCATAAGCAACGTGTGTTGCAATTTTGTTTTAAACACCCCCAACCATTTTCCTTCCCTCTCACTTTTCTTTCTTGCCACCTTTGCCTTGGCCGTTGTAAATTTGATACTCTCTTTGTTAGCATTTGTATGCCCCGTTTTTTAGTCCCATGGGTCATATTTGGCAGCTGAGGACGATAATGAATCTATCTATCTATCTTACCCTACAATACTACATCCTATCAAAGCCCAAGGTCAAGGGGTAGGTGATCGTGGCCCTCCCAACCACTAGACATTACACAACGTAATCTAGGAGACCAGTCATAAGATCTTTGACAAATTAGCAGTCAGAATTGTCAGGGCACACTCATCGATTGTCAGTGCCTGCACAACAATAACACGAAGCCACGTCAACATTGGTAATTGTGCAATTTAGCAGACATAACCCGGGCTTCACAAAATTGCAGACACGTCAGCACTCAGAATGCGATTGGCCACCCTCCCCTGGACTATTGACAACCGGGAATGGTCCTTCAATGACGATTCCCACAAAATAACTGCTCCCACCATGGCTCGCGGCCTCCCCTTGGCTCGCCATGTAGTCACAATTATTTCGGGGAATGGTCACTGAATGACCATTCCCTACCCCGTAAACACTGCAGTCCTACCAAATCTTGCCATTTGCACCACAAGTTGGTTGTGAACAACGCGGCCGCTATCATTGGAAATGTAGCCGCAATTGCTTTGGAGGACATGCTGCCTCTTCTGCCACAGGATGGGTTGCTATGTAGCTAGCACTATTGCTTCTTTGATGGCATTGTCGTGGATTTTACAAGTAGTAGCCATTCACACTCCCCTACAACCAACACATGTTGGCGGCTATATTTGCTTTGTAGTGCTTTAACATTGCACGCTAATGTCCATGCTAACCATGCAAATGATGGCAATGAACAACACCATGGAGTGGCTCGAACATGCCCAACCACATTGTCATGAGCATGAGCAGGCTAGCAAAATATTAGCCATTTGACATGAGCAGGCTAGCAAATGAGTTCTTGGTTGCGTAGCTTCATGCAACCATGCATGCTTTAGCCCTTGCCGTGCAACTTCTTTTCTCGAGTGAAATATTGAGAGGCTTGATGGTGCTATTTACAACACAAAAATAGATAATAAAGTAGCCTCTCTCCCTTTGCTGCTACTCCTGGACTTCCTTCTACACTTTTTGACACGGGATATTGAATGAAGTGCAAGGGGTGGGATCGACGCCGTTGAAGTGAAGCACGTTTCCCGCGAAAACTCAGACGCCATCCAATTTGTCCTTGTTTACTTTTTTTGTCCATGTTTACCCTTTTTTTGTTCGTGTTTACTTTTTCCTATGTCCGACTTCACTTTATCATGGAGTGGCATGGCCTTGGGGACAAGGAATGCCACACGAGCGCATGGTTAACTGCAAAACATGAGGTCTCGCATTTGAGTCTCCGACGGGGTGTTGTTTTTTTTCAGCTGCTCGTTCTTCTCGAGATTCTTACAGAGAGCATGTAGCCGTCGATCCCAACGCCTTGGGGTCATTAAGACCCATGTTAGATAGTGTCGTGGTTGGCCTTCGGCCATCATTCTCTCTCTTAGGTGCAGCGGATCCCAACATATTCTCACTCAAGGGTTGTCATTACCGACTTTGAAACAATAAGGCATTCGGGAGTCTAACAAAAATGTAGAATTGTTACCGTTCAAAATGGGATTTTGCAAAATTTCAAGGGTGGGAATGTAGGGGTAGAAGAGAAAATATTTTTTTTAATATAGAGAGCCATGGGCACGTGGAGCAGCAACATTGCTGTGTTGGGATAGCTAGCCCGAATGACTTGCATTGGGAAGGGAATGTTTAAAGTTCGAGTCCATAGAGCTTTGCTTTGTCCGCACCTTTGAGGAGGTAGAGGGGAGGAATCTGAATTGATTCTCTCTAATAAATCGCAAGAGTAGCCAATATGTGGTCCCTGTCGTGGTTGCCCCCGGCCGTCTCCATCCCTGTGCGTGCACTTGTTGGTCACAACAGGTGTCGTGCTTGCGCCCCTTGCCCGATGCCACAGATCCCCTCTTGTTTCCATCTTAACCGAAGCCAAGGAACTTGCAAGATTCTCATGTTCCATAATTTTTTCAAAATTGTAGGGCCATACGTGGGACGTTTCATTATCTATCAAGGAATTATTTTATTGCAGTGAGTTTGGATTTGGGTATTTCAGAGATTTGGTAGATTTTGATTATCAATGATAATAGTGAGTGTAAGAAACATTCTACACCCAAATAATCAATTTTACTTAAATCAAATCACCCTGAATGGATGTGAACTTTCTCTCTCTTTCTTTCTCTCTCTCTCACTCACACACACACACACACATAATTGTTACCATTCTCTTTCTTTCTTTCTTTCTCTCTCTCTCTCTCTCTCTCTCTCTCTCTCTCTCTCTCACACACACACACACACACACACACACACACACACACACACACACACACACACACACACACACAAACAATTGTTACCGTATAGTGAAAACAACTTTAACTCATCATAACAGTGGAACAATTCTTGTTTTTTATACATTTTTGATTTTTTTAAATTTCTTCTCTTTGACAATAGACCATTACCTTAGCTATGTGTGTCATGGACAAGAGAAGACGATCATCGATTGGCATGATCTCTCTCTCTCTCTCTCTCTCTCTCTCTCTCTCTCTCTCTCTCTCTCTCTCTCTGTGCAAGATCATAAGAGTTTTTAGAGATTTCTAATTTTTTTTAAAAATTGTTTTCTCTTTGACACTAGACCATTAACATATTGTGGGAAAGAGAAGACTGTTTGGATTTATATTTGTATGCTTTGTATTGTTGTCTATTGTGAGGTGTACATCTTGAGAGTTGCACTTGGTCAATGACTGGTTGTATATGCCGTGTTTTGATGAAATATGCTAGGGTTCATGCCAAATGACCGGACATCCATCACACTGACCGTACTAACCTTATCTATTCTTTTAATCATATATAATAATGAGTAGTGAGGCAATTCGAATCCTCACTGATAGCTCCACCCACATAGTGGTTGTGTTTGTTTTTCTTCTCTCTCGCACTTCGCACGCACCATGCACTCTTTAAATGGTATCACAACCGAAGGTTACAGTGCTACTTCTCTCCTAGCATTTTTCTCTTCTCGGTAAGCTTCACATCGGCAATGGATCGAATCTCAGAGCTTCCATGGCTATGGAGGCATTGTGAGCTCAACACATAGAGCTCACGCATCAAGGTGGCAAGGGGCTGAACTCCACAAGGCACAAGGGGTGAGAGATTGAGCTTTCTGTGAGCTCAAAGAGACAGAGAGAAGCAAGAACATGTAACTTGTTTGCTTATAACTTGAGCTACAAAACTCTGATTCAAAAACTTTTTTTTATCAAAACGGAGACCCGTTTGCTGGTTCGAAGTGTAGGTATGCACAAAATAAAAAACACCGAAGCTGTTTTCTAAGGAGAAGTTGTGCATTCTAGTTGAGAGAGAGAGTGTAGAGAGAGAAAAAGAAATAGCTTCATCTCAACTTCAACATTGAAGGCCTTGAATACACACACTCTCGACAAAGAAGAGAAAGGATTCGACAAGAAGAGAGGGATTGCGTACATAGTACGACAAATACTCCAATTCTCGCCATCGATAATCCGTTTTCCTGGCTTGCGGCATCTATGACTTCTCCTCGGACATCGACATACGAGGTATCTCTTCCATAGAGGAGTAACACCCAACATTGGCATCGACTTCAGCGGCATTGACTATAGGTTTTCACATGCTCTCTGGCATTGTATAGAGTGAGACGGTCGGCAGTGAGAGACAAGTTACATATTGCTGTTAACAACAGTTCTATGCGTTTTTGAGAGCAGATTTGGATTATTGATGTATGTTCTCTGTGTTATTGTTCATGCAGAGCTATTTATGGCTTCTCAGAGAGATTGCTCTCAAGTACAATTTTACACGCATAAAGAGAGTCACAAGTTCAATAAATTTGTGAGCATCTTTGATAGTGATAGCCATTATAGTTCCAGTCGGAGTTTTAGATACATATGGTTTATGTGTGACTAGCATTTGAGAGTGCATGTGTTCTTTTGAGAGCGTTTTACTTCCAACAGGGAGCTGGTTCTTTGATTTTTCTTGCATACTCATTGGTGCCTATTTGAACGCATGTCCTATTGTTTCAAAGTGACAATTTTATGTACATTGTGTTGCAGATATACTGCCATTATACATCGTCTTGGAGCCAATTTTGGCTTCTTTTGACAGTCTCAACCATTTTTGAGACCCGATTCGAAAGAGCCCTTTCTGAGACGGTGGCTAGTTGTGTCTGCATAGCCTTTTGTGAAGGTCATTACGCGAGGTTTTTTGAAGACAAGCACTGGGGGACCAAGTTACCCACTGTGAGGTGGATTAGGTTGCTGGAGATTCCCATTGGTGGCCTCACAATAAGACATGTATAGATGTATATGTATTTTGATACCAAGTTCATAGTCATTCAACACTTTCTTTGAGAAATATATTATGTCCGATCAACACTCTTTGTTGGTTTATGCACTATTTTTGGCTTAGTTTTGCTTAAGACTTTGATCTCCGTATACAGGAGACTGTTGGATTTTTCGTGTGAGTCCTCTATTTTTCCTATAGCACTCTTTTGCATTGACATTGCAGTGATTTTGCTGAGCATTTTGATCTCTAAATAGAGGAGACTCTGCCAAAATTTTCACACAAATTATGCCACAAATTTCCAGTCTCACTCTCCTGTATTTGCTCTTGTCAGTCATGGCGGGAAATTCTGAGAAAGAAGAGTATTATATCAAGAAGTTTGATGGCATAAAATTCATGATATGGAAGCAGCATATGCTAAATGTCTTGGTCAATAAGGGCCTTGCAATTCCATTGAAAGAGCGTAAAGAGAGTGTTTACACTGATGATGAATGGGAGGAGCTTGATGCTCGTGCTATGGCGATCATGCTCATTGGCCATGAAGCTTGCACTCTCAACCAATTCGACAAACATAAAGTTGAAGATGAAGATGAACAAAAATGTTGGATGATGAATCATGAAGATATCATGAGACTCGAACCACTACATGGCATCAACAACATACGACTGAATAAATAACATAAATTTGTACTGCTAAAGGAACTACCTTGTGAACCTAGCATAGGAGATTAAAAACACCTTGTGAACCATGGTGATGAATCTATGTAGAACCACCATGATGAATCAGTGTTTTCAATAGTATCCTAGGAGTACACTACCCACGAGAACAATGATCCTCAAGTTTGGCTTAAGGGGAAATTTGTTGGGGTTAAGCCCCCAACTTGACGAGTACGAGACTGTGGAAAACCCCTCTAGTTGTCTAGGATGGATGAAGTTATTAGTTAGACCAATAGGTAGATGGTGCAATGCTGCAAGCCAATGAATGTTAACTTCAAAGCGTATATATATGGCTCACATGTATGGAAGTTTGTAGGAGATTTTATGAATGGAGTCCATTTTAATATATTAATATTTTCATTTCTATCCCCTTAAATTCCTACATAATTGATGTTCAAGTTGAATTATCAACTGATGATCTAGAACTTTTTTGTAACATTACTGGCCTAGTAACTTATGTGTACCGGAAAATAGCATGAACATAGTGAGCATTTCATTAGAATAGATTCCTAATGAGAATAACAAGAGTGCTTGGGTGGAGAGAGCAACAAAAGGTATAACACCTAGTTAGATAGCATGAACAATACTTCAAAAGAGAGAGAAATTGAGCAATTGACAACAGTTGAGGACCGGATTTGCATGGAGCTGGTCCCCCCTCCAAAAGGCTTTGTATTATGGTTTCTCCCATCAAGAGAGACATTTTACAATACAATTTGTTGTGTTCCTTCAATACTAGCTAGTGCTATGAAGATGGAAACTTCAAGCACTAAGCACAACACTTATTAAACACAACATCAATTCCCTCATGGTCTCAGACCCAAGACCTCACACACCTTCGAAGACGGTGAGAGCTAGCGGGGTATGAGAGTAGATTGAGAGGAAGAAGGAGTATTCTTACGAGAAAGATATACATCTCCTCACATAATCACTCTTATTAGCATAGCTTAGCTTAGTAATTAGCATGGTAGAGGAGATGAGCATGCATTGAAGCTTGGCTCTTGGTTGGATTTGCATCACAAAGCCAAGAGTTGTTGGTGTAGGCCTCCCTTCTCACAAGCTTGGAGTAGGTGGTAAGCTTTCCATTAAAGCTTGAGAAGGAGAGAGAGAGTCTTCTTGCTTCACACATTGATTGTGTGTGTGTTTAAGTGAATAATGCCTTGAGAAAATCATCCCCCCCTCTCTCTTGGTTGACCCCTCCTTCTATTTGCTCATGCTCACATCCTATTGGACCTCCCCAGGCCTAGCCAATGGAAATTAAGCAGCATAAGTGATAACCTTCTGACATGTGTCCCCCTTTCCCCTTTTGTGAGAGATTTAGGTAAGGTCATAATCGTCCTCGACTATGGGGTAGAGAAGATAAAGCATATTCATTAGTTCTGTTTCTAGCGGATAGAAGATCCCTATGTTACCCTACAACATCGTTCCAGAATGGATGACTAGTCCATTTGGCGCTTGAGAGCCTAAACTGCCGCAATCATGTCTGCACATTAGTCCTATCAATCTTCCATAGTAGAGTGACAAGCTCTACTTGGTGTTTGGGAGACGTCGTCTCCGCAAACTTGATCTAAGCATGCATACTACTTCATTTTTGTGCACAATAAAGAAAAAGAGAGTCTTATAAGACAAAAACTTTGTCCATTTTGAACATTTGTACATTTGCTTACTCTAGGGAAGCATTGTAAGCATTGACAAGGTTTAGGTTATCCTTTACTTGTATGCCTTGCATCCATCTAGCATCTTCAAAAGGATAATTCTTAAACTTAATAAGATATCGTCGGATAGTCTTACCGCCTCTTAGTACCTTGTCTTCATGTCGGATAATGGACTCGGGTTGCAGCACCTCTTCTTGGTCCTCGATCTCTGATGGGTCTTCAATAGTTGGTTCTTGAGGTGGCTCTCCTTTGTAAGGCTTTAGTAGGCTCACATGGAAAGCATTGTGTATGAGCCAATGGTTGGGCAACTTGAGTTGATAGGCCATCTCATTGATTAGCCTAAGAATCTGGAAGGGACCATAGTACCCTTTTGCTAACTTAGCATAGTACTTTTGGTGTCCCGTATGATTCTTGCCTGTCGTGTGTCTTAATCGAGCCTTGGGAAATTTGAGTAAAACCCAATCATTTTCTTTAAAGGCTTGGGATCTTTTGTGCTTGTCAACAATAGCCTTTTGCCTTTGCTTTGAGATAGAGATAACATCCTTAATCTTTTGGAAAGATTCTTGTAGGTTTCGGCTATACTCATCTGCAATGAAGATCTTTCCGTGTACCTTAAGTAGCAGGGGACTTTTTGATCTTCCCTTAATTACCTCGAAAGGTGCTTTTCCCGTGGAAGTATGTACAGTGTTATTGTAGGCATACTCCACTAAGGGTAAGTACTTCTCCCATTGGGATCTTTGATCTACTTCCGTTACATAGGCGTTTAGTAGATCGAGAATTGTTAGGTTAGCTATTTCCCTTTGGCCATCCATTTGCGGGTGATAGGATGAAGAGAAATTTAGCCTTGTCCCTAAATTCTGAAAGAGACCCTTCCAAAAATTAGTGGTCATTCTAGGATCTCTATCCAACACTATAGACATTGGAAAGCCATGGTACTTGAAGATTTGTGAAATGAAGAGGGTTGCCATTTGATGGGCTTTGATAGTCTTCTTGACAGGTAAAAAATGACCTTGTTTACTAAACCTGTCTACTATCGTCCATATTCCCGTATTCCCATGGATAGACTTAGGCAATTCAAAGATAAAATCCATGGATATGCTCTCCCATGGTGAATTAGGGATTGGCAAAGGTTGAAGCAATTCAGGTTGAAGCAATTCAGGTTGCTTCCCTCTATCAAACTTCGTCTTTTGGCATACCACACATTTAGAAACATACTCTTGTATGTTTGCTTTCATGGTAGGCCAATATAAATATGTTTCAATCCCCTTTAGGGTAGATTGAATCCCTCTATGCCCCGCATAAGGAGGAGCATGAGATTCATACATTACTTTCTCACGGAGTGAGTTAGTAATGCATAGTCTATTGCCATAGAGAAGATAACCATCTTGTAAAGTAAATGGTTCCTCTTTCTTCCCTAGTGCAAGGGATGAAATCACATCTCTAAAATCGGGATCAATAGTATACTCATCTATCATAGAAGATAGATCATTGTGAGTTGCTATGGAAACCGCATTCACTCTCGGCCGTCTTGAGAGTGCATCGGCTACTTGATTATGCTTGCCAACAATGTGAGCGATATGAAAATGAAATTGCGAAAGAAAATTTTCCCACCTTATTTTTTTGTCGGAGAGCTTGGTCTGCATCATGAAGTACTTAAGACTTTGGTGATCCGTTCATAGAATGAAAGGAGTCCCCAATAAGTAGTGCTTCCATGAGTCTAAGGCATGTAGAACTGCGAGGAGTTCCTTTTCATATATGCCTAGAGCTTGCTCAACAGGGTCGAGCCTTTGACTTTCATAGCCTATGGCGTGCCCTTCTTGGAGCAAAACAACTCCAAGGCAATCACCACAAGCATCACATTGGACCTCAAATGGATTCGAGAGATCCGGTAGTGTAAGCACAGGTTGAGAGATAAGCTTTTCTTTAAGCTTTTCGAAAGCATTGTTCTCCTTGGCATACCATGTGTACCTAACGTTTTTCTTTGTTATGTCATGTAATGGTCCTGCTATTAGTGAGAACTTTTCTATGAAGCGTCTATAGTATGCACACATACCTATAAAGCTTCTTAGTTCATGAAGATTCCTTGGTTTAGGCCATCCTTTTTTTACCTCTAATTTTGATGGATCCATTTGGATGCCATCTTGAGAGATAATGTGACCTAAATACTGAATCTCTTGTAAGAAAAATTCACTTTTCTTTCGATTAACATAAAGTTTATTCTCCCTTAAAACTTGAAATATTACCTGGAGGTGTTGCTTGTGTTCGTCTAATGAATTAGAGTAGATGATGATATCATCAAAGAACACTCCAGTAAAGGTTCGGTGAGGCCTGAATAGCTTCTCCATCAAGCGGTTGAATGTGGCTGGTACATTAGTCAAGCCAAAAGGCATGACGATGTATTCGTAAAGACCAAACGTAGTGCGAAATGCGATCTTTACAATGTCTTGATCAACTATCCTTATTTGATGATAGCCATTTTTTAGGTCAATCCTATTGAAGTAGGTGGATCCTCGTAGCTTATCAAATAGGTCTTCTACCCGTGGAACGGGAAACCTATTCTTGATAGTGATCCTATTTAGTGCTCTATAGTCGACACACATGCGATATGTGCCATCTTTCTTTTGCACTAGTAGCACAGGAGAACAAAATGGAGATGAGCTAGGCCTAACCATGCCCTTCTCAACTAACTCATACACAGGTACCTCACAAGGGCTGTCGTCAATAAAGACATCTTGAAACCCCTTGAGAAAATTGGATAACTCTAGTTCCTTTTGGTTGTGTATATTTTCTTTTGCTAAAACATTAGGTTCATTTTGAGAGTCTTTAACAAAAATCATGTACACAAAAATAGAGCTCTTTATTGACTTATTGAAAGCTTGTGTATGTACAATGGGTATGGTGTTAACCATTTGCTTGGCATCTATGTACATATCTTTTTCCCCTTTCAAAGAATTTAATATTGGCAGCCATGCGATTAAACCATGGTGCCCCTAGGATTACATCCTCATGCTTGAGAGGGAAGATAAAGAAGTCCTCTTTGTCCACATAGATTTGGACATGGAACCTCAATTTCCCGTTTAAGCGAGTGACTGAAGCTTCTTGCCCCTTGAAAGCACCGTCCGCGGGTAGGACATCTCCCATCTTGTAAGCTTGTATGCCTCGCTCGGTGGCCAACTCTATGGATATGAAATTGTGAGTAGAACCAGGGTCAAAGAGAATAAAAGCATCATGTTCTCTTACCTTTCCCCAAGCATGGCATAGAGGAGACCCTTTGTGGTGAATTTCCTCCTCTTGGATTTTGACCAAGGTAGCTCTAGGAGGTTCATGGCGGGTGTTCTTTTGGGGACAAGTGCAGTATGCATGCCCTTGCTCGCCACACTTGAAACAACGGTTATCCTTGCAATAACGCTCAAGCTTTTTAGGAGAGAGTTTATTTTTGCCTTTGTAAACTCCCTTCTCTTTAGCTTTGTTGGAGTTGCCATTAGGAGACTTTTGGACATTGTCCTTCCCCTTAGGCTCATTGGAACCCTTGTTTTTCGTGGGCTTAGAATTTATTTTAGCCCCCGTTTGGAAATTGATTCAAGAAGCCACCATAGTATGGTGTATAACCGCCAATATGGTGCGTGGCCTTTGGGAGTTGACATACTCCGCCATTTCTTCAGTTAAGCCCGCACAAAATTGTTGCTTTTTCTCTCCAAAATCCAACTTCTTGAAGACAGTGGCTTTGAGTCGTAAGTCCCAAAACTTGTCTACATATTTGTGAATGGATTTGTAGGGAGAGAGCTTCAAGATTCGCCATCCGGTGAGTACTTTGTCTTTGGATATGTTTGCCAAAAACTGCTTCATAATGGAAGCTCTTAAAGCTTTCCATGTTCGTGGAGCTTCACCGTTGGCCCGTAGGCTAGACCACCATTGTCTCGCGGAATTTTGAAAATGCATAGCTACATGGCGTAGCTTAGAGGACTCTGTGAAGCCCTCATCTCCAAACGCCACATTGAACTGTTGGATAAAGGCCAAGACTTTGTCCGTAGCACCAAAAGTGCCATTGTAGGTAAGGAAAGAGATGCTCTTCCCTCCCTCTTTGCATTTCTTGAGCTTGGATGACCTCTTCCACGCGGCATAGGATTTCCTATGGCCTCTTCTTTTTGATGGTTCAAAGGTTGCACCATCACTTTCTTTAGAAGATGAAGAATTTGTGAAAGGTGGAGAAGAGGGTGACCTCTTTCTTTCCTTTTTCTTGCCTTGATCTTCGTTGTCTTCACCATCACTTTCATAAGAGGAAGAGGATGAAGAAGATGGAGAAGAGGGTGTCCTCTTTCTCGCCTTTTTCTTCTCTTGATTTTTGTCATCCCTCTTTGAAGTATGGTGTGGAGAAGTATGCGATGGTCTTCTCCGTTTTGGAGGTGATGGAGAGCATTTAGCCCGCCGTCTTTGTGGAGCCATCTCCGCCAAGGTCGCAGGACACTCACTTCTTTCTCGTTCCTTCGGTGGAGGCTCTTGAATTCTCCTTTGAGAAGGAGATGCGTCATCAAGGAGCAAATTCCTGAGCCCTTCATATGGATCCTCTTCTTCTTCCCGAATCGGAGAGAGACCTCTTTTGGAAGTCTCGCAAGGAGGCTTCCTAGGTGCTCTCTCGTCATGGTGGGGAGAGGGATGGATTGCCCATGGCTTGTTGAAGCCTAGAAACAAGATAGTTAACAAGCATCGTGGCATCATTAGTAGCCCGCTCATTAGCAAAATCAAAGTTATCAACATTAGTTTCACTCTCTTTACTATTGTGAACCATTCTAACAACTTTTAGATGTACTTTTTAGGTGTACTTTGGCACTTCAAGCCCTAGGCGGCTACTCCTCTTTACCCCTTTAGAAAAAGAACTCAAGCTACTGTACTCGTGGCTCGAATATCATTAATTACAAGGAATAGAAGAGAAGGTCGTTCAACACCAAAACATCACCGGCTCCTGTCAAGCTTCTAATAGCTCAATAATGGTTAAGCCGTAGTCCCGTAGGACTCCACTATTAAGACCATAGCTCTCGACGATGATGCCCTGTTAATTGCACAAAGGCACGCGCACTGCAAGGCTGAAAAATCCCTATTCTACCTACTCACATGCAATTAATAATACCAACCATTTATAGCTTACTTGAGGACCTCCCTTCTTGAGCAAGAAAAGAGAAACCTGTGCTCTAATACCAATGTAACATTACTGGCCTAGTAACTTGTGTGTAGCAAAAAATAGCATGAACATAGTGAGCATTTCATTAGAATAGATTCCTAATGAGAATGATAAGAGTGCTTGGGTGGAGAGAGCAACAAAAAGTATAACACCTAGTTGGATAGCATGAACAATAATTCAAAAGAGAGAGAAATTAAGCAGCAATTGACAACAGTTGAGGATCGGATTTCCATGGAGCCGGTCCCCCATTCCAAAAGGTTGTGTATTATGGTTTCTCCCATCAAGAGAGACATTTTACAATACAATTCTTTGTGTTCCTTCAATACTAGCTAGTGCTATGAAAATGGAAACTTCAAGCACTAAGAACAACACTTATTAAACACAACATCAATTTCCTCACGGTCTCAAACAAAAGACCTCACACACCTTCAAAGATGGTGAGAGCTAGCGGGGTATGAGAGTAGATTGAGAGGAAGAAGGAGTATTCTTACGAGAAAGATATACATCTCCTCACATAATCACTCATATTAGCATAGATTAGCTTAGTAATTATCATGGTAGAGGAGATGAGCATGCATTGAAGCTTGGCTCTTGGTTGGATTTGCATCACAAAGCCAAGAGTTATTGGTGTAGGCCTCCCTTCTCACAAGCTTGGAGTAGGTGGTAAGCTTTCCATTAAAGCTTGAGAAGGAGAGAGAGAGTATTCTTGCTTCACACATTGATTGTGTGTGCGTGTAAGTGAATAATGCCTTGAGAAAATCAGCCCCCCCTCTCTCTTGGTCGACCCCTCTTGCTATTTGCTCATGCTCACATCCTATTGGACCTCCCCAAGCCTAGCCAATGGAAATTAAGCAACATGAGTGATAGCCTTCTGACGTGTGTCCCCATTTCCCCTTTTGTGAGAGCTTTAGGTAATTAATAAATGCAACTAAACTCTCATTGGATCTCTTTGCCTCCTGGCCAATAGGAATCAGGCAAGCCATTGGGCTCCTGAATGCTCATTGGACCCCTTGGGAGACTATCCAATAGTCTTCTAGAGAGTTTAATTCTTATTGGTTCTTTTATTAAGTGTTTTTAAATTGATTAAACTAGATTTACTCTAGCCTAATTGTCATTGGTCCACCTCCAAGGTCATCCAATAGGATTTGAGTACACCTTGTGGGCATCTGGGCTAGGGAGCTGACATGTGTCCCTCGTTCCCTTTGTGTAAAGGGAGCTTGTGTGTGTGTGTGTGTGTGTGTGTGTGTGTGTGTGTGTGTGTGTGTGTGTGTGTGTGTGTGTGTGTGAGTTTCTCTGTCATGTCCTACAACTAGGGCTCGTCCCCTCCTATGTAGGGATGCATGAAGACTTTTGGGACAGACACAAAGCATCCAATTTCCCTAATGTTTGACCTTTGGACATAACCTTTGAATTTTGGGACCTTTGCATTTTGGAAGTCTTAATGGGCTGAACCTTAGGATCTTTTAAGCCCATTGTTGCACATTGATCTTTTGCAGATGGCCCCCCCTTTGGATCCCTATTTTCCAAAAGGGGGGCCATCCTAAGCTATGGTCTGCCAGCTTAACCAATGTTCTAGCTTTTTCTCCCCTGGCACTTCCCCATATTAAATGATTATTTTAACATGAGTAAATCATTTAGGAGAATCAGATATTAGTTTTTATGACATTTTTGCTGTCATTCATGCTCTCAAGATGTGGTGACATCACCTTCTGGGATGCAAGTTTCAATTAATCACCAACCATCAAAGCCTAAAGTGGATCTTCTCCCAACGGACTCTCAACATGAGGCAAAGCAAAGGTGGATGAAGCTTTTACAAGAATATAAATTTGAAATAAAGTATAGAAGACGTAAGGACAATGTGATTGCTGATGTTCTTAACCAAACGGCCTTGGAACCATCTCCATGGTTAACAATTCAATTTTGGATAAGGTCAAGTAAGCCTCACTGGAACATAAGGATTGATCTTTGGTCAAGAGAGTTCAATTTCAAAAAAGAGAGCCATGATTTTTCATTGAAGATGGGCTTCTCTAGTAGAAGCATTGACTTTACATCCCTAGTAATTCAACTCTAAAGGACTCACACTAGGGCCATAAGACACTTTAGTGGCTATAAGTAGCTTTTGTGTAAATTCTTATTGTTACCAACCATAGAAAACCTCACCAAAGCTTTTAGGGATTTGTGCCCAAGGCATGTAGGAAGTTCAAAAAAATATACATAAATAATTCCCTATAAAATTAGTATTTTTTTGGGGTTATCGTTTAGGTACAATTGAGGAAAAATTGCTCAAATGTTTTGATATCTCATGTAGTCCCCTTAAAAACCTTAAAGTTCTAATATCCTATCTTTTAAGTACAATAATTTTAATACCCCATGTAAATCCCTTAAAAACCTTCAAAGCAATTGAACTTTTTGAGAAATACTTGGACATGCATACAATAAAAATCTATGCCTATACCATTTTTAGAAAAATGACTGTGAACTCTTCTAAGCTTGAAATACATGTATGCTATTGAATTTAAAAGCCAATTAAGTGGCTTTTACTATTTTTAGAAAATCAATATTTTTCATTTTGAACTTTTTTTTGGAAAAAATGGTATACTAAAATGTTCCTTTATTTGATAGGACTTCATTAATATCTTATCTTCATGGTTTCACAAAAAATAGGTAGCTCTAAAGAAAAGTTTATAGAATGAGGCACCAAGCCACTATTGTAGCTCAAGCCACATTAATGGCTGAAACACAAACCTAGCGTTAATCCAATATGAAGGACACACCACCTTGGTAGTAGCACGGCACCCTAGCTATGTGAAAACTCTTAATGCTATGAGAAGACGATATTTGAAGGACACAACCCCTTGGTAGAAGGACACCCTGGATATGTGAAAACCCTTAATGCTATGAGAAGTTATTTCTGGCCAAGAATGAAAGGCGTTGTACTCCATTACATGAAACAATGTCTTGTCAAAGATTTAAGCATGAGCGTGTGATGGTGCCAAAAAAACTTCATTCACTAGACATCCTCAAATGAATTGGGAATTTATTAGCATGGACTTTGTAATAGGCCTTCCCCCCGTTCAAGGAGGCTATGAATCCATTATGGAGGTTGTAGACATACTCACCAAGATATCTCACTTCTTGCAATAAAGACAACTTATACAATTTCAGATATGAGCCACCTCTTTGTCAAAGAAATCTTTAGACTTCATGACCTACCAATAGTCAACGATAGGGACACAAAGTTCACTTCCAAGTTTTGGAAGGCCTTATTTGAAGCCGTAGGAACCCAACTATGTTTCAATTCATCTTATCGTCCTTAGATTGATGGGTAGACTGAAAGATTTAATCAGGTAATTGAAGACATTCTTAGAGCTCATTGTAGCAGAGAGCCTCATAAATGGATACAATTTCTTCCTTTGGTGGACTTTGCATATAACTCTTCTTTTCATAGAAGCATTGGAATGTCACCTTTTTTTTTGCACTTTATAGGCATGAATGTGTATCCCCCTTGAATTTCTCTCACCCAACCATAATAATAGAGGCTTTGAAGAGAATGTTAGAAGAGATGGAAGGCCATATGACAAGATATTTAGGCTGCTACGGACCACCAAAAGCACTATGCTAATTTGAAGCAATCCAATTGGATTTTTAAGCAAGGAGATAAAGCATTTCTTCGAGTCGAACAAAAAATAAGTAATCTTTTATTAGGGAAATTAAAAAATCTTAGCCATAGATAACGTGGTTCCTCTGAAGTAGTTAAAGTACTTAGTGATCAAGCATATAAACTAAAGCTACATGAACACATCAAGCTTCATGATGTATTTCATATCAGTCTTCTAAATCCTTACATCCCAAATCCCAATCATTCTTTGGATGATGAGTAGATTGTAATGCAAAAGCAAGGAGTGATAAAACACAACAAGTTGTATCCTGAAAACTAGAGAAAGAACACTTAGAAATAAAGAGATCTAGAGAAAGAACACTTAGAAATAAAGAGATCTGAGAGTATCTAATTAAATGGAAATATAATCCCACTGAAGATGCCATGTGGGAGGATGAAGTCTCCTTTTGTAAAGACTTCCCTAACTTTGATTGAGATGAGGTCATGTCAAATTCTTAAGTTAGGGTGATTTATGGTTCCCACCTTTTTGAAATAAAGAAAATGTGTCGTGATATTAAATGAGAATACTGAGAGTGAAACCTCAATATAAATATAGTTACATTTGGTATTTTTGGAATCTTAAGTACGACTTTAGTTAAGCTTTTTTTTTTTTGGATCCAATTCGGGAGTTGATACTATATCACATGGGCTTGAAGATATTAAATCACATGGACTATAGTTATTTATCACATGGGCCATATATTTTTTAGTTGAAGTAGGAAAGTGCAACCAAAGTTAGCAGAACTTCCATTTTAAGCTGGGTGGGTACTTGGGGAAGATATCTGGGCATGCTAGTGACTAAAGTAGCAACATAGGGTGGTTGGTGTAGCTAAGGGCCTGATTGGGGAGATGGGGGGTGCTTAGTGTGAGTGCACGAATGCGGTGCGTGTGCGAAGAGTGAGAAGGGGAGAGAGAGAACACAGGATGTGGGTGGAGCAGCCTCAAGAAGTAACTCAAGTGCATGAGTGAGGTGCTCCTTATTCTTATCTATACAAAGAATAAGGAAGTGTGTATACACAGTGGGCGGTTGGACATTGGACGTCCGGGCAGGCAAAAGTCAGAGCGCCCCCAAGAATCTCCCAGTTAAAGGTGATGCATCGATAACCGAGACCTACTAGCTAAACTACTAGTATGTACAAGAAACTACGTGAGAGACTCTCTCAACCTATGTCCACTGGCTCACTCTGTCAATCTACACGCATTCGTATCCGCTCTGGTGATAGGCGAGCGTACGTACCACCGCTAGAGCCTGCATGTAAATCCCACAGACTACTCTGTATGGTATGCAAAGCTCCACCGAAGCATCATGCTAGTGTCAGTCACCGTACGACTGACTACCCCTGCTGCAAATGCTTCCACTGCAGCTGCTAGATCGGGCCTTGACACTAACAAGTCGAACATGAGAAGCCCGAATGTTGAAAAAATCTGCACAAACCTGGCTGTATTTGCCTCCCCTGTGCTATCTGTAATCACTAAATCATCAAGACTACTCATTGGGTATGGATGTGTCACTGTCGACACTGGGGTAACCACGTCCCTCTCATCCATACACGGAACTGTGTATCCTGGAACCAACTCATCAGCCTCTAACATGAGCATATCAAAGAACTCCATATCTGTTAACTCTATATCTGTCTCTAGGGAGCGGATCTGCTCTACCTCTGCATGCACAAAGTCTGACAACACCTGCTGTGTCTCACTTGAGCACTGTCTCTCTATCTCTGTCTCTACAGAGTATACTGACATGTCTTGCACAACTAAATGCTCTGTATAGTGAGCATGGTGGAGCTCACCCATGAAAGAGACACGTCTCGTCTCTCGCTCAAAGCATGCTAGCAACAAAACCAAGACTACGATGTCTCGAACCTCAGACACATGCATAGGATATACTAGGCTGCTGCGGGCTCCTCTGGCAATCACTAGTGAACCGCAATGCATCTGGAAAGACTCCTCTTGGAGAAGTGTCTAACAACCAAAATCTACTAATTGTCTCACTGAGATCAAGCTCTACCTCAGCTGAGGAACATAGCGCACATGCCTTAACATGTGAGATGCACCACTGGGCAAAGAGAAACAAACATATACTGCACCCTCTATGTCACATGCTGAACCATTAGAAAGTCATATACAACCAAGTATCCCACTAGAAAAAGTGCTAAACCACTCGCAACATGGTGTCACATGGAAAGCAGCATCGCTATCTAGTAATCACTGTGGAGAAAGTGTGCTACCCATAGGCATATCTACAAGAGGTACACTCGAGACAAGCATGATATCACCATCATGGCATACACTGCCACTGGAACTACCACTGTTGTCTCATACGTCTGAAACAACGGTGTCTACTATGTCCTGTGTGACCACAATGCCAACAACGCAAGTATCGGCAAGAACGAGACCTCCTCTCACGAGCCATCACTGTAGATTCAATTGTGCCACACATCATGTCAATGCATACGCGTCAAAAGTGGGAGATCACTCGACCACTGTGCTAATCAAGCATAAACCAACTAGTAGCTCAACAGTGAAAACCTGTAACCTGCATGTTGTAGTCTCACGCTCGGAATATGCGTTGACATGAGAACATGAAGCAAAATCAAAGGAAAAATGTAACCACTATGAGCATACCATAAATGTATGGCTAAGAACCAAAGTATGGCAAGAAATTTGGGAAAAATCTGACAGAATCTCCCCTGCAAACTGAGAAAAACCTCAAGTACAATCTCAACCATAAACCATGCCAAATTGGCAACAAAGTGCGAGGTAACTCAACCACTACACAATGCTGAAAAGCATGATCAATCGCATCAAAATCGATGCTCACATATGTATAAAACAACTCCACAATTTGCAAACTTTGCAAGCATAAACTGGGACAAACTACTCAACCGAGAGTAAAGCGCATAACCATATATGCAAGTAGAGAACAAACTAGCTCAAAACGTGTCCCACAAGAGAAACTGCTTGCAAAAATCTACAATGTGAAACCTGTGACTAGCCTGTATTGTATCCACACAAGCATACACAAATCCTCACTCCTGCAAGAGTGGGTACAAGAACACCAAACCGTGTCCAAATTGACAAAACCTGTCAAAAGTGAGAGTAAACACTCGATCACTGTCAAAGTGAGAATATATCGACCACTGTACAAGATGCATAACACTCAAAATTTTATGGCGAGAAGACGGGGAAAAACGAACAGAATTTTCTTCGCAAAATGAGTCAAAACTCAACGCAAACCGCAAGCCAAAAAACTGCAGATAACTGCTAGAGTGGGAGTCAACTAGACCACTAAACCATCAGAGAGCAAACTACAAATACACATAAACCACGACAGAGTTTTCCCTGGAAATTGAAAAAAAACTCAAAAAATATCACCAAATATGCATGACAGTAGACACTGTCTTAGTAGCAAAATCCACAAATGGTCTACATGCAACGCCAAAAGCCTGGCAAACTGGCTCACTCCTGACCGGAGTAGCTCTATGAACGTGTACCTACTAAAAAAACACTGCAAACCTGCTATCTGCGAGCTATGGCTAACTCAAACTGTATTTGCATAATGCATACATAGCATGAAACTGCACAAAACCATGCTAAAAAAGCTCTTTGAAATGCCCCACACAATCAAACAATGCGCATGAAACCGCATCCGGATGTATAACAATCCGAAAGTCATATCCCAAAGTATCACTTGCATACACAAAAAACAAGGTGAATTCTCTCTCAAATAGCACCACAGAGTGCCATACATAGCCAAAGATGAAAACCGCATCACTCTCTACACTGTAGGAATCAAACTGCAAAACCTCGATATGTCGAGATTGTTGACAGACTGCTGCAGAAAATTCAACACTTGGAATTTCAAAATTTTGATATAACCAGTGCATCTGGAATGTGCCAAAACCTTAGGGTAGATTCTTGGATCACATGTATCCGAGTCCGGGTGTGAGAGATATGCCAAAAACCTCCGTTTTCGGCCCAAAAATGCAACATAACTTGCTGCTGCTGCACTTGCTATAATCAAAGCAGAATTTTAGAAAATGGATATCACCATCGTGTGCAGAATGTGCCAAAACCCCAATCTAAACTCTTGGATCATATCCATCCGACTCCGTGTGATGAAAATATGCAAAAACCACTCTTTTTTGAGCAAAAAACAGCAAAAAACGAGCTGCAATACTTCTTGTTTCTGTACTTTCTCTGCAAAATTCAGCAATGGCTTGCTACACAAGCTCTACGCAAGCTGAATATACATGCCTTAGCTGAGATTTGACACCATCAAGCCGTATCAACCGCCGTCGAGCTCAAGCCGCAATAGGTGAGCTCCATCGCTTCCGTCTCGCCAGGAAGCCGTCGCATGCGTGTTGCCAAAGCTCTAATACAAGTTGACGAGTGCGAGTGCACGGATACATGCATGCGTGGTGCGATGTGCGTGTAGGAATGAGAGAGTACACAGTGTGTGTGGGTGGAGCAACCTCTGGAAGAGACTCTAGTGTATGAGTGAGGTGCTCCTTATTCTTATCTATAGAAAGAATAAGGAAGTGTGTATAAACAGTGGGCGGTCAGACACTGGACATCCGGGCAGGCCAACGATGGAGCGCCTTTACTCCAACACTTAGGGACAATCTCTGCTTGCCAAAAATCTATAAAGAAGTCGGTAGATCTCACAAATTCTCTAAGACTCTGAGACCCTGTTGTTTTCTCTCTAGCTCTATAGAGAGTCGTAAGGGTACAAAACTCCAATTAAAGTAGTCGAGGTAATTAACCCTAAATGATGTAGATTAGTGAAAAGAAAATTAATTTGGCTATATTTTATATTAAAAACGAGTAAGATTTTCATATTATTAATTAGCTTCATCTTATATACTTAAACTATTGAATATTGATTTTCTATTAATTAGCTTCATCTTATATACTTAAACTATTGAATATTGACTTTGTAATTAGAAAGAATAATTACATGATTATTATAATATATTAGGATTAAAAATTTCTTAATTTTAGCTTAAATTAAGATAAAGTATATTAAAATAACTCAAATAGTTATGCATTAAATTTTAGAGCTTTCACACACTATAAAAAAGCTATAGAAATTGTCTTCAAAATTTTGATAACTATTAGACTAGAAGTTATCTTTTATTTATCCTTAAAACTAATAAAAAATATAGAAATATTACCTAAAAACTCATGAGATAATTCTTAAAGATTTTATACACTATGAGAACCTCTTGGAAATTATTTCAAAATCATGTTAATAGTTTTGATAAGGATTCAGTCCACAATTCTTTGTTTTTAACATAAAATTAAAGTGGAAAATTAGCAAAATAACTTTGAAAATCATGTGATAATTTTTAAATTCAAAATATATTTTTATAAAGTAGTCATAAAATATTTTGGTCAATTATTTATTTTAGCTGATTACCAAGTCTAAAATTCTTTAGTTTTAGAAAAAATAAAAAAGTAAATTTAATAAAAAGGCATAGCAAATCATGCAATAATTTTCAAAGTTATAATTCACTATGAAAAATCGGCGATAAAAAAAGATTGATCAGATACTTGGTTTAGACAATTACCATATCCAATTCTCTATTTGTAGCAAAACATCAAAGAGGACAATTAGTAAATTTACTCACAAAACTATGTGATAATTTTAAAAGTTAGAATATCCTATTAGTCAATTATGATAAAAATATTGGGATCAGACATTTACTTGAGCTAATTACTATGTTTAACCTTCTCAATTTTTTGTAGAAAGATAAGAGGAGAAACTAGTAGATTAACTCAAAAAATTATGTAATAACTTTTAGAGGTAGAACACACTGTTAAAAAATCTTAATAAAAATCTCTTGATCAAATATTTAGATTAGACAATTATTAGGTCTAATACTCTCGATTTCTAGCAGAAACTCATAAGGAAAATCAGTAAATTATCTCAAAAAAATTATGTGATAATTGTCGAAGCTAAAACCCATTGTTAAGGAGCTAGAATAAATAATATTTACTCAAATATTTAGATGAGTTAATTATATGCTTATAATTCTTTAATTTTTCAATTATAAATCAGAATTTAGAATTTAAAACTCAATTTAGAAAATTAGGTGATAAATTTAGAGCTACAACACATTTTAAAAAGCTAGGAAAAAGGATGTTCTTTATATATTTATTTAGGTAATTAATATGCCAAAAATTCTCTATTTTTGACTATAAATTAAAGGAGAAAATTAGTAAATTAACTCAAAAATTTATGTGATATATCAAAGCTAAAAAAGGGTATTGGAAACCCATGATAATATATCATAACAACAGGAACTACCTATAGTATTATAATCTAATAAAAGTCTTAGATTCTTAAAACTTGGATAAAATAAACTAGAAAAAATACCACAAAATCTCTTATGGTAATTTTTTAAGCTTTTCAATACTTTACCTAATGGTTAAGCATCATTTTACATCAGCATCCTTTTACATCATGATAAAGGATAATACGTAGAAGCCACCAGATGGAGGAGGAGGTCACTGCCAAGAGGGCCAGGGTCACTGATGACCAAAAGGTGGGTCCGAGTTGCATCTTGACTAATGAGAGTATTTGTGCATCATATCCACAATAAAACCTAGCCCCAGATCAGTCCTAGGTGGTTCCTTAGTTATTAAAATTCTATAATTTAGTGTAAGTTCTTTAAGCTATAACATTTCATCCATTAGGAAATAGATGGGTACTTAAAGAAATTTTAAAATCAAATGACAACGGAAGGACATCTTCAAGAAACATCGTGCATTTGTTTGCAAAACGAAGAAATAAATGCTTTGGTCAATGCAGATGAATTAAGAAAGAACTATTTGACCTTCCTTAACACTAGGTTGGTAACATGACATTTTTATGTCCTGAGACACTTTTGTGTCCTTTTAACTTACAAAGTTTGAAGAATTAATTCCATAAACCCAAGTGCGGTCATTGAAATTTACCATAGGAACTAGTTACGTATAGCTTGAAAAAAACTCAGAGTTTCTTTTAGCTTGATTTGATGACTTTTTAGTTGCATAATAATTAGATAATTAATTGTATCATCAAACTATCCCTCAATTTTGCCAACCTCTACAAGGTTGTACACTTGAGAGCGTGGAAGGAAATCTATAGCGTGGAAGACAAATTTGCACAAATTCTTGGCCGTTTGATGGTTGTTGCATCCTAAGGTTGCGTTGCGATGCCTATTCGCTTCACACAATGCTTACCTGAGGTTATGAGTATTGCTTTTGGCCAACTAATCTCTGCAACGCTACTGTACAGGGTGCTTTTTTTTTTGCACGCATGGCTTTGAATCAACAACGCTATGGGATTGCAGGGGTAGGTTCCCTTTTTAAGGATTACTTTAATGGTTTTTTGGTGGCCCAAGAAGGTGCCTTGCTCCAGGTACCAGGTTGGCCTCGCAAGCAAAATCCACTACATGTAGAAGGGAGACATACACCATCAAGTAGCCCATTTGATGTGGTTCATGATGATGATGATAGTAATGATGAACATGCATCAGAGGGTGAGAGGGTAGATGGTGGTGATGATGAGGCATTAGAAGTAGAAGTTCTAGTTCTTGATGACTCTCCTGAGGGTGATGCTGAGTTTGTTGATGTTGTTCCTCCCGAGTGGAATAGTGGTCAAGGCCTTGAGGAAGAGCCTCTTGGCACATTTAGGAGTCTTCCCCCCTTCAATGGAGTCAAAGGGCGTGATTTGGGGCATTTACCTCCTGAGTTTTGTGAGTTTTCATTTGTTTTTTATGTTGTTTCCACTCGATCTCATTGATCACATTGTTAATGAAACAAATACGTATGCTAAAAAAGAAAGGCAAAGGTGTGGCAGCTTGCATGACTCTATATGCAGGTAGGTTCCTATTGATTGTCACTTTTTTGCATTTTATGGGTGTTGCTAAGGGCATGGCACTTCACTACATGCCATCCAAATGACACTATTGGAAAGATGATATGGGTAGGCTCACTTCAGTTTCCTAAGTTTGGTGAGAAAATGAGTCAAACTACATTTCAACAGATAAAAAGACTTCTTCACTTACGAGACAATTCACAAAGACCACCTCGTGGATGTAGAGAGCACAAGTTATGGCAGTTGTTTGACTTGGAGGAGAGGTTAAATTACACATTTCAAAAGCATTACAATTTAGGCCAATGTGTGATTGAGCACATTATTCCCTCTAAATGCAAATTGAATCCATGCAGGGTTTATAATCCAAAGAAGCCTCATAAATTTGGCATACATGTATGGAATTTGTGTGACTCAGCAACAGATATAACTTTGCTTTTCATATTTTTGATAAGATGCCATGCCCTCAATTGTCTTTTCATACAATTGCAAACATGGTGAGAGCCCTTCCAAGAAAAGGGCACCATGTGTTTTTTGACAGGTATTTTACTTGTGTGAAGCTTCTAGAGCACTTGAGATGTGAAGGGCAAGGTGTTACATGTACTTATGTGGCAATATGAAGCACTTTCCCAATGCAAAAATGCTACACTTGGGTAAGCAAGCATGGGGTGCTAACTGGTTTGCCTATTGCAAGAAGCAAAGGTCTCATTGCTTGCTCATGGATGGAGAAGATTTTTTTATTTATTTTTTCTTCTAATTGCTATGCAATGCAAAAAGGTGAGGTGAAGTGTTTGGTAAATGATGGAACAAGGATGATTGTTACATGCTTGATGTTGCTGTGAAATATAATGCATGTAAAGCTAGTTGTGATGTGTTTGATAGCATGGTTCTTGGGAATGGATACAACTTGAAAACTACAATGCATGGGTTTAAGTGGTGGCATGCAGGCTTTTGGGGTCTCATGGATTCTGTGTTCACAAATTGTTGGATCATTGGGAAGGACCTCTATGGAAAGAGGGATGTATCTAGGTTTGATTTTATGCTACATATGCATGAGTAGTTGGTAAACAATGCTTTTAGGCCTTATGTATGTAAGCGGCCGGTGGTTGAGGATGCTTACAATGGTCACTTTCCCACACGTTTGCATGATGTAGCAAGTAAGTATTGTGTGGTATGCTCTGCAAAAGAAAAGAATCTCATGTTTGAGCACAAGGAAGTGGATGGCTCAAAGCCATCCCATACCAAGTGGGGATGTGGTAATTGCAAGAAAACAATGTGTGCTGATCCTGGCTTCAAGGACTACCATGCAAGAGTTGTTGTGGATTTTCTCTTTGAAGATCGCGCAAGGGTGACTAGAAGACGAGAGCCAGTCTTTTGTAAGTTTTTTTGTGTGCTTGACACGCATGTTTACCATGCTCTCTTTCAACTTTCTCATAGCTTTTTGTTTTTCTAGGAGAGATTGGAGTCTCACTGATTACTATTTGCAGCCTTCATAGCTGTTGCTCGATGAATTTTCTTTGTTGATGGATATTTTTTGTTGTTGATGACTGGTTTTAGGACATAGTTGCTACAAATGGTTCTCATGTTGCAGGTATGGCATGTAGTGTGCTTCTAATATGTTGCTTGATTGTGGTATGTTGGTTCTTGTTCTTGAAATTATGGTTGATTGATGGTGGTGTGTGCTTTGTCATGGCAGGTTGTATTCGCTCCTCTTGTTTGGTTGTCCACACTTTTGGAATCAGAATCAAAGTGTCATGGCTATGGGTTTCATGTCATGGCTATGGGTTTATGGTTATGGGTTTTACCACTTGCCATGTGTTTTTATGGTACATATGGATATGGGTTTCGACACTCGCCAGGTGTTTTTATCGTTTTTATGAATATGGGTTTTGACACTCGCCATGTGTTTTTATGGTTATGGGTTTTTCCAGGTTTTATGGTAATGGTTTTCATCATTCACTATGGTTTTATGATTATATGTTTTTCCACTCTCTAGGTGTTTTTATGGATATGGGTTTCAACACTCGCCAGGCGTTTTTATGGTTTTATGGTTTTCATTATTCACCGGGTTTTATGGTTATGGTTTTCATTATTTATTGTGGTTTTATGGTTATATTTTTTGGCACTCTCCAGGTGTTTTTATGAATATGGGTTGTGACACTCGCCAGTTGTTTTTATGGTTTTTTGAATATGGGTTTTGACACTCGCCAGGTGTTTTTATGGTTATGATTTTTTCTAGGTTTTATGGTTATGGTTTTCATCATTCATGGTGTGTTCGACACTCGCCAAGTGTTTTTATGGATATGCATTTTGACACTCGGCCAGGTGTTTTTATGGTTTTTTGAATATGGATTTTGACCCTCGCCATGTGTTTTTATGGTTATGATTTTTTCCAGGTTTTATGGTTATGTTTTCATCATTCATTGTGTGTTCGACACTCGCCAGGTGTTTCAGGTTTTATGGTTATGGTTTTCATCATTCACTGCGTGCTCGACACTCTCCAAGTGTTTTTATGGATAAGGGTTTTTTTAGGTTTTTATAGTTATGGTTTTCATTATCGACTACGTGTTTAACACTCTCCATGTGTTTTTTAATGGTTTTAAAATTTTTATTGTTTTATGTTTTTATGGTTTTTATGATTATGGGTTTCGTCACTCGCCAGGTGTGTTTATGGTTAGTGTGGTTATGGTTTTCATCATTCACCAAGTTTCTTTTCATGTCATGGTTTTTATGGTTGTTGAAAACTCGCCAGTTGTTCGCCACTCGCTAGGTGGTTATCCTCATTCGCCAGTTGTTCAACACTCGCTAGGTGGTTATGATTCTTCTAGTTTTTATGGTTATGGTTTTTACATTCACCAGGTGTCATTATGGTTTTTTCTTATAGTGAAGTGATCTTTGCCATGTGTTAATAAGGTCATGACTGCTTTTATGGTTATGGTTTTCTCAATTTGCCATTTACAAGGCATTTTTGGCTACATAGTTGTGGCCATTTCCGGTTGCATAGTTATGGTTCTCACCAACACTTGTTCTTTTTGCTTATGGTTATGTTCTTTGCAAGCCTTGGTATTTGCTAGGTGTTTTTGACTTGTGGTTATAGTCTTCACCATGTGTTTTTTGAATGGTTATGGCAAGTGCTTCTCTATTATTATGGCAATGGTTGTAACAAGTGTGGTGGGAGGTATTGGGGAATTCGTAATGGTTCTTCTTCTATTGCAAGTGCTATGATCATTGTAATTTATGCTCAAGCAAGAGTACTATGTGCATGTCCTTTAGGAGCGTGACAAGTTATCCTTGTGTCAATTTAGAATGGCAAGAAAACACCAATCACTATGTCTATGTAGAAATCAGTACTTTGTCATAAAATGTTTTTGAAATATCTAGTCTAGATATAATTGCCAACTCGTCACTTACTCATGAGTCCACGTAAGAGTCTTATCATTAGGGAGTTGGCTCAAGCTTGTAGTTTTGATCATTCATGATATACCCTGGTTAGTATTGCAATGCTTTGAAGTTGGGAAATATATTTTCATGAATAATTTTCTTCTCACTATCAAAGGACAATGCAAATAAGTGGCTTCTTTGTATCCATGACAACTAACAAAGACTTATAGTGCTCGTGTAGTGCTTGGCGCACTAAATTGTGCTCTTACTTAGCCATTTCTAAATGTATATGCGAATATACCAGAAACTATCAAAAAACATGCTAATTTTGACCAAAATGTAGACCTTCCAATAGATTTTTTGAGGCTATAACCCCTCATTCCTTTGAAAGGTATGCTATGATAGTTGCCACGAAAAATGTTAAAATGTCTAGGTCAAAATTTTTTTGAGAGCACCAAGATACACACTAATGAACTTTCTTGTTTTTTGTACTGTGTAAAAATACACCTAATTTGAGAGCTTATTACTCTCAATTCATTGTGAATTTCACTATTCTCACAATTTTCCCTAGAGCATATGGGTCTTGTGAATACGCCCAATGGAGGGATTTCTAAATGGAGTACTATACTAGGAGTTGTGAAGTTTTTCTTAGACCCTACAAAGGACACTTTTATGTCTTGTTAGGTTACCATCCTAGTGTTAAGATAGCTTGTCTCAAGAACACCTATGATTCTTTGATATATTTTTCACTTCAAGTGATGAAATGAAGTGATGAACAATTATGTCAACATGGCCACTTTCAAGTTGGCCACCTCCATGTACAATGAGTCTCTACTTGATTCATGTATATGTCTCTCCACATATGTTACGACACCATTTTCTCATCCTTGGGCATATTTGGTATATGAGCCCATCACGACAGGCCAATGCACTAGTTTGTCTTTTTCCTACCATGCATCATTTTTAAATTCATATTAACCCTCTTATTAACTCTAGTGAAAAACTGCATGGCATGCTTACATCCACAATGACACATTTACTTTTGAAAGCAAATGACAACTTAAGCAAACCTAAGACTTCTAAAGCTAGAATCATTTAAGAGAAAGGGCAAGTGGCCAGAAGAAGACTTATAGTAGGACTAAAAGACCTATAAAAGGACAAGTGTCATCATCAACAAAAAGATATTTTGAGATAAAAAAATAAATAGACAAGTATCACTCATATTCTTCACATGGTGGCAACAATGGCTCGACACTTGTCCAAATGCTACCAAATATCTTCTCCTTAAGGAGGGAACTTCACCTATAAATAGGACCCTTCTTCCCTCACTTGTGCATTACATTGTATTGTATCGTATTGTGTCAAGCTAAGACCTAACCTCTCAACCACTCTTCCACTCTATCATGCCAGGCTCAACTATCAAGCCAAACTCTATCACGCCAAGCTCTCATGAGCCAAGCTTCTCCATACTATCAAGTCAAGCTCTCACAAGCCAGGATCTTCCACTCTATTAAGCCAAGATCATACTACTATAGTCATATACTACTCTTGCCCTCACAATTAGCATTGTAAACTATTATATGCTATATGTCATTATTTCTTATCAATAAAGCCTTTTTGTTAAAGAAGCATGTAAAAGAGAATCTCTTATTTTTCTTTCATCAAATCAACATCAAGCTTGCAAAATTGAGTAATAAAAGGTGTGCCACACTCCTTATTCCACACTCAAGTTTGTGCAAGAGCCATATAATGTGTTTTTCTTCTTTTCTCTTCCAATCCTTATTTTTCTGTGTACCTAGTACTTAGAAGTCTCCAATCTTTCTTACTTGTGTCAACTCACTTTCGACAAGTATTAATGTTTATTGAGCTAGAACATCTGTGGGAAATTATTCTTTCTCTAAGAGTCGAGCCTCTGCTTGGTTTCGCTATGAAGCAAGAATATTTTTATACACAACTTTTCCCAATTACTAGGAAGAATATATATATTATTGTGAGCACTAAACTACAATTCCAAAGGAAAATTTGTAGCATGTTTGGGCCACAAAGATTAGCCCCCATTAACACATCATTAACCCCTTTTATCCTACCCATGATCAGGTATGAACTAAGCTTTGAAGTTTTCATTTTTGTCTTGTTTTGACTGAGGGGTTTTTTATATATGTGTGTGCAAGAGAGCTAAGCTCTCATGGATACACTCAAAGTTTTAACCTTTGACTACTAAGTCTTAACGTGTCAAAGTATCCTACCATTCCTTGCAAACTCTCACAGCCAAAGGCCCTGTGCTTTCTCAAAAAACACGCCCACTTTCTCATATTCTTTTGGTGAACCCAACGTGAATAAGCCAGGGTGAGGTTTTGCAAAAACATTTCAAGGCTTCAAACCATGGTAGAGAAGCAAGGCTATCAAGGTATGCAATTTGATGCTATAACAATGCAAATGTTTCAAGATTTTGCTATGTTCATGCAGCAACAACAAGCTGCAAAAAGGAGGGAAGTCTCAACCACATAGGTGCTTCACTTGATTGTCGATGAGAATGACCGGTTTGATGGAAAGAATATCACAAAGTATCTCCAGTGCTATGAGAAGAAGATGGAATTAAATAGGGTGATAGAAATTGAGATGATGAGAAGTTTTGAGTTTTTGGTGGTGCCAGATATTTGAGATCATGTGAGGGCTGACCATGGCAAAGATTGGGAAGATTTCAAGGTAGCTCTAAAAGATGAATACTTCATATAGGATGATGAAAGGGTTACAAAAAGGACATTCTTAGAATGGGTTGCAAAGCCAAAGGAGGGACTTCCATCACTTAATTATTAAGGGAATTTGAGCATCACTATGCCCAATTATTGGCAGCAGAAAGACATACATGCATAGAGAAAAGACCAAACTATTCCCGCAAGATGTAGGTCTGAAAGTTCAAGAGAAGCTTGAACTACTCTTGGAGGATAAGAGTATAGAACAAGGATTGAAGAAAAAATGGAAAGAAGTCAAATATACAGTCTCACTACTTGCCAAGAGAAAACGTGGACGAGACAAAACATACAATCTCACTACTTGCCAAGAGAAAACGTCGACGAGACAAAATGGTGGTGTCTAATGGTACTTCTCTCTCTCTCTCTCTCTCACACACACACACACACACACACACACACACACACACACACACACACACACACACACACACACACACACACACACACACACACACACACACACACACACACACACACACACACACACACACACACACACCAGAAAGTCCATCAAAGCCAATTACTTCAACTCCAAAAATAGAAGATTACACACTAGATGAATTGGTAAAGGGCATGCAAGAGATGAAGTTGAAACTGGTAAGGCTAGAAGAAAAGGGGTCATGAAAAACATCAGTGTGGAGAGCACCAAATGGGCAAGGTTTTGTAAATAGGTGCATATGGTGCAATAGCAATGATAATACCTGGGGAGATTGTGATATATTTAAGGATGCTTTGATAACGGACCTTGTGTGTTTCAAGGATCATAAGATTCATCTCAAAGAAACAGGAATGTTTTTGGGAACCAACTTTGGAAAAGGTGGAATGCAAAAGCTAGTTGAAGACATGGTCACAAGCTAGGATATTGCTAGGGCTGAGGCAACAATGTATGGGATGAAGATTGAGTAGATGTCAAATAAAGATCTAAGAATTAATAAGCAGGTATCAAATGAGTTATGGCCATATTTTGTGGATTCTATTGTAAAAGGAAAGGTAACTATAGATATAATGCATAAAGGTGGAGATTGTATTTGAGAAACAATAGGGTGGAATGATCCAGTGGATGCTTTGTCAGTTCATGCATACATTGCAAAATGCCAAACTCATGAAGCAATTGTAGAAGAAAAGCATTGTCGTGCAATAGCACATACATAATAAGAACGGGTGATGAGCACCACAATGCATGTATTAGATGTATGTGAACATTCTCTATAATGTACATATGCACACAAAATATATAAGGTAAAATTATATACCTTACCCAATAAATTATTTTGAGAATCATTTTCTTGATTTATCTTATTTTCTTTATGACATTTAATCATGCATATTTAGTATGAGCCCATTGTGACATAAGCCAAAGCACTAGTTTGTGTTTATTCTACCATGCATCATTTTTAAATTCATATTAATCCTCTTATTAATTTTTAGTCAAAGCTGCACTACATGCTTATATCCACCATGATGCATTTCATTTTGGAAGCAAATGACAACTTAAGCAAACCTAATATTTCTAAAGCTAAGAGAAAGGGAAAGTGGAAAGAAGAAGACTTCTATCAGGACTAAAAGACCTCTAAAAGGACGAGTATCATCACCAACAAGGAGATATTGTCAGATAAAAAATTGGAGAAGTAAAACAGACAAGTATCACTCTTATTCTTCACATGGTGGCAAAAGTGGCTTGATACTTGTCCAAATGCTACCAAATATCTTCTCCTTAAGGAGGACAATTCACCTATAAATAGGACCCTTCTTCTCTCACTTGGGCATCGTATTGGATTGTATCATATCGTATCAAGCTAAGCCCTAACCTCTCAACCACACTTCCATCAAACTCAAGCCACAAGCTTTCTTGAGCTAAGCATCTCCACTCTATCACATCAAGCTCTCTTGAGCCAAGCACCCCCACACTATCAATCGAAACACTATCACACCAAGATCTCTTGAGCCAAGCACCTCCACACTATCAAGCCAAACTCTATCACACCAAGCTCTCATGCGCCAAGCTCCTCCATACTATCAAGCCAAGCTCTCATGAGCTAAGATCTTCTACTCTATTAAGCCAATCTTATACTACTATCGTTATGTACTACTCTTGCCCTAACAATTAGCATTGTAAACTCTCATAGGATGTATGTAATTATCTCTTATCAATAAAGCCTTTTTCTTGGCTGTTAAAGCAATGTGTAAAAAGGAATCTATTCTTTTCCCTTATCAAATCGGCATCAAGCCTGCAAACATTTAGTAATAAAAGGTGTGCCACACTCCTTATTTCACGCTCAAATTTGTGTGAGATTCATTTCTCTATGAACCAAGAAGATTTATATACATAGCTTGTCCCAAATGCTAGGCAATATATATATATATATATATATATATATATATTATTGTGAGCACTAAACTACAATTCCAAAGGACAATTCATAGCTTGTTTGATCCACAAAGATTAGCCTCCATTAACACATCATTGGCCCCCTTTATCCTACCTATGATCAAATATAAAATTAGCTTGGAAGAGAGCTAAGCTTTTGTGGCTACACTCAAATTGTGGCTACACTCAAATTTTTAACCTTCAACTACTAAGTCTCAAAGTGTCAAAGTATCTTGCAATTCATTGCAAACCCTCATTGACAAAGGCCCCGTGCTTTCATGGCAAGAACACCCACCTTTTGACATTCTTTTGGTAAACTCAATGTGAATAAAGCCAAGGTGAAGGTGTTCAAGGCTTGAAACCATGGCAAAGTAACAAGGCTATCAAGGTATGCAATTTGATGCTGGGATAATGCAAATGTTTCAGGCTTTGCTAATTTTATGCAACAACAACAAGCTGCAGAAAGGAGGGAAGACTCAATCACAAAGGCGCTTCACTTGATTGTTGACAAGATTGACTAGTTTGATGGAAAAAATATCACAAAGTATCTCTGTCATGATGAGAAGGATATGAAGTTAAACAAGGTGTTAAAAATGGAGATGATGAGAAATTTTGAGCTTGTTGTGGTGCCAGAGATCAAGATCATGTGAATACTATACATGTTGAGTATGGTGAAGATTGGGAAGCTTTCAAGGTAGCTCTAAAAGATGAATACTTCATAGAGGATGATGAAAGGGTTACAAAAAGGACATTCCTAGCGTGGATTGCAAAGTCAAAGGAAGGGAGAGGAAGTTTGAGCATCGCTATGCACAATTATTGACAACAAAAAGACATACCTTGGATAGGGAAAAGACAGAATTGTTCTTGCAAGATGTAGGTCCAGAAGTTCAAGAGAAGCTTTAGCTACTCTTGGAGGATAAGACTATAGAACAAAGATTGAAGACAAAATGGAAAGAAGTCTAAGGATGCAGTCT
Source organism: Adiantum capillus-veneris (assembly GCF_014529385.1). Taxonomy (NCBI): domain Eukaryota; kingdom Viridiplantae; phylum Streptophyta; class Polypodiopsida; order Polypodiales; family Pteridaceae; genus Adiantum; species Adiantum capillus-veneris. The sequence goes on from NC_140943.1 coordinate 81,642,469, forward strand.
CACTACTTGCCAAGAGACAACATCATCAAGACAAAATGGTGGTGCCTAATGGTACTTCTTTCTCTCTATCACACCAGAAAATCCATCAAAGCCAATAACTTCAACTCCAAAAATAGAAGAATCCACAATAGATGAATCGATAAAGGGCATGCAAGAGATGAAGTTGAAATTGACAAGGCTTAAAGAAAAGGGGTCTGGGCAATTGTCAGGGCAGAGAGCACCAAACAAGCAAGGTTTTGTAAATAGGTGCATATGATGCGATAGCACTGATCATACTAGGAGAGATTGTGATAGCTTTAAGGATGCTTTGATCAAAGAACTTTTATTTTTCAAGGATGGTAGCATTCATCTCACAGATACAGGAATGCTATTGGTTACTATTGGGCTATGCTAGGGATGAGGCAGTAGCCTATGAGATGAAGATTGAGCATGTGTCAAATAAAAATCTAAGCAATGATGAGCAGGTAACATATGAGTTATGGCTATATGCTATGGAGTTTGCCATAAAAGGATAGGTAATTACAAATATACTACATAAAATTGGAGATTCTATTCACGAAACAACGAGATGGAATGATCCAGTGGATGCTTTGTCGTTTCCTGCATACATTGCAAAATGCCATAATCATGAAGCTATCGTAGAAGAGAAGCACAAATGAGAGAATGGAGATGAAGGGACCTTACAAGAGTTACTTTCAAGAAAAAATAGGGCCAAACAGTGTGCAGTTGAACATGCCTTTATTGCTGCTGCTCAAAGAAAAAGAGGTAACAACGATGTAGCCACTTTCATGGTCTTTCAACGAGTGGAAAATCACCTATTTCCAATGCTTCTGCTGGCAACACCTTGTCTGGGAGTTTTGGTGAAAAGGACAAAAACAAGATGCATTGCCATTATTGTAAAGATAATGATTACTTAATCGAACAATGTCCAAAACTGAAGGCAAACGAGGAAGAGGAAAGAGATTGGTTCCACTACAAGTGTATTGTAGAGTTATTTATGAAAGGAGATTGTGATGTTGATGTAGATGCAGAATGGGTTAGTACAAAGTGCACTTATGGTCCTTCTGTCCATGATGTGTGTATTTCAGCTGATATAGATTTGCTACAAAGCACATTACCTCTCATCATGACTTGTTTACCTCTTGCGAGGATGTCCTTTATGGGAATATAGTCACTTGTGCCAATAATGCCTCTTATCCGGACAAGGGACCTGGAAAGATTGTGTTGACTGCTACGAATGACAATTCTTTCACACTTGTTGATGCACTTTATGTATCTAGGATCAAGAAGAACCTTTTGTCTATATCTACACTTGCTAGATGTGGTCTTGTTGTCAAATTTGTGGATGATAGATGTACAGTTCATGATCTCAGTTTTGGTGATAAGATTGTTAAATCTGGCATTTTATGCCGTGGTTTGTATAAGCTCAGTTTTTATGATAAGTTTGGGTAGAATTTTGCGAATACAGTTGTGGATTCAAGGGTTGTTTCAGATGCAAAACTTGGCATGCACGTTTTGAGCATTTGAATCTTGCCAGTTTGTTGCATTTGCAAAAATCTGATATGGTTTCTTCTTTGCCGCCTCTTGAAGCAACTGTGAAGCATGTTTGTGAAGGATGTATTTTAGGTAAGATGCAACATTTGAAGCTTCCAAAAGATGGTTCAATAAGGGATACATGCAGGTTGCAGCTTGTGCATAGTGATATTTGTGGGCCTATGCAAACTCCGTCCTTAGGCAATTAAATTTACTCCTTTTCCGCCTATTGAAGCACCTGTGAAGCATGTTTGTGAAGGCTATATTTTGGGTAAGATGCCCCGTTCAAAGTTTACAAAGGATGGTTTAGTAAGGGCTACATGTAGGTTGCAGCTTGTGCATAATGATGTTTGTGGGCCTATGCAAACTCCGTCCTTGCGGCAATTAACTTTACTTTAGGACTTTCATTGATGATTACTCTAGGCATGCATGGGTAAATCTAAGTCCGAAGTGTTTATGTGATTCAAGAAATTTTTGGCTATGGCTGAAAATGTGTCAGAATGTACTTTGGGAACCCTCCGATCAGATCGAGGGGGGGGAGTATATGTCTCATGAGTTTAATGCATTTCTAGCTAGTTGTGGGATAAAAATCCAATGTACAGTGCTGTATACACCTCATCAAAATGGTCTTATTGAAAGAAAAATAGGTCGCTTGCAAAAATGACATGATGTATGGTCAAGAGTCAAGCTTTGCCACATTTATTTTGGGTTGAGGCCATCATGTGTGCTACTTATGTAGTTAGTAGGTGTCCTAAAACAGCTTTGTAGTCTATGACTCCTTATGAAGCATGGCATGATAGGAAGCCATCTATTGATCACATGCATGTTTTTGGTTTTTGGCTTATTCTTTGGTGCCACAAACACAGCACAGAAAATTGGATGATAAGGCTATCAAATGCATTTTTGCTGGTTATAGTAACAAAAGAAAAGATTACAGGTTATACCATCCACAAATGAAGTGTATCTTGGTTTCACTTGATTTTGTGTTTGTGGAAGACTTTGTTCATCCTTTGCTATCATGTACTAGTGACATTAATGTAAGCTCACATCACATTTATGATAGTTTGTTGCCTATTTTTCATGGTGGAAATCTAAATGTGAATTCTAATGAGGCAAATGTATAGCCTTTGGGGGTTTCTGAAAATGTTATAGATCAACCAATTTTTGATGTAGATGTCCATGACGTACTCGATGTGGAAAGGGGTGAGAATGAATAGACTAGAGGTATGCCAAAATGGCTAGTGCATAATTGCTTGACGGTAAATTGGATGCACCTTTGTCTATTCATACTCGTTCAGGTTCTCACCATGCATCTTGTGCATCAAATTGTTATGCTTTGGCTATTCCTAGCTTGTGTGATATAGAGGAACCTCTATCTTTTGATGAAGCACAAAATTCTAGAAGTTGGATGGCTACCATGCAATCTAAATATGATGCACTTATAGAAAATGACACATGGACTTTATGTGGAAAAAAGGCCATTGGTATAAAGTGGGTTTATAAGTTGAGATCCAAGTCAGATGGTGAGATTGATTGCTATAAGGCTTGACTTGTTGCAAAAGGCTATGCACAGCAAAAAGGCTTAGATTATGAAGAGATTTTTTCTACCACTTGTCATATAGATGCTGTGAATTCTCTATGTGCATTAGTAGCTCATTTTGGATGGGATGTACATCAATCAAACATTGTTACTGCTTTCTTGAATGGTGACGTACTTGAGGAAGTTTATGTAACACAGCCTCACGGTTTTGTCAAGAAAGGACCAGAGGATAAAGTGTGTAAATGTAAGAAAGCTTTGTATGGGTTGAAGCAATCTCCTTGTGCTTGGTATGAGAAAGCTAACACTCATGTGGTCAAACAAGGCTTTCATAACACCGCAACCGAAAGCACTTTGTATGTAAAGTGTGTGGGTGATGTACTTCTCATATACGTGGATGATTTGTTGATCACTGGTCCGAATGAGATACATATTGCTGAATTTAAGGCTGATTTGAATGCTACTTTCAAGATGAAACATTTGGGATTGTTGCATCATTATTTGGGCATACAGTTTAAGCAATGTGATGGTGGTATTGGCTTGTGTCAAACACGTTACATAGAGACATTGCTATGTAAGTTTGGACTTGAGGACCACAAGCCTATTGACACTCCCATGGAAATAGGTTTGAAGTTAAGTATTCATGATTCTGGTGATCCTGTCGATATCACTCTTTACCAATGTTGTTGGATGCCCTATTTATGTATGCAATACAAGACCGGATATTCAGTTTTCATTCTCACATATCAGTAGATTTATACATAGACCAAGGTCTAAGATGTTAAGCAGATCTTTTGCTACTTGAGTGGCACTTTAGATCTTGGGTTGTTTTATCCCAAGGGGGGGTCATTGCCACCATATTTACATGCTTTTTTGGATTCAGATTGGGTTGGTTGTTATGACACGTGAGTGTCCATGAATGTTTCTTGTTTCATGCTCGACAGTTCATGATTATCATGGTTGAGCAAGAAGCAACCTATTGTGGCCACTTCTAGTTGTGAGACTGAGTATAGGGCAGTCTTCAAAGGTACAGTTGAGTGCGTATGTCTCAGACGCCTTATGGTGGCTGATTTGGGTGTTGGACAAGACAGTGCCAATGTCATCTACACTGACAGTCAGAGCGCATTGGCAGTTGCGAGAATTCCAATTTTTCATGATCGCACAAAGCACATTGACGTGCATTATCACTATGTTAGCAAGAGAATCTCAGCAGGAGAGATCAGCTTGGCTTATGTGCCAACACACAGGATAACCTTGTAGATCTTTTCACAAAGGCATTGTCTCGTGAGAAGTTCAAAGCTTTTCACAAAGCTTTGGGCTTACTCCCCTTTGTGGACTGATCATGTCCTCAGGGCATGGCACTTCCTTATACTCTATGTGCCAGCTCTCATTCACTGCATCACTTCTAGGGGGATTTGTTACCATACATATGTGGTAGTGATGTGTGTGAACACATCACTACCTCGGTGGTCCTAAGTGTGAACACACTTAGGATCACCGAGGTATTTTTCCCTCACTAGGAGGCCCCCCCCCCGCCTCGTGCATTGTATATATGCCCATCACTCTATGGATAACTTATCTTTCATTGTTCACTAAGCAATACATACTCTCTGTTGCATGCCTTGAGCTTCTTCATCTTCTCCAACTTGTGTGTGTTTCCCTGCAACCCTATTTCCAACATCACTCGCTTAGATGGATCCATAATTGAGCTCCATTTGCAAATTCTTTTTTAATTAAAAATGCTCAGTTGAGCTTGCATTAATCACAAAATGATACATAGAGCCCTGGCATATCCTTTGCACAGGGTTATCCCAAGAAAGAACGCATCCCAAGAGGGCGGACTCACCCAACTAGCCTTACTTATGCACCTTGCATTTTTGGTTCCTATTACAATGGAGTTTCCACCAACATGTATACAGAATAACATTTGAATCAAGAGGATCTTCTTTCTTCTAAAAAAGTAACAGATTCTTGGATTTCCACATAGCTCTTGATACAGTAGCCCTTACTATGCAAATGTCAGCTAGAAGGTCAAGATTGCCAATGTGTCTAAAGAATGGGGTTCTCAAATGAGTGAACACCCTCCTACAGATTGCGCCCGTGAAAACTATGATTTTTGGACATCCGGAGAACAGGCGCGTGAAAGACTCAACCAAGTGATTGCATCTGATACAAGCACCTTTGGCAAGATCTCTAGCTTGGCTTTATCTTCGGTTGGGATGAGACCAAAAGGTATTCTCCTAAGGAAAACTTTGTCTCTCTCTTCACATTTGGACTTCCATATGTTACCAACTACTTGACTCCATTTGCTCGCAGCCCACATTTAGGGCCAAGTCCTATTGAGACGCTCAAACCACTCCTCCAAATAGCAGAGCTCTTTGTAGATGGATTTCATCTTAGGCGAGAAGATTAGCCTTTCACTAGGCCACTTCCAACCTTTCCAATCAAGCGGCATAGAGCAGAGGGCAAGATTAGGTTAGAGATTTTTTCTAGGAGCCGTCCGAGGAGGAGCTCTTCTCGGAGCACGAGATTGCTGCACAATTTCAGGTGCTCCAAGGGATGCCAATCACCTCTTTGAAAATTCCACAGAGACTCTAGGGTGTCAAAACCCTTATAGTTAAGATTCCTGGCTATTTCTATCCAATGCTCAACAAGGTCCAAGCCCTCCACGAAGGGGTCCCAAGGAGACCAGTGTCTTGTCGTGCCTTTCTAGCACCTAATCTCTTCCTTCCACTTGAGTGCCTCAGCTATTTTACTAAATTTTTCAATAAACATCCTAGTAAATCCACCTACTTGAGCGTAGCCTATTTTGGATGTTGAAGTTTGACCATAAACCACCTTTAGACCTCATGTAGGATTCCATTATCATTTCCCTAGCCATGACAGCCCAACTCTCTTCTAGAATGGCAAGGGTGCAGAAAAATTTTGCACATAAAGCCAAGTCATCGCTGATAGGGTCAAGGATGCCCAACCCTCCTTGAGCTTTTGGTTTTGCAATATTTTCCCACTTACCTGCATTCAATTTATTTCTCCACAAAAACTCCTTGATTGGTATCAAGAAGGAATTCCATTTTTTTCCTCGACAGTTGTAGAAAAGGTGAGGTGACGCTTATATACAAGATGAAGAAGGTATTAATTATCATAGCTCTATAGTGGAATGGAATTAGGATAAATTCCCACCACTCCATTTTCTTTTTAATCTTTCCTTAGACCCAGTTAAAAGAGTCTTGCATCTTGTGAGTAATACCTTTCCCAATAGGCACCCCTAGGTGACGGAAGAAGTTTCCTCTCTTAAGATGTTTTTTGGACCCAATCAGAAGCAGTCTTGTGAGTAATACCTTCCCCAACAGGCAACCCTAGGTGACAAAGAGATAAGTCTAGACTTTTCTATGCTGCATTGAGACCTTGAAGCTATGGCAAACACCTGGACAATCTCCAAGGCTTGCATGATATTGTGTCCATCTGCTTGAAGAAAAAGAAGCCAGTCATCTGCGAACATCTTGAAGCTTCTTCTTGTGATGGGTGTCATTCTCTCCTTCACCTATTGACTCTAAGACATGTTGTTGATACTCCTCTAGAAGGTTTGCATTTTTTCCTTAATTCTTTTGTAGTTTTCTTAATGGACATTTAAATCATAAGAGACGATTTCCTTTTCTTGTTTAACACTAGTTCTGTAATCAAACACTAAAGTGTCCTTTTTTTTTCTCGTAAATTTTCGTAATTATTTGGTGAATCTAAAAATAATATTTATAGGTCACGTTCATACCTTAGGTCAGCTATGAGATAAAGAACATAGAGAAATTTTACTTTTGCCAAAATCTATACCAGATTAAGATTATGGTGAGAAGTTTTAAGATGAAAAAATCATAGAAATTTAGTGCAGTGCAAAACCTAAGGTCTATAATGTATCTTTAGGTCAATGCCCATCAAGTAAGCATTTTTTAAGGTTTCAAACTCATAGGTATCTTGTAATTTCAGCTCTTAAAAAAAAATTGTAGTGCATAATTTATTGCAATAAAACCATTGCTATGAAAAACTAATGAAAGTGTGTATATAAACTCCCAAATAGTGTCGATATTTGTATACAAATAAGTGAGATGTATGAAAAATCCAAAAGTGTACTTTATTCTAAAGCTTATCTTTGATAAATAAAAAATCAGAATTACAACAAGCACAGTCTTTAGGATTTGACATAAATCACCAAATGTAGCTTGCCTAACCATCAAAAAGTATCACCTTATGTAATAGAGTCATAGATCTAATATATATGCATTATAAAACATTGCAAACTTAGATGAACTAAATGTTTTATGTGGTGGTTAATTGAATTTATAAATGTTGCAGATTCGACTCACATGACTTTCTATACTGAATTCTAGTCACAAAGGATTTTTTTCTCACATGAAAATTGCAAAAATATTAAACACATATATAAGTAGTCACCACGGACTATTGCATGTACCTTGCTCATTTTTTTCTTAGACTAGAGTACGAGTTTAATGGAACTTCGAGTGTTGTTTTGCGTAGGTGCTTTTTATGTGTAGTTACTATTGAGGTTGCGTACGAAAGTGATAGATTATAATTTTGAATAACATTTTAATGGTTTGCAAAAGCATTTCTTGAGATGTTTTCTAGATTTCATGTATCATTTTATTTAAATTTGTGGGTTCTTTTTGGTACCAAGCTAGTGTTAAGAGGTCTTTTAGGCCTTTTGTAGAGATATTAAGCATTTCATCTCTCTCACTCTCTCTCTCTCTCTCTCTCTCACACACACACACACACACACACACACACACACACACACACACATGCACACATGTCACACTACATACATTGCCAATTTGCCAATGGGTCATAATTGGCAAGATGGTCAATGGGTCCAAGGAGAGTATCCACTTGTATGTATAAAGCCATATTCCACAGAAAGTACAAAATGGATGAGCTCATTTTAGCTAGGTGTCCACTACTTATCCAAAACAATCATACACAATGGAAGAGTGCTGCCATGCAAGAGAACACAAATGTGATTGCGTAGGGTTTGCAATAATGGTAAGGGTGCCACCACCATTCGTGATGTGTCACTTTCTCCTTCCCTTTGTTTCTTCTTCTATCTACGAATTTATAAACTTGCAAGACATGAGTTTCATGCATACTATGAACGTTGCCTCAAAGGCATGATGTACGTGTGAGTATTGTATGCCCTTCACCTTCTAGGTTTAATGCTGGTCACACTTCATGCATGTAATTTTGTACGCATCTATAGACATGTCTGGTTATTCCTTCTTTTGTCCTTCATTGCATCTTAGGGCTAGTCGTGTTACGTGTAGCCATTGCGCTTTTGCAATTTCAATGTTCACAAGAAAGGCTACCATCGGAGCAGTGCTCGAAAGAAACCTAGGTTTAGTGTAACCCCTCCTACAAATTTTGAGATTTACCTCTCAATTTTTTAGTTGAGGTGAGAAAACCTACAAAATTTGAAAAAAAATTAGTGTAAATTGGTGTAAAAACCTTTAGATTTAGTCAGTTTACCTCTATTGTTTCTCATATGTAGGTTTGCCAAGTTTCTGGAAAAAAGATTTTTTTCGAGCACTATTTCGGAGTACTTAAATTGCAAAATCCCCTCATGTACAATATGGAGAGGAATCATCCTGTGGTTCATTTAGCTTTCCAGGAATGCTAACATTTTTAACTCGCCCTCCAATCATCCTCATGTGGAGCTAAAGAAGTCCTCAGAAGCAGTCTGTCTATGGTTGACATTAAGCATCGAGGATAGGCTTTGTTCTTGGTTTGCAGATGAAGCTAGTGAACTAGGGTCGAGTAATTTACCTCTAGGTAGTTCACCCCTACTTTACAAGCTTAATTTGATGGCCAAGTTCCTTGTTGCTCCAATGCTAATGTCAACCATAGATCCATAATGGAGGTTGTCCCCCACAAGCTAGTGACTAGGGTTGATGTTGCAAAGCAAAGATAACACAAATCCTCACACCTCTACACATCACACACATTTATTGATGGCAAGCTGCCAATGAAAATAACCAGGTATTGGGCTAGATCATGAAGCCTATGCAACCGCATCCTTTTATCACCTTTTATTTAAGAAAATGTTCTTTTTTGCAATGCTTTCCCCCATAGCCCCATCACCTATGGAGCCCATCATTTAAAGAGAGCCCCAGCCACATCATGACCATGTCTCATAGACTGAGATGTCAAAAATGGAGACCAACTTTCTCGTAGCCTACAGGCAAAGAGAGTGCAACACAATTGACATGCAAAACCTGGTAATGGGATTCTATCGGTTCAAAAGGTGGAACCTTGATGTGAGGGCGGGTGAAGCACCCCCCATCGAATTGAAGTGGTTAACTCTTATTTTCCTGCATATAGGCTAATCTCGATGCGGGCTAGGTATGTTGGGCCACAATGTATTTTGCACAGCCTATGGGCCCATGGGGTAGCCCTCTTACAAGCATGTGTTTAAAATAATTTGTGGATAGGAAAACGTTTGTGTATGGGGGACCACAATGTATTTTGTACAGCCTATGGGGTAGCCCTCCCTCAGGACTAAGTGGCACGGGCATGGGAGGGTGGGATCTACGGCCAGGGGATTGTGGGCCGTAGATCCCAGTGGCGACGCCGAAAGTAATCTAGGGTACCCTAATTTACTTTTTATAATTAAAAAGTAAACTAGGGTACCCTAGATTACTTTCGGCTGCCGCCCTTGTGCATACATGTTATAAGTAAATTAGGGTCCTCACGTTTCACAATGCGCGCATGGCGTAGTGGTTACGGTGTGCGCCTCTCATGGGTGAGGTCACGGGTTCAAAACCCACGTGGGTACCCTAGTTTACTTTCAAAACGCGGGTACCCTAGTTTACTTTCAAAACTCGGGTACCCTAGTTTACTTTTTACATAAGTAATCTAGGGTACCCGCATTCCAGATCTACGGCCCACAATCCCCGACCGTAGATCCCACCCTCCCATGCCCGTGCCGCTTAGTCCTGAGGGTAGCCCTCTTACAAGCATGTGTTTAACATAGTTTGTGGATATGAAAACTTTGTGAGGATGTAGGCCCATTGGCCATCATGGAAAAAGGTATTCCACAATGCACATGTAAGGTCTACCATCACACGTCTGCCCCTAGGCCCCATTGACTCTTGAAATCTCGAGTCTTTCAACCCCTAAGGACTAAAGGGTTTCCTACTTTGAAGTGTTCTTAGGTAACACTTTCGCACTTTCCATAAAAGGGGGGCGCCTGTGAATTATATTAGAAGGACAAAAATTACATGATATGACCCGATACAAAACAAGTCATGACCGTATACAATAATTGTATACAATTTCGCACTTTGAAGTGTTCGTAATAGGTAACACTTTCAAAGAATGCATAGGAAGCTTTGTTTTGTAATCTGACGGAAGGCCCTTATAGGATAGCTCTGTGTATATAGAGATAATCGAAGATCAAGCTAGTGCCTACTCTCCTGAAAGTTTTGTAACACTGCTCTGTCTTTAATCTAATACAATCTTGCGCCTTTTTATGGTAAAAAAAAAAGAATGCTCACCTCATCTCATCTCTTTAGTAGTTCTAGTTTCTAGTTTCTAGTGGCAACCTTTAGAAGTGTTCACCAAAAAGTTTTTTAGCAACCAATGAAAAAAAGGAGAGCATGGGAGGTTCATAAAAAAAGGAGAGCATGGGAGGTTCATGGGTTTCGTTCTCTTGGGTGTATTCTTCTCTCCTATTGGGGGGTGGTTCCCACGGTTGCTTCTCGAGAGTGTAATATACAACAATGTACAATTGTAATTACATGATATGTGTATAGTTTCTCCCTACTATTTTCCTCGCGTTGATGGTTTTTTTTTATAAAAAAAGCTTAGCTACCCAAGAGACGTAGCTTAGTTGGTGAGGCCTTCGATATGTGACCCCAAGGTTGTGGGTTCGAGGTTCACGAGTTGTGTTCTCTTGGGTGTATTCTCCTCCCTTATTGGGGGGGTGGTTCCCCCGGTTGTCCCTCGAGGGTGTAATGTACAACAATGTACAATTGTAAATACATAATATGTGTATAGTTTCTTCCTACTACTTTCTCGGGATGCTGGTTTTTTTTAAAAAAAGGCTTAGTTATTTGAACGCTTAGTTATTTGTTCAAATAACTGATAACTAAGCTTTGGATGCTTACCAATGTTAGTGCAAATGTGAGCAAATGCTTCAAAGTTTAAGGTGAAATTGAGAGAATTCTGAAGCGTGCCTGTTTTTTTCTTTTGGCTAGAAAAAATGTTTTTGGGGAGCCTAGAAATATGATTATGGCTCTTTATATTGCTATTGAAATTTACGTGACTTGCTTGTATTTTTGTTTTTTCTCTTTATATCGCTATTGAAATTTACCTGACTGCTTGTATTTTTGTTTTTGTACGCCTAAAACAAGGTGAAGGCTCACCAAAAAGGTTGAAAAAGAAGACATAAGACTTTGAGTGAAGGACCCATCTACAACCTAGACTAGAGTGCTTCGTTAGCCGCATTTGTATTGAATTGAAGTGAGTCCTAGGGTAAGAGAAAACAAGAACCTAGAAGAGAAGAGAGAGAGAGAGAGAGAGAGAGAGAGAGAGAGCTTGTGTTTTTTTTCTCACAAATCCTTAAGTTGACATGGCCTTGTGTTTATAAGTGATGTCAGTAGAAAAATGACCTCCTGGATCACCACTATGGGCTTCAATAATGACCTACATTCTGCCATGCATCGGTACATATCTTTGGAAAACACCATCCACACCCAACCTATATAGTAAAACCCCAATAAGAGTAAACTTCAAACTTTTGACAATCAATGCCTTCTTCTGATTCTGAGACCAAGTGTCTGGGAATTCCCCTTTCTGAAGGAAATCATATACTTCTTGCCATTCTGGATCTGGATTTTCTTCACCTAAAGCTTGGAATAACTCAACATCCCACTGGCTCATCTCTCAGGGATATCTCAAAATAACCTTCAGTGCTTCTGGACAGAAAGTCAACGCCATAATGTGTCTTACCAGGTTTGTGGAAAATGCGACATTCAAATTCTATCATGAACATCATCCAGCAAATTAGTCTGCCCAAAATAATGACTGTTGATCAAAAACAATAATGCTTGATGATCCACATAAAAATGAAATAGTTTCCTAGTAGATAGTGCCTGAACTTAGTTCACTAAACAACATCCCCAATGCTTATAGCCCAAGAATGAACTTAATTCAGACACAGTTTTGGGTGCGTTAGCTTGTTGGACACATTTCACCTTATCATTGGCCAACTCAATACCATTCCAGGACACAATGTGTTCTAGAAGCTGACCTTTAAAGACCATTTCTAGGTATAATAAATGCATCTCTTCCTTATAAAAGCATCCATGAAGATGGCTAGAAACTTGTGTAGGAATTCACTGAATATTTCCATCATATAGCGTTGAAATGTTGTTGGAGCATTTCACAGACCAAATGGCATTACTAGATACATAAATGCTCCCCATTCACTCACTGATAAACATAGTCTTGGATCTATCTTCAAGTGCTATCTTCAACTAGTTATAGCCACCATATCCATCCATAAAGATGTACATTTCATGGCCTACAATTTCATGCAAAAGCATATCTATGAATGGTAATGACAATGGATCTTTAATAATTTGGGCATTCAATTTTCTATAGTCCACACAAACCCGCAACTTCTCATTCTTTGTTGGAACCACCACTATCGAAAATAACCAGTCACTACTGTCCACTTCAGTAATGAATCCCGCTTTAAGAAAATTGTCTATTTCCTCCTTGACTTCCTTGGCATAATTAGGATTCATTCTGTACCGCTGTAGCCAAATTGGTTTGGCATCTAATTTCAGTGGGATTCGATGTTGACAAACCTCTGGATCCACACCTTTTAGATTAGTGTGTTCGCAAGCGAACACATCTTTATACTTCTGGAAAAGAGCATTTGCTTTCTCCTTCACCTTTGAGTTCAAGTGGTTGTTGATTTTAATCATTCGGGGTTTGTCTTCTGAACCAAGGTTCCATTCTTCTACCTCCTAGTTTGGGCCACCTATCTTTCATTTGGCTAATGACTCTACTTTCTTTTCAGTAAGAATTCCAGCTGCATAATCCATGGATTTTCTAATTCCACAGTTGCACCTTGGAATTTAGTACCTTCAGTTGCTATCTCAGTGCCTTCTTGAGTAGTGTATGCCGACCTGAAATCAAATTTGGCCGATTCAGATTTAGACTGGTTCATTGGTCGACCATCTACTGGATTTTTCTTTCTCCAACATGCAGTTCTGTGAATAGGTCTAGGAATTGTTTCTTCTAGTTGTCAGCTTACACCTTATCCATTAATATTGCATTCAGATCAATCTCTGCGAATGGAAATATATTCGTTGTTGCAAGCATTCTCTCTATCTTCCTAGAACTGTACTTCTTGCATAACTCTTCACGTCTTAAGGCTTTTTTCCAGCTTCTGGTATTATCAGTTTGGATCTGAATCCGCCTACTAGCTCCTTGAATAGTGACCGTATGATTTGCATAATCATGAATGGCTCCTGCAATTCTGAGCCAGGGTCATCCTAATAGCATTTCATATGCTCTTGGAAATCTAACACAAGAAAGCTGCTTTTGAATTTTCCTTACACACTCGTATTCATATCTTTTCGATCATACCAGTAGCCTGTACTACCCTATGGTCTGCCATTCTCACTTTGAATGGTGCTAGCTTTAAATCACTGATGCCCAGATTTTGTTGGAGATGTTCCCCCAGTATGTTGACTCCAACACCTCCATCCAAAATAACACCAGATAAAGGTTCTTATTGTTTTGTCAACTTATAATCAACCTGAATGGCTGTACCTCATCATCTCTTACCGCAGAGAGGTCTATTGCCCTTGTCTTGATTTCAGATTTCCTTTTCTGTTTGATGAACTTTGCAGCTTTTGGTAAAGTTTGTCTGATATCATACAGATCCACTGTCAACTTCTATATGCATTCAAAGACCTTGACATAGATCTCATCTCTCTTATTCCCAGAACTGTAGGATTCGTGACTATCCTCATAGTTCCATTTAGCTCCTTTCTCTGAGCTGGTCAGTTTTGCTGACACTAGGATAGGCATTGATCATGCACCACTTCAGTTGCTTTAGTCTTGGCCAAGTTTGGTCTGACTTGCATGACTCTTCCACTTGATGACAATGGTATAGACACTGATCCTTCACCAATTCAGTTGCGTCAGTCTTAGCCAAGTCCAATATGACTTGCCTGACTTCTTCCACCTAACCTTGTACTACAATAATCATAGATTCTTCAATTTCAAATGCTAAGTGCTTTGTTTGTCCCTTCTCAGAAGACTGGGTTGGGATCTTCTGGATGGTGCAAGACTCAAAACACTCTGGTTGTTAAGGTAGATTTTTAATTAGATTCTTTGTAATCTTGGCTGCTAGCTCTCACTGCTCCTGCCACTCATCCACTACCTTGGCCTTGCCCTTGGCCTTCCAAACCTCTCTTTGTTGTTCCCACTTCTTGGCCTCAATAGTTACTGGCTCTTGGAGATTCTCTAGAATTTCTTTGATGATTAGACCTTTGCTTCTATTAACTACCCGAACCAGCACTGGTTCTAGAGCCTTCATATCAGGTTCTTCAATTTTGATTGCCTCCGGGAATTGAGCTACAAAATGCCCATACTTTCCACTATGTAGCACTCAAAAATTGTGCGCTGAACATTCCCATACCCTTTACCTCGGCCAGTACCCGCTGGGTATCTACCTCGGACATTACCAGTCCCACTGATGCCCGGATTTTCTGCTTTGGACTCATTGGCTCCTTTTGTTTTTACTAGTTTTGTGTTTGTTAATGCTATCAAGGATAAATCTTTTCCTTTCTTAAAGTGATGAAACCTAATGGCACAGTAATTCTAGAGATGGCCATAAACCTTACAATAAATGCATTGTGGACATTCATTCAAGACGTGATCTCTAGATTTGCATTTGGAGCACCAGTGTACTAATCTCGGTGATCTCAACAATCTGTTTGGACATTTCTTCAATTTTGCATGACCAAGATCCTTTCTTTCCTTTACCCTTGCTTTTCTCATCTGAATCACTCTCAGATGTACTGGAGCTATTATTGGAATTTGAGTTCTCAGTGGATGAGCCACTGCTACTGGATCTTGTCTTCTTGTGGTCTTTTTCTTTCTTTGCTTGTTGCTCTAACTTGAGGGCTCTCTGCACCGTCATTGAAATTCTTTGTAGGTGTAGGTATTTCTTGTTCTCTAATTTTCTTACTATGGAAGCCATTCAAGCACCATGCTTTCATTCTCTTTTCAAAAGGAGGTTCTTGCAATTGTCTGGTCAACTCTTTGATTTTCTCCACATAGCTTCTGAGAGGAAATTTCCTGTGTTTAATCTGATCCAGCTCATAGAGTATATCATCATCCCCTCTATTGTCTCGATACTCCAATCTGAAAGCTTTTAGTAGTTTGTGTATGACGTAAGCTGGCAAGCCAGGTGATGGTAATACCATTTTTTGGGTGCCGCTTTAAGTGTTTGAGAAAAATATCCCCCCCACTCATCCTCGCCAATGTGGTTCAACTCAGCATACTTGTAATGGAAATGGCCTATGAAATTTGAGAGTAGCGGAATTAGATAAAGCACTTCTCTGAAATTACTTTGTGAGCATAGCAGGTGAACTTAATTGATGGTAGCAAATAAACATGGTACTTAGTTATCTTGGCATGAACAATACTTTTGCAAGAGATAGAGTTTAGAGAACATGACAACAGTTGAGGACCATTCATACAGAGCTGGTTCCCACTCCAATAGGCATTTGTATTATAGTTTCTCCCATCAAGAGAGACTTGGTACAATACAATCTTTGTGTTCCATGTGACCTAGGTGATGCAATGAATATGGAAACCTTCATGCATCACAAGCATAACATAAACTTTCTAGAAAGCATTAACTATCCCAAGCCTCAGTCCCAAGGCCTCAAACACCTTCGAAGGTGGAGAGAGCTAGTGGGGAATGAGGGCAGGGAAGAAGAAGACGAAACATTCCATAGGAGAAAGAAATAGTTCCTCACTTATCATCACTCTTCTGTTAGCATACATAATAGCATAGTAATGAAGATGGCAAGATTAAGCATTGAAGCATGGCTCTTGGTTGGATTTGCATTCCATAGCCAAGAGTGTTGGTGTAGGCTCTCACTTCTCGCAAGCTTGGAGAAGGAGGCGGAGTTCCTCTACTTTCACCAAGTAAGAATGTGAGTGTGTGTGTGTGTGTGTGTGTGTACCCCCCCAACACACCCCTTGCTTGCTTGGGGCAAGTTCTAGCTTTTTCTCATGCCTCAAGCTTATTGGACCCCTCTCCCGCTAGCCAATCACATACAACATGCATTTCAAGTACATGGGTAGTCTTTGGACAAGTGTCCTCCTTACCCCTTAGAGAGAAAGAAAGCTTGAAAATATCTAGATATTTGTTGGATGGAACTAGAAGCTCATTGGACCCCTCTTTAGCCCAACCAATAGCATTCAAGCACACCATGTGGCTAAGCATAGGGAGAGTCTGACATGTGTCCCATGTGCCCCTTGAGAAAAATGGTGGCCTTTGGGTGAGTGGGAGGTTAAGTCAAAAATTCCCCTAACTTTGGGGCTTTCCCTCTCCTTTGTAGGGTCTCTTTTTAACTCAAACACCTTACCCCCCATGCATGGGAAGCTTCTCAAGCACCTTCCTCAATAAGTATGACAAGCACCTCAAGCACCTTAGTCATCAAGCACGACAAGCACCTCAAGCTCAGCCCTAGCTTACCTACGGTCAAATTAATTTTAACACTAACCATTGGAGGTCTTTAATGAAGCTAACCCTAAGGTCTTTTAATCTCCATTAGTTAGCCTTGCTCTTTGACAGACCATCTCTCATTTGGACCCTTTTACCATTGGCCCCGTGTTGAGATAGATCCTTAAGCACATGTCTATATTCTAACCCTTGTTCCTGTTTATTATCCCACATTAAATGATCAATTAATATGAGAAAATCATTTAAGTTGGTTAGATATTAGATTTATGACATTACCTCTCTCTTGAAATCATAGTAGTCCTCGAGACTATGAGGTAAAAGAGATAAAGCTATAGTCATTAGTCAATTTGTCTTAGCGGGTAAACGATCCCTTTTTACCCTACAACATCATTCCAAGATGGATGAGTAATCCATTTGGTGCTTGGGAGACATAGTTGCCGCAAACATGTCTGCTCTTTAGTCCATTTCATCCTCCCAAGTAGAGTGACAAATTCTACATGGTGTTTGAGAGATTTCATCATCACAAACATGATTCTTAGTATGCATACTACTTAAATTTGTGCACAATAAAGAGAGAATTAGTCTTATAAGACAAAAACATTGATCATTTAAAAGAAACATGTACATTTTCTTACTCTAATGTAGCATTGTATGTGTTGACAAGGTTTATACTATCCTTAAGCTCGATTCCTTGCATCCATCTAGCATCTTCAAAAGGATAATTTTTGAACTTAATAAGATACCGTCATATAATCTTACCATGTCGTAGTACCTTGTCTTCATGCTGAAGGATAGCTTTGGGTTGTAGCACCTCTTCTTGGTCTTTGATTTTGGGAGGGTCTTCAATAAATGGTTCATTTGGAGGCTCTCCTTTGTAGGGCTTAAGTAGGCTCACATGAAAAGCATTGTGTATGACCCAATGGTTAGGCAACTTGAGTTGATAAGCCACCTCATTGATTGGATTCAAAATTTGAAAAGGACTATAGTATCTTTTTGCTATTAGCATAATACTTCTGATGGCCCATAGGATTTTTGCTCGTCATTTGCCTCAATTGAGCCTTAGGAAACTTAAATAAAACCCAATCATTTTCTTTGAACGTTAAGGCCCTTTTGTGCTTGTCATTAGCAGCTTTTTGTGCTAGTTGAGAGATGGACATAGCCTCCTTAATCTTTTGAAAAGATGCTTGTATGTCACGGCTATACTCATCGGCATAAAATATCTTCCCATGTACTTTAAGTAGCAAGGGAATTTTAGGTCTTCCCTCTATGATTTCAAAAGGTGCTTTTCTTGTAGAAGTATGGATAGTATTATTTTACGCATAGTTTACAAGAGGTAAGTACTTTTTCCATTGTGAGCATTGCAACTTCTATAACATAGGTCTTTTAGTAGATCAAGAATCATAAGATTGGCTATCTCACTTTGGCCATCCGTTTGTGGGGGATAGGCTGAAGAGAAATTCAATCTTGTACCTAGATTTTTGAAGAGACCTTTTCAAAAATTACTGGTCATTCTAGGATCTCTATCTGATACGATGGATGTTGACAATCCATGGTGTTTGAAAATCTGGCATATGAAGAGAGTTTCCATTTGGTGTGTGTTAACAGTCTTCTTGGCAAGGATACAATGTGCTTGCTTGCAAAACCTGTCGACTATTGTCCATATTCCCGTATTCCCATGGATAGACTTGGGTAATCCAAGATAAAATCCATGGATATACTCTCCCATGGTGAATTAGGGATTGGCAATGGTTGGAGTAATGCAGGTTGCTTCCCTCTATCATACTTGGTCTTTTGGCATACCACACATTTTGAAACATACTCTTGTATGTCCACTTTTATGGTAGGCCAATAAAAGTACGTCTCTACTCCTCAAAGGGTAGGTTGAATGCCTCTATGCCCCGCAAAGGAAGGAGCATGGGATTCATACATGAATTTATCACGAAGGGAGTGGGTAACCCATAGCCTATTGCCATGGAGAAGATAACCATCCTGCAAGGTGAATGGTTCCTCTTTCTTCCTCAAAGCAAGGGCTGACATTATGTCTTTAAAGTCAGGGTCAGTAGCATACTCATCTATCATAGAAGATAGATCATTGTGAGTTGCTATAGACACAGCATTAACTTTTGGTCGTCGTGAAAGTGCATCAGCCATTTGTGCTTACCAGCAATGTGGAAATTAAATGCAAAAGAAAATTTGCCCACCTCATTTGTTTGTCGGAAAGCTTTGTTTGCATCATGAAGTGCTTGAGACTTTGATGGTTTGTTTGTAAAATGAATGGAGTCCCCAATACATAGTGCTTCCATGTGTTTAGGGCATGTAGAATAGCTAATAGCTCTTTCTCATAAATGCCTAAGACCCGTTCATCCGTAGTGAGCCTTCGTCTCTCTTATGCTATGGCATGCCCTTCTTGAAGCAAGACTGCTCCAAGGCAATCACCACAAGCATCAAATTGAACTTCAAATGGCTTTGAGAGATCCGGAAGCATAAGGACTGGTTGGGAGGTAAGCTTCTCTTTGAGCTTGTCAAAAGAATTTTGCTCCTTAGTAGTCCATGAATACTTAACGCTTTTCTTTGTTAATGCATGTAATGGTCCTGCTATTTGAGAAAATTTTGCTATGAAGCGTCTATAGTATGCACATATAACAATAAAGCTTCTTAGCTCATGTAGATTTCTTGGATTAGGCCATGCTTTTATTATCTCCAACTTTGATGGATCCATACAGATACCATCTTGAGAGATAATATGACCTAAGTATTGAATCTCTTAAAGGAAAAATTCACTTTTCTTTTGATTGAGAAAAAGCTTATTCTCCCTTAATGTTTGAAAATCACGTGGAGATGTTGCTTGTGTTCCTCCAAGGACTTGGAGTAGATGATGATATCATCAAAGAACGCTCTAGTGAATTTGCGGTAGGGACTAAAAATTTTCTCCATTAATTGATTGAATGTAGCTGGTGCACTATCCTTATTTGATGGTAGCCACTTTTAAGGTCAATCCTACTGAAGTAGGTAGAGCCTTGTAGCTTATCAAACAGATCTTCTACCCGAGGTACGAGAAATTTGTTTTTGATAGTGATATGGTTTAGTGCACGAAGTCCATACACATGCGGTATGTACCATCTTTCTTTTGCACTAAAAGGACTGGAGAACAAAAGGGACCATCGCCTGGAATGATTGGAGTGCTGAGAGTACCTTACCTCTTTAGCAATACCTTGCTCAAGAGGAGCACCAATTTCATTCACACGTTCAGTTATATGTCAAAGCCTTGCTCCAATTCTTTAAGAATGGTACTGAACCGCTCTGCTTTGCCCCACAAAAGCTGGTCGTTAGCTTTCGGCCACGTGTAACTCTAGGCGGCATGACTACAACTTAGAACACTAACGGGGAGAGAGTTTGTTGGTCAAAGGGCACTTCAACTCTAGACACCGTGATCGCCAAAATGGAATGAGCTGGTCTCTTTAGGTAACTACTCTAGTGTTGGTGCACAGATATAGTTGTGAGTTCATAAAATTCAGATGGTGCAGGTCAGATTAGACAACTAGAATCAAAGTACTAAACTGGAACAGAGAACTGAACTAAGATAGAGTACTGAAGATTGGAACAAAGGAACTCATAATGTATATTCAGGTCTGTATGCGTAATACAAAAAGTACAAGCTAAGCAGTAGGGTACAAATGACTCCAAGCCAAAAGTTTCCAGGATTAATACAAGAACTTGAGAGATAATTACAGAGGCTAACAATAGTACATGACAACCAACCCACATCGAATGACCAAGAAACCCTGTAGAATGTGTAATGAGTCCTATTTATAGGATTGTGTAGACTTACTACAGTAACTACTGAAGTAATTGTAGTAACTATTTGAACTACCGTAGTAACTGCCTATTGGATACTTTTAGAAGTTATCATCGAGAATTCCTAAGGAACTGTTCCCGCCACTGGTAATTTCTAAGGAACTCGTGTGTACGTCTACATTCCTCTATGTCATAGGACCTCAATGATGTCCTCGGTTCTTGGTTTTTGAAAGGTACTCAGCCTTAAAGCCAATTTCATAGAATGAGGCACTAAGCCACTTAAACACAAACCTAGTGTGAACCCGCATGAGTGAAAAATTGAATACACCCACTACACGCTCTTGTTTCACTATGTTCATCTCATATGTTGAGCTCCTCAGTAAAGGGAAAACACTAGAAGGTCTATTAAGACATTTAGGCCTATATTACAAGCTTGTGATCCAAGTGCAATTAAAGCCCCCTCTATCTATTTAGAGACTGCCCGACCACGGGAGGCCTTGCAGGTAAAGTCTGTAAATGGGTGCAAAAGACTTGGAAAATCCTTTTATTCAAGAATGATCTAACTCTAGGAGGAAAGGTGCTTAAAAATCAATCCGTTCTAAACACACATTGTCTCCTTCTACTACTTCAAAAAATCTTGAAAGCTAAGGAATCTTTGAGTCTTTGAAAGAAACCCACGACGATCGAATTTGAAGAAATAATTCAAGAAATCAATAAGTAAATACTTTGTAGAAAACTACAGAGCCTTTGAAGAGTGGAAGCAAGCCATTCTTGACATTGGCTAGCTCATAAAGTGCTCAATATGACCTAATCTCTGCCAACCTATCTTAGCCCTCTATGCATCCTTTAGTAAGGAATCTTCAAGTCTTCAAAAGAAAACCCACGATGAACAAATGAAGAAATAATTCAAGAAAGCAATGAGTGGATACTCTCTTTATGAAGCTACAGAGTCTCTAAGAGTGGAAGCAAGCCCTTCTTAACGTTGGATGCTCATAAAGTGCTCAATATGAGCTTACAACGGCCAACCTATCTTAGCCCTCCATGCACCCTTTTATGACTTTGGGATCTTCAAGGCACTAACCATGCTTGAGGCTTGATGTACATTCTTTTGTGTATGTTTGAACGATTCTGGAATAGGTTTATCGACGCGAGTCTCACTAGATTTTTTGGTGATTGAAGGAGAAAACGAAAATATGTGGGAGGTGGTGGGGCACGTGGAGGGGATGGAGAGGGAGAGAGACAGAGAGTTGCCGCGGGTTAAGAAAAGCACGGAGAGAGAGAGAGAGAGAGAGAGAGAGAGAGAGAGAGAGAGAGAGAGAGAGAGAGAGAGATTTTTCTTCATTGATGTCACAATGAACCAGCGGGGTGCTCCCATTTTTAAGCATTTTTCTCTTTGCATCTCTCCTAGCATCACTGAGGATGGGCTGCTTGAATGAATGAGTGGAGGGTTGATCCCCTCCCATCAATGGGTGCAAGCCTATGCGAGCAGGCAGCAAGGATGGCCAGCTCTGTGTCTCTCATTTTCATTGTTGCAGTACTTCAAGCCTGTCGCTTGAATAATGTCCCGTGCTGAAGAGCAAACGTCAAGCACATAGGGTAGGAGGTGCAATGATCCACTTGCGAATACTAACGGCGTGGAGGGGGGATGGGGGACTTACGAGCAAGGCATGAGGAGAAGGGTTTAGCCTGTCACGATGATGACAGTAGTCACAAGAAGATTTAGAAATTTTCTCATGTAGGAAAATGGAGTCTTTTTTTCAATGTTTTTCATACAATGCATAACATCATGAGCTTCTTCTCGAGAGGCACCGCACACCTAGCTAGGTACGATTGGGTGCAGGGGACCACCAGCCCCCCCACCGGGCCGGTGGTCCCTGCCCCCAATCGTACCTAGCTAGGTATGCAGTGCCTATCTCACAGAAGCTCATGATGTTGAGGCAAGTGACAATGTGGGAATTATTGTGAGAATTTGTCCAAAACTTCTTGTAAGTGGAAGGCGCAACCCTTTGCACTCTTGCAAGGGTGCAACCTTGTTCTCCATTGCGAGCTCTGTGAACCATGTAGCGAATGAGTGGCGCACAGAGGGAGAGGGGAGCAGGATGAAGGTGACAGTGCCTGCGGGTCAGCATGCTCTTTTCCTTTGGAAAAGAGCAAATTTGGGAGCGCTTCGAAATTCGGATTAATAAATTTGGGTAGAGCAAGTATGTTCTTTTGTGAGTTAATACAACACTACCACTCACAATAGAGAGTATGGCAAAAAACATTGCAAATAAAGAACAAAAAGGCAATGTTCTGTGGCTCAATTTATTGTACAATAGTGCCACTTGAGGATTCAAGAATGCCGCTTAGGAGAAAGGGAAAACCACCGCCTAAATTTGGAAAAACAATAGAGTAAATATGTAAAGAATAGCATGAATATCAAAATCTCCTCTTTGGAAAAAGCATAAAGAGGAATTGTGTTTGATAAGGAAAATGGTTTTTCCCAAACATTAACACAAGGGAAAGAGTGACAAGAACGTTTGGGCGGCATTCAACGGAGCATGAAGAGTTTCAACACATGACTACTTTAAAAAAAAAAGGTGTGCTGAAAGAATTTCCCCAAAAGATAAGGACAAGTGAGCTAAATTAGGGACAAATAGTACCAGCATGACCAAATAATGTGCATGGATTATATCATCTTTATTGACCAAAATTTTATCTTTGCTAGGACACTTCTCTAGCACCCAGTGTTCGGGAAAAATCATTTCTCCAAACATACAAAATACCTTGCCTTGAAAGAGGAAATTTTAGGAAATTAGGTTTCTTTTGTGAGTTTTTACACTACTTTTCTCTTTTTTGGGGCGGAATTTCTCCCTTTCCCCTTGCTCTCCGCCGGCATTTTTGAAATTGAAAACGGCACGATATTAAGCTGAAACACGTTTTTCCCAAACACTCCTACCACCTCACCAACCAATTAAATAGCAGAGTATTTGCTAGCACAATTTTATTATGCACTTGCTCTCTGATCTTTCATAAATTAAAACAATGTTATTTTGTGGCAAGCAGCAAAACACAACTTCCTCACATTTTCTATTTCTTAACCAATTTTAGTGTAAATTATTTTGGCGTTGGCATCCAAATATGCAAGTGGGCATGATCCTTGCAATTCCGAAGGCTTTAATGGGAAAAAGTAAAATTCTTTATTATTATTGTCACAAAACAACATTACTGTTGATCTTGCAAGCATTACTGTAACGACAAAGAGGTGAGGCACTCACATACTTATATATAGTCATTTCGGACACGCACACTAGCTTGAAGCTGTCGAATGCTCAAGAGAGCGCCACGTGACAAGCCCAGGGTGGGGAAGGGGGGTGTTGGAATCCCTTCCTCCTTTAAATATAGTCTAGATAATAGTAGGATAACATTAGTACAATTTGGTACTAAAATGAGAGAAAATAGCAAAATTACCATAGTTGGGTGAACCCACTAGCTTAATTAGCTCTCATTTTTCGTTGTATTGTTCATATGTTGGGAATTTTACATTATATTCTCCATATTTATATGTGTATAGATTGATTAACGACATTTTAAAAGAAATTGTATGTAATACTACGAGTTAACAAGAAAAAAATTCGAGGTATTTTTTTCCATACTCACTATTGTGAGTGGTAGAGTTGCATCATCGTAGCAAAGAACGTACATTAACCCTCCAACAGATTCAATGCCTCGAGGAACATAGGGATACCAAAGGGTGCTTAAATCTTTTCTTAGCTGAGTGTATTCAAGCTGTGTGTTGGAGTACTTGAAACCTTTTACGTCTAAGAAGACTTGCTTTCACTCTTCAAATTCTTTGTTAATTTGCCAGTAGAGAGAATCCATTCCTTGGACTCGTAAATGATCTCTTCATACTTACGGTAGAGGAGCCAATAAGTTGCTGGGTCCCAATAAGAAGACATGCTACTCCCCAATAAGCACACAGACGTGAGCGAGCTGTTGGTCTACGGGAGCTGATGTGTTGCTTATTGATTCGTCAAATCGAGTGTTCAACCTTGGAGCACGTCCGTCTCTGTTTTGGTGATGCTGCGTCTCTAACACTTAAGAGTCCTCAATTTGCCTCGAAAATTGTGCTAATCCATCGTGCAAAGTGTGTGCAGGTCCGCTTAAGGAGTTCCCATTTCCGCAGAAAACCTCTTCTTGTCGGGCATCTTTTGCGCCCCTCAGAGCCCAAATCCATGCATAAATGGATGTGGAGTGGCCTGCTCAATCTCATCATCTCTATATGGGCTCCTCTACCCTAGTTGTCATTGGGTTTCCTTCAAATAACAGTACATAAAGTGAAACTCTTTATGCCACAAAATGAGAACTGTTAAATTGAAACTCAAATGGGCCATATCTGTGCAACTTTTTTTTTTGGCCATACTCACAATTGTGAGTTGAGAATTTATATTAACCCAAGAATAGTACAAATTCCCTCAAGCACCTTGAGGGGCCTAGGGTTCCATTAGAGTCTTGTACACAAAGAGAAGCCTACCAGATGTGTTACTATTGCCCTCTTGAGAGTCTAAGCATCTCAAAGCATGCATCCATCCTTCATCTCTGTCAACTACCCCTCTTCTTGCTCCTACCATGTGAATGAGCTCCTTGCTTAACCGCACAATATCATCAAAGAGAGCTACCTCCAACTTGCCCTCAAAGACTCGAAGGTTCTTGGACTTCCATACTTGATTTAGGTAGTAGAATCTGATCATTTGAGTGCAAACCAAAATGGCATGGCTTTGGAACCCACTCCCTCCCAATATCTGGTCATCCGTAGAAAAGACTATTTTCCAAGTCGTCCTAACCCACTTACACACCCTGGCGACTAGTCCCCGTGAAGTAGGGTACTTACTGAATAGATGAAGGGGGTCCTACAAGGATGATTTGCAGCCTGAGCAAGTGCCAGAGCCAAACCCTCTAGCTTGCACCTTAATCCCAGTGGGCAAAGCTCCCAAGAGCACCTTCCAGATGAATACCTTTGTGTAATCCGGTCCTCTAGTCTCCCATATGGTAGTAACCCTCTTTTGCCAGCGTTCTTCTGGCCAGTTTTTCCTCACAAATCTGTTGAGTGGGGCAAACCAATCAGCTTTGTACACCATCACATTATATGTATTTCGTGTCTTGGGAAGCAGGAACACTTTGTCTTTCGGCCAGTGCCAGGCTCTCCAATCAGTTTTTGAACCGTAGACAGAAGGAAATGAGGATGCCAACGCTTCCAAGAGTCTACTAATCAGAAGCCTTTTGTAAATCCCCAATTTATGTTCCATCACCATGAGCTCCACATCCTTCTAGCGAAAGCTTCTGTCATCCCAGAGATGTGAAAGCTTGGAAATTCCTTTGTTTTTCACCTGCCGTGCAACTTCCCTCCAAAAGGTGTCCAAGTAGCCCCTTCCAAGTTTGGAGAGCAAAGGGGACCAATTGCGGGAGGAATCCTTGAAGTATCTGAACTTCTCTCCCCAAATGAGAGTAGAGGCTACTTTGTTACACTTCCATGCTAGTTCCCCTTTGCAACCACCAAGCTTGAGGGTTGTCCAACTCGGTGCTAGAATCTTGTCGGCACCATGGCCATCTTCCATTTGCCCCCTTTTGAGGCCATCTTTGTGTTGTTAATCATATCCCATGCCATAATAGTCCACTCCTGTTTCTGGCTTCTCAAAGAAACCATGAGTTTGGCACATAAAGCTTCTGCATGCACCATTGGGTCAATAATCCCGATTCCACCCAGGTTCATAGGTCTTGCATTCCCACCTCCCCCATTGATAAGGGGTTGTGGCTTTCATGTTACTTTTCCATTAAAACCACTTGATAGACTTCAAGAATTTTTTCCAATTAGATTTGCTCATTTTTAGCAATGGTGAAACAAATGAAATGTATGGTATCTTGAAAGCATTGATCACCATGACCTACTATGGAAGGGGAGGATTAAAAAATTCCATCTTCTCATTTTGTTGTTAACTTTGGTCAAGAGCCAGTCAACTCTGTTTATCTGTAATGTCCACCCCAAGTGGAGCACCCAGGTGCTTGAACACAGTGCCCTTACCTATAACCTCTCTAGACCATTTTGCGGTGTCAAAGGTGTTGCTTTCTGAGAGAGATATCAGTCTTGATTTCTTAATATTGCACATTGAGCCGGAGGCAGTGAAAAAGAGTTGAACAATCTCAAGGGCTCTTTTCAGTGTTTGTGATTCAACTTTGAGAAAAAGCACAGAGTCATCTGCAAAGAGCCTTACTAGCAGTTGCTTTCCTCCAGGCAGTGAAAGACGTTGAATTTCCCCTTTCGCTGCATTGCCCTCAAGTGAAGTCACCAGCGGGTGAGAGCCAATAGCAAAAAGCAGTGGGGCAAGGGGGCAACCTTGCTTGATCGAGCGCTTGACCTCAAACCCTCCCACTATCTTGTTGTTGGAAAGGAGTTCATGGTAACTTCCTTCCCCCAACGTTTGGACAATCGTACACATTCTGAGTCCAAAGCCCAGAGCCTTCATGACTGCCTCTCTATATGACCATGAGATTCTATCGTAAGCCTTGTTTAGATCAAGCTAGAGGAGGACACATTCTTGCTTGGTGAAATAAGCGTATTCAATACCAACCATGGCAACCAAGATATTGTCATAGATTGACCTACCTTTTATGAAACCATGCTAGTGAGGTGTGATGATTCTATTCAAAATTGGAGCCAGTCTTAGGGCAATCACTTTAGCAATGATCTTGTACGCAACTATCATCATAGAGATGGGTTGCTAGTGCTTTAGCAAAGAACAACAAACCGTCTTGGGGATAGGTTTGATCAACCCTCTTCATCAAGCTGGCATCCAATTGCTCCTCGAGTAGAGCCATGTTGGCTAGTTGCACTATCGGGCCATAGGTGTGCAACTTATATAGGGGATTACCATTGAAGCATGGTCCCATAATGCACCTATTGAATATGAAGATCCTATGTTTAAGGCTAGGAGCCTTTGCTTGGCCATGTCTCTAGTTGACACAAGGTCTTTTGGACGAGATCCACTCTGAGATGAAGTGTTGTGAATTGAGAGTGCTTTTGATTGTGGGAGTATGTTGATACTAGGGATGAGTTAGGATGTATCTCTTGAATACCATGATGGTATTTTTCTACGTGAGAATGTAGAGATGGCAAAGACTTTGTTTGTGGGTTATACATGTTATTCTTTTTTTTTCTTGCAAAACTCACAAATTTTGTGAGTGGTTGTATTAAATGTCACAAAGAAAATTACAAAGGAGCCTCAAGCTTATGCTGAGCTTTGAGGGACAGAAGGTTACATCGGAACTTAGTCAAAAATCTCACCAAGCCTTTACACGGCTCGTTATACATGTTATTCTAAGGAGAATGACAAGAGTGGTCCACTCTAGGTGTGATTGTCATTGGTTCTTGTTTATGCTCTTGTTGTTTATTCTATCCTGTTCATTGCACATCAACATAGAGCTTTCTTTAGAGCAAAATCGTGAGGCCAATAGGTGTGGTTTTTTTAACATCCAATTTTTGTCCCATACCAAAGGGCAAGGCCATAGTGTTCCGTAGTCTTTTTGGCTACGTAGCAACATGTTGGGTCTACATTCTCTCAATTAATTAATTAGTATCTAAGATTCTATATCCATTTACAATCTCAAAGGTAAAAGCGCCTTTCGACCCCTGCCTTCGCGCGCAAGTCTTGCCTGTTCCTTGCTCCTTCGCCATAGTTATATAGCTCCTGCCTGCATCCACGAGTGTGCGACGAAGGCAGCAAGCAATGCACCTCTCTCTCTCTCTCTCTCTCTCTCTCTCTCTCTCTCTCTCTCTCCCCATCATCTCTCCCTCCCTACCCGTCGCCATCATTGGCCTAATCCGCATCAAACCTTGCCGTCTCTGCATCTCCTGCTGCCCTTACCAGCACTGCGTAAGACGAAGGCAGCCAGCAATGCATAGCTCTAGCTCTCTCTCTCTCTCTCTCTCTCTCTCTCTCTCTCTCTCTCCATCCATGCAGGGACTTGCATCGTCGCCCCATCTCCCTGCCCTCCTTCTCGTCTATGCGAACACTGGCAATATTGCCATCTGCCTGGCATAACAGCGGAAGAGAATTTTCAAGGCACTGAACACCTCGCAATAGCAGCCAGACAACATCCGCCATCAGAGCCAAGGCAAAAAAATCCCTTGGCACTTGGCGGAGACAGCATATCTCTCTCTCTCTCTCTCTCTCTCTCTCTCTCCCCTTTTTGCACGTAGCCAGCCTTTTGGGCCACCTGTCTCGTCCAAGCGAAGAAAAATACATTTTCCCCAATCCATGAAAATAAGGGCAAACTTGAAATTCTCTCGTTAGTTCCACTTAAACTAAGCATGAGCATCTCTGGTGATTCGCATCAAACAAATGAAAAAAAACGTTTGAGCAACATAGTGGCTTAGTTAAAACTCTACTAATCCTATGCTATTTCGAAAAAAATTGCTATTAGTAAATCTATCGTTTGATAACATAATCCTATAAAGATCCTTATCCCTTTCTTTAACGAAGACAAAAAAGTTGGAGGTGATAGTTTCTTGTTTTTTTTTTTTTTTTTTTGTGGGTGGGGTTTTTTGTTTTTTTTGGGGGGGGGGGGGGGGGGGTGTTTTGGGGGTTTGTTTGGGTGTTGTGTGTGTTGGTTGGTTAAAGGCATGTATTGCATGAAGGCAAGGCAATGTTTTCTTGTGTAAACTTGTCGTCTTGTGTAAATTTTTCCTTGACTTTTCAAAAAATGATAGAGTTGGCCCTCTGAAGAGTGTTTCAACCAATGGACAACCTTTCTAGTTGAAAACAAGGTGAAGTTGTTGAGCCAAAATAACGTTGACTTGATTGCCATGTAAAAGCTCTCTAAATACATTTTTTTGCAACTTGGTCATGCGCTATATACTTATTCGTAAAGATCTATCTATACTCTATATAACGGAGCTTAAAATTTTTAGGGAAGGAGGGACCTCCACTTGTCGTTCATTGGTTCACTTTAAAGAAAACTTAACAAAATGTCTCATTTAGTTAAGTTTCGAACATGTGAACCTTTTCAACGTTGTCGTAAAGATCTATACTCTATATAATGGAACTTAAAATTTTCGAGAGACCTCCACTTGTCATTCATTGGTTCACTTTAAAGAAAACCTAACAAAATGTCTCATTCAGTTAAGCTTTGAGCGTGTGAACTTTTTCAACTTTAAACCTTTCAAGTGAAAAGTAAGAAAAAATAGAGGTTGACTCTAATTTTCCTTTTTGAAGGCAGACTTTACTTTTCCAATTAAAGGGTGGCTCAGTTTGCTTGTTGAAGGTCAATGGACATAACAATTTAATATTTACAAAATTGTTTGTATGCACACGGCAAAATATTATGGGTTTTATTTCAAGACAAACTTGGAATCTAGTTAGGAGTTTGCAATTTTAGTCTGCTAAAAATACAGTAAATCTCAATTATTTTTTTTGTGCAAAACTCACAATTGTGAGTGGATAGTATTAAGAACATCAAAAATATACACCAAAAATATAATAAATCTCAATTTTTATTGAACATCGATCTCAAATAGCCCCAAAATGGAAGGACACATGTATCTCTATGTGTGTGTGCGAGAGAGAGAGAGAGAGAGAGAGAGAGAGAGAGAGGGGTAATTTTAAAGTAAATAAGGGGTCCACTAAAAACTCTTTCGGTCTTTACGACAAAATTTGAAGAATTGATGATATTTATACTAAAACTTAGAGAATTTTGATGGTTTTAATCAAGGTTAGCTTTGAATCTCTCTACGATTTTACAATTTGAGATGGTTAAAAATATAGTAAAACTCGATCTTTTTGGAAACTCTAATTTTGAACAGGCCCAAAATGGAAGGGGATGATAGACGTAGATAAGTTGGATGCTTACTCTATCCAGGGTCACTCTCCCTACCCCGAGGACATGCTTTGCAAAGAGAGGAGGGGGTGCACCTCTTGAAAATTTATTACATCCTCAACATGTGACATCGGCATGTGAGAGAGAGAGAGAGAGAGAGAGAGAGAGAGAGAGAGAGATGAGCCTTAGAAGCATCAACGCTGTTTTATGAAGGGTGTTGTATTTTTTCTCTTGAAGGCGATTTGAAGGGTGGCTCTACTCTTCCTTTTGAATGCCATAAAAGACTCCCCTTTTCTTCAACATAGATCCACACAGAGCCATGAAATTTGAAGGGTAACTCTATTTGAAGGGTAACTCTATTTTGATAGTTTATCATTTTATCTATTTATAACAATACCCAAAAGAACTAAAAGATTAAAACCACCACCACTACATAACCATTGCCATGAGGACAAAACACAATCGACCATACCTGTTCACAAGGCTAGTTACAAGGAAGCCTAACTCATAGCCATGTATATGTATTGGTGCCACTATAGGGCCACTTCATCACATCGAGGAGCGTTATGCCCATATGAATTCATACAAACCATGAACCATACAAAGAAAAAGGAGATGAAAACCTGAGAATAGCACATGCTAAGCTCTAGCAATGCCGAGCAAAAATGTAACAAAATTGGACTTGTAACATGGAAAGTAGTAGAATTAAAATAACTATAGTGATCATTTTTAAGAGAATCCTTCAAGAGCATAAGAGAAGTCTTGATGATAGATAGAAACATCTTCATTATACCTAATTAGATTGGCATGGACAATACTTTGCAAGAGAGAGAATTAGAGAAGTTGACAATAGTTGAGGACCGGACTTACTTGGAGCCGGTCCCTCCTCCAAAAGGCTTTTGTATTATAGATTCTCCCATAATGAGAGACTTAGCACAATACAAGCTTTGTGTTCCTTAAGGCCTAATCGATGCAATAAAGATGGACAGATTCATGCATCAAAATTAAGCCCTTAATCAACTTAATGAAAGCATTAACTTGTCTCCGCTCTCAGTCCCAAGACCTCAAACACCTTCAAAGGTGGAGAGAGCTAGTAGGGAATGAGGGTAGGGAAGAGGAAGAAGAAGTGACGTTCAAGAAAGAAGTAACTTCCTCACCATAGATCAATCTTGTAGCTTAGCTTAGCATGGTAATATAGATTGTAGAGAAGATGAGCATGCCATTGAAGCTTGGCTCTTGGTTGGATTTGCATTCCATAGCCAAGAGTTGTTGGTGTAGGCTCTCAACTTTTCAAGATTGGAGAAGGAGATGGAGTTCTTTGCTTCACACTATCAAAGTGTGTGTGAGAGAGAATGAGAATAAGGATGCCCAAATCAGCCCCCCTCTTATGCTTGGTCGACCTCTCTCTCTCTCTCTCTCTCTCGCTCTCTCTCTCTTTTGTAATATTTAATTATATCATTTGGACAAGTGTCCTCATTTTCCTCTTTGAGAGAAAGAGCTTAATTAATTATTTAAATGCATCCAAATTCTCATTGGAGCCCTTTAAAGCCTATCCAATAGGATTCAAGCACATCATTAGGGGAAAATGGAGAGGATCTTGACATGTGTCTTTTATGCTTCTTAAGAGATCATGTTTGAATTGAACACTTTAAGCACCTTAGTCATTTAAGCATGACAATCTTTTATGCCTCTTGAGAGATCATGTTTGAATTAAACACTTCAAGCACCTCAGTCATTTAAGCATGACAAACACCTCAAGCTTGGGCAAGGTTCCCACAAACACCTTAAGCACCTTAGTCAACAAGCACGACAAGCACCTCAAGCTTGGATAGGGTTCCCACCTCAAGGTCAACCCCAGCTTGCTTAAGGTCCTAGGTCTAAGGACTTTTAACACTAACCTTTGGAGGTCTTTAATGGAAGCTAACCCTAAGGTCTTCTAAGCTCCATTATATGCGCATGTCTATATTCTACCTCTTGTTCCCATTCATCTTCCCAATATTAAATGATCAGTTCAATATGAGAAAGTCTTTTTGGAATAGGCAGATATTAGATTTTATGACATTACCTCTCTCTTGAAACCATAGTCTTCCTCGACTATGAGATAGAAGAGATAAAGTATTAGTCATTAGTTTACGTTTCTTAGCAGGTAGAGGATCTTTTTTACCCTACGACATCATTCTAGAATGGATGACTAGTCCATTGGTACTTGGAAGACTTGGCTGTTGTAAGCATGTCTGCTCTTTAGTCCATATCATACTCCCAAAGTAGAGTGACAAATTCTATTTGGTGTTTGAGTAACATCGTCATCACAAACATGATTCTAAGCATTCATACTATTTAAGTTTGTGCACAAAAGAGGATTAGTATTATAAGACAAAAACATTCTTCATTTAGAAAGCATTTACATTTGCTTACTCTAGTGCAACATTGTAAACATTGACAAGGTTCATACTATCCTTAAGGTGTGTTCCTTGTATCCATCTAGCATCTTCAAAAGGATAGTTTTTAAATTTAGTAAGATATCATCGGATAATCTTACCATGTCTTAGTAGCTTGTCTTCGTCTCAAAGAATAGATTTGAGTTGCAACACCTCTTCTTGATCTTCGACCTCTGACAGGTCCTCAATTATTGGTTCTTTTGGTGGCTTGCCTTTGTAAGGCTTGAGTAGGCTCATATGAAAAGCATTGTGAATGAGCCAATGGTTGGGCAACTTGAGTTGATAAACTTGAGTTGATAGGCCATCTTGTTGGTTGGTTTTAAGATATGGAAAGGACCATAGAATCTTTTTGCTAACTTAGCATAATACTTTTGGTGGCTCGTAGGATTTTTGCCCATTGTTTGGCTCAATCGAGCCTTGGGAAACTTGAGTAGGACCCTATTATTTTCCTTGAATGCTAAGGCCCTTCTGTGCTTGTTAGAAATAGCCTTTTGCCTTTGTTGAAAGATGGATATATAGCCTCCTTAATCTTTTGAAAGATTCTTGTAGGTCTTGGCTATATTCATCAGGGGCGGCGAAGATCTAATTCCCATGTACCTTAAGTAGCAAGTTAGGTCTTCCCTCAATGATTTCAAAAGGAGCCTTCCCTGCAGTGGTATGGACAGTGTTATTGTACACATACTCTACAAGAGGTAAGTACTTCTCCCATTGGGCACATTGATCTACTTCTGTGACATAAGTCTTGAGTAGATCGAGAATCGTAAGGTTGGGCTATTTCACTTTGGCCATCTTTTTGTGGTGATAGACAGAGGAGAGATTTAGCCGTGTACCTAGAAAATTTTTCCACCTCATTTGTTTGTCGATGAGCTTGGTTTTGCGTCGTGAAGTACTTAAGACTTTGGTGATCCATTCATAGGATGAATGTAGTCCCCAAAAGGTAGTGCTTCCATGTATCAAGAGCATGTAGGACAACTAGTAGCTCCTTTTTGTAGATGCCCAAGACACGCTCATCGGAATTGAGTCTTTGACTCTTATATGCTATGGCATGCCCTTCTTGAAGCAAGACTGCTCCACGGCAATCTCAACAAGCATCACATTGGACCTCAAATGGTTTAAGAGGTCCAAAAGCATAAGCACAGGTTGAGAGGTAAGCTTTTCTTTAAGCTTATCAAAAGAATTTTGCTCCTTGGCAGACCATACATACTTAATATTCTTCTTTGTCAAGTCATGTAATGGTCCCGCTATTTGGAAGAACTTAGCTATGAAGTGTCTATAGTATGCACACATACAAATAAACCTTCATAGCTCGCCATTCCTTTATTACCTCTAACTTTGCGGGATCCATACCGATACCACAGAGGCAAAGTCAGATGGTCTCGGAGTTGTGTTGGCACTACCTGTGCCTCACATGGGACAACATAAGCCTATGACACGTGAGGTCTCAAACAAGGCTTCCCAAAAACATTTTTCGTAATCGAACTAATTTAGTGGTCTTGCCAAAAAAAAATTATACTTGAAGTAAAGAAGGGCGCAATTAAAACTCTTCTGGTTTTTAGGCCAAAATTTGAGAATTTACTGCTAAAACTTGCAAAATGTGTCCAATTTTTTTCAAGGCAAGCTTGGAATCTACCCAAGATTTTTTAATTTTGGCATGTTAAAAATATACTAAACCCTTTTTGCAAACATTGGATATATATAAAGGCACAATAGAGGCTCTTTTGGCTTTTAGGTCAAAATTTGAAGAATTACCAATATTTAAACTAAAATTTATGAAATTTTTCTGGTTTTCTTCGAGACAAGCTTGGATTCTAGCCCAAATTTTGTAACTTTTTCCAGTTATAGATACACCAATTCTCTTTTTTTGTGAACATGGGCCTCGAATAGCCCCAAAATAGAAGGGCATGATGGATATAGAAGAGTTGGAAGCTCAATACATTAACTGTCACTTTCTCACCAAACCTTGATTTTTTGTGAAGATGGGCTTCAAATAGGCTCAAAATGGAAGGGCATGATGGATGTAGAAGAGTTGGAAGCTCTATAATTTCACTGTCACTCTCTCACCACCCCAAGGACAATATGTAACGAAAGGAGGGATGCAGCTGTCAAAATTTTGTTACATCCTCACATGGGGCACCGACATGAGAGAGAGAGAGAGAGAGAGAGAGAGAGAGAGAGAGAGAGAGAGAGAAAGAGAGAGAGAGAGAGATTCCCCATCAATGTGGTAGCCCTCCAAAGTAATTACATATTGTTTTTAAAAAAAGAGAGTCGATTCTATGGTGAGAAATGCTTCATCTACTTATACTATTTTTCCTAATTGAAGTAACTTAATAAATAAGGGCACAAATAAAACTTCCAAATTTTAGGTTAAAATATAAAGAATTGTCAATATTTACACTACAACTTGCAAAATTTATTGATTTTCTGTAAGGCAAGCTTGGAATGTAGCTCGGTTTTACAACTTTAGCCAATTAAAAATACGCAAATTTTGGGGTTTTTTTTTGTGAACACGGGTTTCTAATAGACCCAAAATGGAAGAGCATGAGAGGCACTAAGAAGTTGGACGCTCTCAGTACATCCATGGTCACTCGCTCACCACCTTGAGCACAAGCTATGCACAAAGAGGAGAGGTTTAACTATAAAAAATTTGTTACACCCTTGCATGGGACTCCGCACGACACACACACACACACACACACACACACACACACACACACACACACACACACACACACACACACACACACACACAGAGTCTCCCTGGAAAACTAGTAGCCTTCCAAAAGAAGCTACATATCCTTTCAAGAGAAAAAGGGAATTAGGCAAGCTGCAATGAGAAATGCTTTATCTAACTACCACTCGCTACTTTGGCTTTCAAATACTCCATAAAACAAAAGAGTGTTGGCGTTTGGGTAGACATGCAAGTCTTGCAAGGGAAAGATTATGCAGAGCCAAAGATGAAGTATCCTAATATACAATTATACAATCTTGATTATGGCTCAAGGACCTAAGGTTGTGAACACCAAAAGAGGGTGAGACTGTTGTGTTAGATTGAGATGGTTACACTATTTTCTATTGAGTCATATATTTTATGCTCAATATAAAGCAAAGAGTGATTCATTTAAGGGGTGTTATTTGAGAATGAGGGTTTGGACTCACGAGCTTAGGTGGTGTGTACAAAATTATATCACCATTAGAGTTTAAATATCTAGATAATGCTTTCAAAAACTCTCTCCGAGTAGAGGCTCTTACATATGTGTGACATAAGACATTTCTTTTTGACATAGATTTCTTCCATATAGAGGTATCAATTGCTTGAAGGATTGTTAATCTTGATAATTGCTTCCACATAAAGAGATCAAGGCCATGCAACTGAGCATATCTTTACTGGACAAGATATTAACAAGAATCAACAGTCAAAATTGTATTACATATACATTTTTATAAAGACAATTTGTATGGCACACTTTCAATTACAATCCCGTTTGAGAGAGAGAGAGAGAGAGAGAGAGAGAGAGAGGTTGTGGCTCCTTATGGGCCTCCATTTGCCCATCAAAAGAGAAAGATTGATGGAGGGAGATAGAGAGGGTCACCGGGGGTTTGAATGGCAGTATATGTGTGTTTTTTTTTGTTATCTACATATATTACCCACAAATGAACATATACATGTTCAAAGATCAAGGTACCCAGATAAAGACAAGGTTTTTGTACAAAATAAACTTACATAGAAAAAATTTGTACAAATGAATAAAATCAGGTTGGTACAAGTCACAATCCTAAAAGGTAGAAATTCCTTCACAAACTTTGAACCAATAGCCAATCTTCTAAACACTAAAGTAACCAAAAAGCTGAACCAAAGAGAGTAGCCCTCAACTGCACCCATAGAAACAACACAACATTCAGTTAGCATTGGCTCTGTATGCAGGTGATGCATGGGCATCCTACTTGTTATCCATGTCACAAAGGTACAACTTTTTGGTGAAAGTAAACTCATTGAAAGATAAATTTCAAGAGACTTTGATAGACAATTACACTAGCATAAACAAAACCTCAACAACCTATTGAGGAAGAATTTCATGAGAATGGCCCAGGATTAACACTAGAAGTATTCCTGTGCCAAAGGTCTTTATAATTAATCTCCTTATTCTTGCAAGTTCTATTAAGAAAAGCTCTTTTCCTAGTACATGCCATGTTCTTAGCCACAAATGAGGCCACATAATCTACCCTAGCTACTTTAAAATTTTTCGAGATCTGCACCTTCTTCATAGGATCAACAACAGTACTCATCCATGCAGTCAACTTATACTTTTGTGCATCTTGGTAACAATAGACAAACCGTTTCCGGCTTTATTAGTATCAAAATCCACATATGCACAATCTTGTATTCAAAAAACTCCAGACTGGTTTTGCCATTATAGTGAGCATCACCAGCAAGTATTAGCCCAGATTCAACAAAAGTTGAAGGAACTTGTGATCCTCAACAATTAGAAGCTATACACAATTATCATACAAGCTAAAGTAGGATATAATTAATCCCAAACAGAGTCAAAAAAATCCGTAAATTTGTGGGATCGCTCACATACCCATAAAAATTATAGATATGCATCACTTTTCAATTTTGAGTCACTTTTAATGGAATTTTACGATGGCACATGTGAGCTGCTATTTTTGGCAGTTTTTACCCGCATCAACCTTTGTAGGCAAGATGAGGGTGCCACTATAAAATGCATGGAGTATGTACATTATCAAAACAAATTAATCATGTTATCAAGTGGGAAAAACATGCAACGATGCAATATCGAGGGCCACGTTTCCCCAGATAGGTATGTACATGGCAAGAAAAACCATAGTAGCCACTTTAGCATATATCACAATATGTACATTATTGATTTTCTTTCCATTCATCTAGAAGTTTCAAAAGTGAGGTGAAATTTTTGTATTTCACACTATGTATGTGTCACGGAACGACATCCACCCTCTCCGAACCTGCACATCCTCCGGTATGTGCCACAACAACATTTGTTAACCATCCAAACTCATGGTCAAGCACCATATCTTCACTTTCATCCTCTATTTACATATAGTTGGATCCATCATCCTCTTAACTTGGTTGCACATCAAATGGATAAGCATCGTCTCTTCTTTTGAACAATTCAATTCTTTTTCCTGCAATGGGAATTTTCATTTCTATCCCATTTAGTTCACGCAAGGTGTAAGTTGCATTTCCATGCATAAGGACCAAACCATTTCTTTGCAAGCTTTCTTATTGTAGAGTTCCGGTTTTCAAGGCTACCATCATACACCAACTCCCAATCACCTTCTTCAATGGCTTTTGGTTTGAGCCTATGCCTCTTGTCAAATCTGTCTTTGTTTTTCAATCTTGCATCCTTTAAACGAGCCTTTGCATTCTCACTGTCTTCAGGCCTTCTTTCCAATTGCCGTATGTGCAATGCAAGAAGGTCTTCTCTACTCATTCCATCTTCCCATGGAAATTCATTCATGTAAGAACTACATCTTCAATTGGCATCACATGTTTTTGACCATACATCAATTCGATAGGCATATAGCCAGTGATTGAACTATGTGTTGTACGGTCAGCCCATAGTGAAAACGGTAGTAACCTTGGACGCTCTCCAAGCTTGCCTTCACACCTTAGCCAATGCTTTAATTATTGGAGGATGTCCTCTTTCACTCTTGCCATTTCCCTTTGGGTTATAAGCACATGTTAAAGCTAGTTTGATGCCCATTCTAGAGAAAATTTCCCTTGCTTCATCAGCATCCAAACTCTCCTCTATCTGCACCTATTTTTCCCACACATCCATAGCAATAGATCACTTCATCAAGTAGGAATCTACATACAGCTTCTATATTCTTTTTCCTCAATCCACGCCCTTCAACCTGATTGGACAAATCTTCTCTTGCAAGCACTAAATACCTAATTTGCCAAAGTCCCAAAGGCATTGTGACCAAGTCCGCAATCCATTTGTAATGCATGGCTAATGGATAAGTAGGACGTAGTCCATCACGATGCTGTACATTTGGCATGTCCAAAGACTCCACAAACTCAGCCACATCCTTGGAGAATGTTGCCCATACACCATGATGGCCTACCCATAAACTTTTATGGAACTCCTTGATGATTTGTTGTTGAGTAACCTTATTGCATACTACCCGCAATGGTGTTCCATCTCTTTGTTTAGGATGCTTCCATAAGTAGCCATCCCTCAAGAAGTATCTATATGCTTTTGTTCTTATCCGCTTAAATTCCTACTCGGTACAATCATCTTGCTTCTGCAAAGTACTCAAGTAGTGACCTATCAAGATCCATTCACCTTCATATGGATCCTCTAAAAAGGACTCAAGTGAAGACACAAAACATGCATGATTATTCTTTACATGAGCCATAGTGTAAAATTTTGTGCCTACATCATCTCCCTCAACAATCATGTCATGTTCGTCCTCATACCTTGCCCTAGATAGCATATCTGCCATTGGGTTGTCCTTTCCTGCGATGTGCTTGAACTCAAGATTCAAGGACTTTATGTAGGCTATCCACCACAACATAGCAATATCAGGGGTTAAACAATTTGTAATCATTCCAAGACGAGGCAAACAATCAGTTTCCACAACCACTAATGCCCCTATCAAGTAATCCTTGTCACCATAGTTCCCTTTTTACTTGTGCATAATCTCGTAGCGAGAACTCAAAACCTTAGCTCCAAACCTCACCACATACCTTTTTCCTTGGTCATCATCTTGCCCTGCTACCCATCCTATCCCTGTAGGACTCGTATCCATTGTCACAGGCAATGACAGGTCTCTCACATCCATAGTATACCTTTCTCAAGACTTGCAATGAAAGAAGTAGCTTCTTTAGCTTTCTCATGGCTTTTGTGTGCTCTTCTTCCCATTGAAACTTTTGATTCTTTCTCAACAACCTATAAAGAGGATCTGCTACATGTGCATAATGTGGTAGTTAAATAAGATAGAAGACACAAGTATCAAGAAATCTTTGAGCTTTTGTGACATTTATACATGTTTATTTCATGTTTTAGATCACATCCATCTTTTTTGGACAAGGCCTTCTACCATAGAGACTACACATATGCCCCACAATCAACACTTCATTAACCCCAAATACAAAATTTTGTCATGACAGGGTATCTTCCAACCTTGACAAAATCTTCTCACAGTCTTTGATATGGTATGTAACAAACTTACGAAACCCCTTGAGTCCATAGCTTCATCTTTGTCTCTCTCTTCACATCCTTTGATGGGCACTTCATCAAGAAATGGCATTGTTATTTGAGGTATAAAGTCACATAGAACCTTGTTCACTCCATTCATCACGTGTGCAATTGAATTCGTTACTTCTTGAGGTAAGGTACACATCCTTACCAGTCCTAAAGGTGTTTTCATTGTTGTTAAATCTCTACTCTCAACATCTAATTGAAATTGATCATACCCTGAATAGACCTTCTTGCAAATGTATCTGTAAATGCATCCACTATTGGTCATGTACCCACATTCTTGATGGTAACCTTGTTTACAGGTTGCGTGTCTTGTATGAACCACAAAGCTCCATTCTTCTTTGGCACAATGAACCACCTGTTTGAATATGGCACATAAGAAGGCTCCAAAATACCCATGCTAATCTTTTCATTGAGTAGTTATATGAACTTTAGTAAATGTGCTTTTGGAACCGGGATTGGACGTAGATTCCAAGGCACACGAGGGACAGTGAAGATCACCATAGGTGAAACAATAGTAGGATAAACACACCCTATCTCATGTGGCTAGAAAGAAAAAGCCTTACCATGTTTTGAAAGCATATTTTTAAAACATTTAATCTCTTTCTTTTGTTAAGAACTCTTCACAACCAGCCTTTATCTCTTTTAGGATTCCATTGTGAACTTGTGTCAAGTTCTTTTTGGATCCTTGAGATTTGGTTGCAAAGAAGCTTGCTCTAACTTTTTCTTGCAACCTGATGGCAAAGGTGAGGCTATTGGTCTCACATTCATTGCCATTGTTTTGTACTTGGTCTCTACTCGCACTTTCGTCCTTCATTGATGTTGAACCCCTTCTAATCTTCAAAAGCCTCAATCACATCATACATTTCCATAGAGCATACTTCCACAACATGGACTCCATCTTGCATACTACAATCCACTCAAGCTCAAGCATAGTATCTACATGAGAAACTTGTTCAAAGAAACCTAAAATGCCTTCACTATCCTCTATGAAACCATTTTCCTTCATGTATTTTTGTACATTATACACATATTGTCTCACACTTCTTTTCATATACTCAAGCTTCATAAAACATACTGATCCATGCTCTGTTAATCCCTGGAAACCTATAGGAAAAGCTTCTTCTCACTTTGGGTCAGGCGAGAATCTTTTTCTTCTTGTTCCATTGCAATCCCGCTTTACAATGGTACATGGCCAAAACCCCTTGTCTCTGTGTGCTCCTTGAACTCTTTGTTCGCTTTTGGTAGAGGATACTCATGAAGACTATCACGGTTCCTCTCGTGATTCACATACACAATCAAGAATTTCATAGCTCGCTTTCCATCTTTGCTCTTTACCCTGGCATAAGCAGAACCATCATCAAGACCATTGTTTCCATGCAAGCGGTTGTGATGTATGGTTGCCCAAGGATAAAACGATGGGTAGACATCTCCTACACAAAGAATTTTTGCTCATCTTTGACATTACCAATCGTCACATTCACGTTTGGAAAAGCCCCATACAAATCTCGTGATGAGTTATTTGTAGCTTTAATCATCCATCCATGGTCTGTGTCTATCAGCCACTTGCCCTTCATGTAAAGACTCTTGGACATAAGATTGATTTGAGAGCCATGATCTATCAGTGCAACATATGGCTCCTCAAGATCACACACCTTGGCTAAAGTTTCTGTTGTAGCTCTTGCCCAATGACTTTTGGAATAGTGGCTTTTATAGAAGGCTTCACCTTCATCATCATCATCCACAAATCTAACATGCATATCTCTTCCAGCAAACTGGTAGCATTCGACCACACTGTCATCACATTCACTCTCTTGTACATGTATCCCTTGTGCCTTCAATGATTCTCCTTCACCCTGGGATTGTGAAGGAATAGACTCAGTAAGAGTTCATGCTCTAGATTTCCACACGTGCACAAGTTTTTAATTCATAAGCAAAAAAATTTACCCTCAAGAGTTGAAATCTCTTAGGTAACCCCCACACGAAAGGGGGGGTTACCCCCACACGAAAGGGGGTAATTGTGAAACAAAAACAGTAATGTGATGGATCTGACAATGATTGGCCTCACATACACACGTAGTGGGTGGAGGGTAAAAAGATTGTTTTGCAATCACACATGAAAGAAGTGCAATTAGTGGAAAGGGTAACTCAAAACAGTTACATCCCTCTCGTGTGGGGGTCCCTTACCTCTCTACCCTCGACTACATCTTCTCTTTGTGAACATAAGAAAGGGAAAGTGGAATGAAAATCATATTTTGATTGTACTTTTCCTTTAAGAAGTTGTTGATGGTAAAACTACCCATATGCCATCAATCTATACTATTGTAAAAGGGGGAGGAATTCCGGACCCCCCTGACATGTGGT
The DNA here is from genome assembly GCF_014529385.1 of Adiantum capillus-veneris. Lineage (NCBI taxonomy): Eukaryota > Viridiplantae > Streptophyta > Polypodiopsida > Polypodiales > Pteridaceae > Adiantum > Adiantum capillus-veneris. Next base: position 81,685,015 of record NC_140943.1, read on the forward strand.
GGGAACTCCTTCCAATTGCATTTGGCAAGCTTTAGTAGCAGACAAAGATTTATATGGGAGCATGAACGAGTTGATCACTTTCACTCTGCTCGAGAAGGGAAGAAGCACATCTATGCATCTTGCTTCTTATCTTCTCCACGACCCAAGAGAATTTTTGCTTGCAGTTTACATCTACCCCAAGGTGTCTGAATATCTTCCCTTTTGACACTATCTTCACAGACAACATTGATGGATTGAATGAGTTGCTCTCCAAAAGAGAGATCAATCTTGATTTTTTGATGCTACACTTTGACCCTGATGCTATGGCATATGTTTGCACAATCTTCAAAGCCTTTCTGATCACCTGAGGGCAAGCTTTGAGGAAAAGTAGTGAGTCATTCGCAAAAAGCTTAGCTATTAGTGGTTGTTGCTAGGCAGAAATAGCCCTTGAATCTCCCCCCTCGCAACACTATCCTCGAATAAGGTCACTAGATGATGAGATCCAATGGCAAACAAAAGAGGGGCAAGGGGGCACCCTTGTTTGATAGACCTCTTGACCTCAAATGCTCCCACAATTCTTTCATTGAAATAGGAGCTCTGAATGGCTACTAGCACCAAGGGTGCTCACCACCCTGCACATTCGAGGCCCAAAGTCTAGTGATTTCATGACATCTTCAATAAATTACCATGTGATCCTATCATATGCTTTGTCTAAATCCAATTGGAGCAAGATACATTCTAAATTTTGTTATGTCCATTAGTGATTGAACTTGCTTTTTAATGCAAATAGTTTTCACATGTTGTAATGTAGAGCTTCTTGGACTACATAAGTATGCAGTCCTTAGTAAAGGGTTGGATTTTGGGAGCATCTCTGGACCATTGGATAAAGCTTGTAGATTAGTGCCACAAGGCAAGCTAATGATAATAATTTTTAAATTATTTTTTAGGCACTTGTGAGAGGGTGTTGACATTTGTGTACCTCTCTCTTTAAAGAGGGGCATTGAGTATTGTGTCAAACACAATGTTTCTCATCTTCTTTCACTTTGTTTTTTTTTCCAATTGCTTATAATTTCTTCAATAATTATTTTTTACTAGTATGGTCGTCCTCCTTTGGTGATCTCTCTCTCTCTCTCTCTCTCTCTCTCTCTCTTTTCCTTCAAGGCTACAGAGAACACTGTCGGAGGAAGGAGCTTCTGCCATGTGGCTAGGGGAGGGACGGAATTCCTCCCCGCTTTTTATATAGTGTAGATATGACAAATATGAATCAGTTGAGTGCAAACCTTTGTGAACCGTTATGTGGCCATTAACAAAGTCATCTGTAAGGGTATGGTGTTCTTTGCAACCTCACCATAATGAGGTGGCAACATGGGAATATGATCACTTTCTTACTTCTTTCTGTTGAGGAACTTGGTATTGGGCTCGGTTAAGGGGAATTTCATAGTTTTCAGTGCATGCTGGAGACTTACCTTTCATTTCACATACTGTCTTTATTTTTTTGCGTTCTATTGTTTCAGAATGTTGAAGTGAAGTTTCACCTTACATAATTTTAGTAGATTTTACACACACACACATATGTTTTTTTTTTGCATTCTATTGTGTTAGAATGCTAAAGTGAACTTTCACCTTGCATGATTCTAATAAATTCTACACACACACATATATAAATTAGTTCATTTTATTTCACCTTTCGTTTCACAACTTCACACGGCGTTACATTTCTTGGCATTTTATAGCTTGATTCCAATTAGTGTTAACATTCAAGAAAGTCTCTTTTATTAAGCGGTTGCTGATCGAGTTTCCTCCTCACAAAAAAAAAAAATACTAGCAAAAATTTTGAGATTTGCAAAATGTTTGGACGAATTTCTCACATATTTCATCCGTTTTTCTTTCGTTTACCATGGTTTGCAGCTAGCTAGTTTGAATTTTCAATCGGCTCAAAACTAAAACAATGCAATCCTTTCCCAAACACTGATACCAGTTAAACAATTTTATCACTTTCTTATTGTTTTTGAAAGCTGTCGTGACCTTTTCACTTGTTTCTTCATTTTAGTGTTTTTAAAAGATGTCTCTATATTGGTGTTGATGTGAAGCATAAAAAATGTATAAAGAAGATCCTCTCCCTCTCTCTACTTGATGAAAATAAGGGTAAACTTGAAATTCTTTTGGTTTTTAGGTCAAAATTTGAATCTTTTGCCGGTAATAACATTAAAACTTATGTAAAATTTCTCGATTTTTTAAAAAGCAAGCTCAAAATATAACTGAGATTTTACAATTTTAGTCGATTAAAATACATTGGACCTCGATTTTTTTCCAATACTACCTCCCCCCTCTCTCTCTCTCTCACTCACTCACTCACTCTCTCTCTCTCTCTCTCTCTCTCTCTCTCTCTCTCTCTCTCACTCACACACACACACACACACATGCACGGATACACGCATGCACACACACTAATGTTCGATTTTTAAAAATAAAAATAGAGTAAAATTACAAAAAATACTGATTATTTTGTAAAATTTTTTCTTTGAATCTACCCAAAGAAAATTTTGTATGTTTTTCAAAATGATTTTTCTCAAACTTTGATGTCTCACACACACACACACACACAATTTATTGCAACTAAAAATATTGCCTTCTTGAGGCCACCGTAAAAACTTTACCTTGTTTATAATGCTACTAGATTCAGAACGAGGGACTTTATGTATGATATGATATGATGTAAATATTAAGATTTAGGGCTAACCTGATATGATGTAAGCCTTAAGCTTTAGGGCTAACCCATCCCTTGCCTGTGGTTCATTGCATTTTTTTTGCAGTTCTCTCTTGAATTCAATTCCACTTTTCTCAAAAAAAAAAAAAACTACTAGACATTGTGCTTGACCCTAGTATGTGTCATCGATTTTGAGAAAAGATGCAGTAATCAAAATCTTTTGAAGATGCTGCGACAAGAGCAACAGAAAGCAACGAGCAGAGGTAGGGAGGGGCGGAGCCAGCTTGGGTAGCCTGAAGCTAATTTGGCGTGCGATGCAGGTATGGATGCAAGTTAAGTTGAATAGCTTTTTTTATTATAATGAAAATTGCTCGTCAGACTCTCATCACACTCTCTTTGTGGTGGGTTGGCATTGTTGGTTTTGACATCGATCTCTCGATATGCAAGCTAACGGTTTTAGAGACGTTGCCTGACTTGCATTCGAACATCAAGTGGAATGTTAAAAGAATCCAACCAATAAAATAAGAAACGAACTAATAGGCTCCCGAATCTCAAAAAAATAAAAATTATTTCAAAACATCTCAAATGCATAAGTGAAAGGTGAGTCTACGAAATGAAAAGCCTCGTGGAATTAGAAAGTCAAAGTCAAAAGGACTTTTCATCTAATCTATTAGGTATACATTTAATCTATTAGGTATACATTGTGCTTGACACTAGGTAGGTGTGTTCGATTTTGGTTGATATTGGTCTCAAGAGACTCCCGTACTTTGGTATTTCTTGTGAAGCATACTACGTTTGAAACTGAAACACACTTTTCTTTGACGATTTTTTTTTTTTTTTTTGTGTTTATTACTACGCTTTGAAAATATCTAACTTTGAAGCTAGAAACCACTTTCTTCGCCTTGAATTTTAAGGTCAAGGTAACGATACAACCCGGATTTATCCTAAAATCAAGGTATCATTAGGACTCACGTTCGCGAGTTTTGCAAAATAGAAGTAAAAAGTTTATGGCTAAAATGCATTTTTTCAAAATCTTGAAACAAGGGTCGATGAAACTAAAATGGGGACTTTCCATTTTCGATCGAAAAATTATAGTCAACTAATACAACCGATGAGCTTCGCCCGCCTCTCTCTCTTTCTCTCTCTTTCTCTCTCTGCATCACTATGTTCCCGAAGCTACAGGCCACATCCGTTGCTTGAAGGATGTTCTGACGCGTGGCAGAGAGGGGGAACCAAAATTCTCTCCCCTATTATCCTTAGTATAGATATGTTTAACTTTGTGATGTTGTATGGATCTTCTAAGGGACACGGAATACCTACTCACTTGAAGCATTGTGGATGTGACACTCAATTGGACGTAGTCTTAAACATTGATCTTTTTTGTTTGAACAAATCACGGGAAGGTTCTTGGCCTCGCATTCCAAAACAAAGTGGAAATGAAGTCAAACAAAGGACTTTACCACTCTCTCTCTCTCTCTCTCTCTCTCCCCCACTTGCCATGCCGGCCTTTTCCCCCATAGAGAAAAAGAGCATCTCTTGAGATTCGGGTTAATGAGACCCCAAAAAGAGATTGGCGCGACCTATTTTTGGAGGGATTGGTTCACAAATAAATAAATAATTTTTAGACAAAAGAACCAATTTCTTTTAATAACAAAGCTCACAATTGTGAGTGATTGTATTATAAAGTCACCAATATGATATACAAATGAGCATAAGCTTAGGTAGAGCCTTGAGGGACAAAGGGTTACATTCGAGCTTAGTTACAAGTATCTAGTAGCTTACTATTGCGAACAACTCAATCTTTTACAAAGCAAGGCTCGACTTGATGGCGAGGGTTGCTGTAAGCCACTCATCCAAGCTATACCTTTTACTTACCATATTTATTACTCCTTGCTCTTTTGTACAATCTCTGAGAAGCTAGCCACAAAGAGGTCGCTATCGAAGACAAATAGTTCTTGGCCTTCCAGATATTACTGAAGAAACAATAATTGACGACTTGAGTACAAATTAGAATTACAGAACTTCGAAAGTGTTTACCACCAAGGCATAAATCCCTCTTGAAAAACCCTAACCATCCTTTGTATCCATTTGCACATCTTTTATGTGAGGCCTCTAATAGACAGGCATTTGATGAAAAGGTGGCTGAGGTCTTCGCTAGCTAGTATGCACTCTGAACATCTATCGGCTCCGATACCACGCGCTTCACAAAAGAACCATCTTAAGGACAACTAGTGGTCCAGATGAATCATCAGTAAGTCGGTCTGTGCCACTCTCTTGCCTTTGGCAATGGTTTGTGGTTAAAGAAGAAATGTAATAGTATTTATTTATGATACAGTAATAGATATTTATTATATGATTGAAAGGTGGAAATCACTTTAGATCATTGGATCATCTCATAAAATAACAATTTATAAATAGGCTTGCACGGGTTCATTGAGGGAACCATGTAGGGGGGGAACAACATTTGCCCTTGTCTGGTGGCATTCTTCTCTCCTCTCACTTTCTCCATGTGCATGTGTAGCACTCCAGTCCTAGAGGTACGCATGGTGCTTTGTATCTCTCTACGATTGTGTCTTGTGTTTAATCGTGTGTATATACTATCCATTAGGTACGCACGGTTGTCAATTTTAATGATAGCATGCATGCTATTTAAAGTATCTTGTACGATCACCACATTCTTTGCTTGCTGCAGTGGTATAAGAGCCATTGCTACAATCCTGTGTGTGCAACAATCATGGTGGTGGAGACCTTGCTTACAAAAAATCAAAGGTAAGTTTTCTTTTGGTTTTCTCTCAATTTTTATTACATATGCTATTTGTCTAGTGTGGTTCCATCTCTTTTGGTTAGTGACGATAACATGGAGTGTAGATTAAGGGGTAGTATGTCATAGAAGCATGTAGAAAATTGCTTACCAAAATAGGGGAAGAGGTAAGAGTATGTGATATCTTTCACGATCAAGAATATTTAATAGGAAAAAGAAATATAGGGTTCACGGGCTCCTCTGTATGAGAATGGGGGTGGGGCGGGGAGAGGCCCCAATTACAGGGGTGCCTCCAGGGGGAGGGGGCCTTGGCTAGATGGCTCCTGCTTCTCAGTTTCGACGCCGACGACTCTACATTTTTAGACATAAGGTTCCAAGGGGGCCGCTTGTAGAGATGCGGGGAACTCTGTTGCATCTCTGGTAGGGGCGTGGCGTTCGGGCCTCAGGGAGGGGCCTCAGGGAGGCCGACGTGCGACATAGAGCTTTTGGCACGGTGCGGGACTGATAACATAGTTCGCGGGCTACTGCACTGTGGTCAGGCCCCTCGTGCGGGGACAACTTGTTGTCTTGGAATGCAGGGGGCATGGAATGTTTAAGCAGGGCTTCCTTGTCTGAGGTTCGTTCTTTGCGTTTGGATGGTTGTGATGCTATGGTCTCATGGAAGGACGGTCTGCATGCTTGGATGGAGGGATGGGCTCCTTTGTGGTGGTGTGTTCCCTTGTGGTGGCTCGGTCTGAGACTGTTGTGGGTTGCTTTGGTGGTGGATGTTGGATCCAATTGGAGTGCACATGGCAAGGTGGTCTTGGATCCTATTTGATGTACCCTTATGGTGCTTCAGTTGGTCTTGTAGCTCTTTGCATGGTGGATAGGCGGTTTCGGAGGTGGAAACTCTACCCGCTTCGTGGCATCCCCGTGTCGTTTTCTCATTTTTGGCTCTACTCTCTCCGTCGGGGGGTTCACTATGTGTAAAACTACCATATCACGTGCGTTCAAGACATGTTTGTAAAACCCTTTATCTGTGAATTTTTTAAGGAATAAAATGTACCCTTTTCTTTTAAAATCTGTAAGTTTTTTTCAAATTTGAAAAATAGTATCCCTTCTGTATATATATTTCTATAAGTTTCAAGAACTTTAAATACCCTTCTGTTGAACTCACGTGATAGGTTACATTTTTCTTAGGTGACCTACCCGGGCTCTCTCCTCGGTTGGGTGACTCCTAGTTCAACTTGTTTTTTGGGTAAGAATGGTTTCCTTGTGATGTCGGTTTGAGGGTGACTCCATGTCTAGCCAGTGTAATGGCGTTTCCTTTAGGGATCTCATGATTGAGTGGTAGCCTTTCTGTTATTCCTTGTCCTATTTGGTCGCAAATGCTGTGGTTTATGTATGGTTGCCCTGGCTCGGTTTGTGAGCATGATAGGTTATGTAATTTTTTGATTCTATTAATACATTCACTCACATGTGTGAGTCTTGGGAAAAAAAGGAAGAAGAAATACAATCAGGAAATAATACATATCAAGGTACTTCTACAACTCTATATCTCACTGGTCCCATTGGCTCTCCAAGGCCGGAGGCATCCTTCTTACCCCTTTTCGGAGGGAAGTTGCCAGAAAGCTTAATAACAAGGGCATTAGACATATAGGCCAACTATGGGACTATAGCAAGAGTTCCTAGAAAGAAACAGAGAAACTAGCTATCCAGTTCAACCTCGGTGGGATAGAAAGTTTATTGATCAGCAGGGCCCTTGAATGGCTTAATAGGTGGTATCTGACGAATGGTGAATCCAAGTTTGAATGGAAATCTTGGTGGTGGCCTATGAATAGACATTTCCTGTAACCACAAACTAAGGATGTTTACATTACTCTTATGGCTTCAAAGGATAGATTGTCCCTGCTTAACAAGAAATGGGGATTAAACTGGACAGGATCAAGATGGGAGATGATCGTGAAGAACATAGGGAGCCCTAAATGGCCTCATGGGATGAATTTTTCCTATGGAAGTTGATTTGGGGAGCCATGCCGACCAGAGTGAAGGTTCTTGCCAGGGGAATTGGTCTAGATAGATGCTCGCAATAAGAATGGCTTGCAAAGACCTCCTTCACCTTTTCAAAGAATGCCCGACAATATGTGGCCTTGCATGGAAGATTTGTAAAATGGATCCAATGGACATGGAAAATAGGATTCTTCAAGAACGATCTCTTCATGGGAGGGAAGGTGTTCAAGAGGCATGCACTGCTCATTGCTACGCAAGTCATGAGATATCACTACTTCAAACACATTTGGAAGGCAAGTAACTTCCGGATCTTTGAGAACTCATTGGAAATAGCTAAGATCTTGGAGATAGTCCAAGCAAGCAAGGTAACAATCATCGCCATTGAAAAACAAAGGATCATAGAGGAGCGGGACAAGACCATGGGCGCGTTAATGACATACTTGCATGGGTGAAATGGTGGGCTTTTCCATTGTCATGGGGTGGTTCCCCCTTCAGCCAATGTATCTTCAATCCCTTCAAAAAGTCATGGCTTGTCAAGAACTTGGTGAGAATGTATAATTTGTTGGCTTTATAAATATAATCACTCACCATTGTGAGTTTTGCTAAAAAAAGAAAAGAAAAAGGAAATAATACATATTTGAGAGCATGGCATAGTGACTCGTTCTAAATTTTAGCCTACACATAGGTAGAAGTGGTGCTTTCTTGTTAGTTCTGAGATCGTCTCATTTCTTGTCAAAAGAACAAGAAGACGAAGGAAGGAGAAGAAGGAGATGAAGGTTTACATCGTAGGAGACCTAAGAGACCATTTTTCTGTTTTTCCAAAGCTACTTCAACTTTGACTTCATAGAAAACATCCCCAAGATCTCTCTACCAAGAAGAGAAATTATAAGGAAGTTGAAGAAGTAGAAAAGAAGAAGGAGAAGTAGACAAGTTTTGTTTTCTCTCTCTGGTCGCAAATTACAACCCCAAGAGACACTAAAACTTTCATAATGGGAAACAACCCCAAGACTCCCACAAAGGTCTCTTTGCCAAATCCTTAAAGACATGTAACTCACAAGCTCAATGTCGGCATCATAGAGGAGGAAGCGCATGCTAGATAACAACAATACAAAGTCTATGGAGGCATTGCTGTTATAGAATTGACATTTTATTATTTATTGCAGCTGACAGGTGGAAAAGACTTTACCAAGCTAGGCTACTGCAAAAGGATATTATATTTATGTATATTTGATTATTCAAGTGCTCTTTATGAGCTTTGGCCATTTATGACCGGCCGGTCAGTTTGTACTCACTTTGACCATTCAAGAATCTATAAATTAAATACGCGCAAGAGGGAAATGGTCACTCTTGCACGGGGGGAGATTGCACCCAGTGTCTGTGTTCTTTTTCTCACCTCTCCTCTCTTCTCTCTCGCCGTGCCGGCGTAGCACTTCGCTCTAGGAGGTGCGCTTACACGCGTTCGGTCACTCTCTCCCGCTCTCTATCTCTCTTTGTTCGTGTATATTGTCGATTATGCATCTATGTGGTTGCCAGGTATGTCGATTAGTCTACTCTATGGTTTGTAGTATGCTATTTCGGGTATTTTGTAGGGAACTCCATGCCTCCGGCTGTAGCAGTGGTATCAGAGCAAAGGCTACGCTCCAAGATCGAAGAATTTGACGAGCATCAGCAACTAAGTGTTTTATTTTGTCATGCTTGTAGGTGTTGTTAGTTTCTTTAGCTTGCAATATTTGGTGTTGATTGCATGATACAGTTGGTGATCTTTGAAATTAAAGAGAATTTTTTCTTTATCTTCATTACTAGTAAAATTATGATCGTTAAACATAATAATAGAATGGATTAAACTAAATTATACGAGGATATTAGAGAGAAGGGAATTTTGCCAACTATTAGAAAGATTTGCAGCGCTGCGAATTGAGTGCAATCTTGGGTGTGATCATTATCGACGTCTTTTGCACATAGACAAATCCATTGTCGTCAAATGGCAACGGATGTTGGCCAATTTGTATTTTATTGTCACTTTCGATAGCTTATGAAGACAACGGCAATAGCTTCAAGTTACGGCTTTCAAGAGCATTGAAAATGGCGATAGATGAAGCACGCCTTGGAAGTAGAGCAATGACCTGCCTTGGGCATGGGCTTCTTGAGAGCATAGTTTGCCGCCTCGAACATAGTACTTATCCGTTTATTTTGATGCCTTCGCACCCTCATCCTCGGCTGGAAAATCGCACAGCACTGGTTGTAGTTGCCTAAGGACTCCTTTGATGCTTTTCTACGACACCCATCGCTTAAACAACATGCAGTTGCAGCACACAACTATTACATGCCCCACTATCCCTCCTCTACTTGCGTAACCTAACAAGCTCACATCTGTCTCTTTCAGCCAAACCAACAAGAGCTTTTTCTTCTCCACCCTTCGTTAGTGCATGCAAACCCGTCTCTCTATGATCATAGCCGCCATCCAACCATCCCAAACATTTACAATTGTTTTCTTTTTCTCTCTATCACAGTTGTGTACATGCAGTAGCTACAATACTCCGATACACTCTTTTTCATGAGTGGCGCACAACTGAAGTGGGGCCAAGAGCGTCTAGCCCTCCTCTCTTCTCCAACTTTTCTCTCACTGCAGTCGCCACCTCCCCCAACAACTACATAGCAACCGTCGCATGCAGTAGCCGCAAATCTCTCTTATTTTCTATCTCAACAGCTGCCATGCAAGCCGAATGCCACTCGCTACCTTAATGAAGTTGAGTGGGCTTTAGTTCTCACCCATGACCATGCAGCCACACCCTGGAATCCCTCACGCTCTACACATAGCTCACCAATCAACTTCTCTCTCTCTCTCTCTCTCTCTCTCTCTCTCTCTCTCTCTCTCTCTCTCTCTCGACTTTCTTTCACTAACCTCTCCCCCTCGTCTGTTGTTTGTCACTACAAGAGGTTGTGTGCTCTTGTGACACTGTTAGTGACGGAAATACACTGGGTTTTTATAACCCCCGGCGTCGCTAAAACCGTCGCTAATAGCGTCGCTATATGCGTCGCTATAACCGTTGCTATGAGCGTCTCTATATAGAGACGGTCATATCGACGCTCATAGCAACGGTTATAGCGACGTTTACACAGAAGTCTATAGCGACGCTCATAGCGACGCTACAGAGCCATAAATAGCGACGGTTATAGCGACGCCCGAGAGAATTTTTTTTTGGTGACAGGGCATTGAATGCCCTGCCACCCATCAACCATATTGTACTTGATTCACTTTTTAAAAAAAGTGCAAGGGTAGATAATAAACCCAAAATAGTCACCCACAAGACGCATTGTTTGCAAAATTGACAAGCGTAAAATTGACAATTGTACACATCATAGGCAAAATGAATTGATTGGCAAATGTAATAATGAAAATTGTACAACATCATAGGCATAAAGAATTGATTGGCAAAATGAACTGCGGTGACAAATGTAATAATATACATGGTTCAAAAAGACGTATAAGATCCGTCTCATGATACATAAGCTATGAGAAACCCTAAACTAATGCTATCTAGCTACGGCTAAATTGACGTCGTCTAGTCAGACGTCTCATCGCGTCCAAGCGGCGTATCTGTCGGATTCTGCAAAAAAAGACAATAAGATAGCTTTTAGTAAGTATAAACATATAACGACATTTATAAAACAATACAAAAAATAGAAAAGAGTAAACCCTAATACTAACCATGCCGCCGCGAGAACTGAGAATGTCCATCAGGGCGTTTAAGCCCTTCCTGCCTGCGTACTCGCGCTCGTACGGTGTGGGATCACGTCCTGTCATCGACCACTGTCAAAACATACAAAGAATTCATTATGTTAGAATTAAAAAACTCATAAACCCTAAACTATCGAACATAAAGAGCAATGCGAAAACACTTACAAAATCGGCCTCAAATGATGCCCATCCACCGCTCCCCAAGTGATGCGAGCTCCCTGCCTCTACTCGCGCTCTGGCTGCATCCTTTTGTTGCTTCCACTTGTCGGGATTCTCGCGCGCTGCTTTCTTCTCATTCTTCCAATATTCTTTGGCCAGCCAATCTGGCCTGTTCCACCCATGCTTGATTGCTTTTTGCACTTCGGAACGCTTGTGTTTGCAGTATTCGCGCATTCGAATCTTCATCAGGTCTTCATTGAAGCGCTGATCCCGTGTTGGAACGGGAAACTCATCATGAAGTATGCTGATGACTCTGTTTTTTAAATCACTTGGTACTTCACTCCATTTGTTTAGTATGTAGTGTCTAAACAGCTGAGAGCAAAGACCACGCATGCGCGAGATCACCTTCTTGCCGTCATCATCGATGATGATGCCGCCGTTGAAGTCGACGGAGTAAGGCAAGCCCTCTGGCCGGTGATGCATGAACCTGGGTGTCCCGGCAGGGGTCTCTAGCGGCGTGTCGATGGGGGTACGGACGTCAGGTGTCTCCACCGGCGTCTGGGCCCCGAAGCGAGGAGTGTCGAGTGGGGTGGCCCCCGGCGGAGTAGGTAGAGGTGTGTAGCTGCTAGGAACAGTCAGCCGTGCAAAACCTGGCGTAGATGGCGATGCTGTGGCTGGTGTGGGGACGGGCAAAGAAGGGGAGGGTAAAGAGCCTCATCGAACACAAGGCGGTGTGGAGGCATCGGTGGTGGAATCCCCACAACAACCGCCACCGCCACCGCCACCGCCACCGCCACCGCCACCGCCACCACTAGAGCGCCGGTGTCTAGACGAGTGTGAAGCTCGTCTCGTCGACGGCAAAGCTTCGGAGCGCGCCGAATGCTCCGAAATAGAGGGAGATGCGGATGAAGTAGGAACGCGCGATGATGCGCCAGAGCGATGACGCTCCACGTACCACTGTCTCTGCTGCGGTGACAAAGAAGAAAGAAACTCCTCATCATCCATACCTGCATTAAACACATGAATATTTAAACTTAATATTGAATGAATAGAGTAGACAATGATGCAAAGACCATTAAATACAATGACGTAATGACGCATATAAATACAATGACGCAATGAATTGAGTGATAGAAGAGGCAAGTGGAAAACTCAGAATTTTCAATCAAAAGATGTGAGCGCGAGTAGAAAAGAGCGTTATACACCATGGAAGGTACTTAGAGAGCCAGAGCTTTTACAACACGGAGAAAAATTGTTCAAATACAATATTTGTGGCTTTAAGAGATCTCTCTCTCATCCTCGCATAACTCAGCATAACTACCTATATCTATATAGAGCTCTCCGTTTAAACACATATCCTCTGTTTCATTTTGTAGCTCCTCTGCATGCACCCCATATAGAGTAGTAGCATCTTGATGCTCATCTGGCACCACCGCAGCGGCTTCTGATTGAGCATCTTCTCTGATCTCCTCCATTGATGCCGTTGTGATTGGCACATGGTAGCCTTCATACGTCCTTGCACTACGAGGGGCTACCTCTATGACGTACCACCAGTTTGATGTAGATTTTGTAGGATGAAATATTACCTGCCAGAGCCACATAACTTACATGAGAGCTTTCAAGCACATAACTTGTAAAAGGGGGATGTTAACTATTTACATACTTACTTGTTCACAATGCTCGGGTAGTACGAAAGTGTCTCTTAGGTCAGTCCATTTCTTAGTAGAATCCACCTCAAGAAAACCAGACTCTCCTCTACGCACAGTAGCGTTGCGACCCTCCATGATTATCTTGAACCATTGCACGTCGAACAAGTCGACAAAAAATCCTCTGTAATCGATCATCAAAATCTCTTGCAGCGTGCCGAAGTAAGTGAGTTCCGCCACCATAGGATCTGCATTAGAGGAACGTCGTCGACTAGACTGTTCAAATTTTGCCATGATTCCACAATCTTGAGTAAAACGCTTTTTGTCGATTCGTTCCACCCTAAAATGTCGACCTTTACACCATGCTGCTGTGTATGACTTATACTACAACGAACAAAGATTATGAGTGGCCGTTCAAACGTTTAGAAATAAAGTCACTAGCTAGTCGTACATTGCAAACTTACCTTGGTCGCGCAACCCGAGAGTACTCCCACTCTTCCTCAGTCACTTCGTCACCGCATTGTTGTGCGCTTTTCAATTGGTTGTACAACCATCTTAAGCTCATGAAGGTTGGTAGGCTCTCCAGAACCGTCGGATAGTGCATCGGTGGTCGTCTTCCTCGTCTCCACTCGATTCGTGCCCTTTGTCGCTCTTGCTTTGCATCCTCATATTGTGAAATTCACTTTTGCATCACTGGATTGTGAAGCATGCAAAATCGGTTGATTTTAGCCTCTAGATCTTCCGTCATCTTCTTCTCAACACCGAGATTGCACATGACAATCCAAGATATGCGCTCATCATCTATGGTTCGCCATAGCGTGTCCCGGGCTTTATCAAATCCATCTAGCCACTCTCCAATGTACACTAGGGACTCTGATACCAACCAACCTTCTGCCATGCTACCCTCCGGACGTGCCTTTTGACGCACATATCCCTTAAGTGTTTTCATGAAACGTTCTAAGAAGAACATCCATCTGGAATGAACTGTGCCAGCTATTTCCACCTCATCAATCATGTGAACAAGAAGATGCACCTGAATGGTTAGCATGGTAGTAGGAAAATGTTTCTCAAACATGCACACAAGCTCCGCAGCATTTAGTTTGGCGAATCGTATGGAGTCTACGTTGATCTCCTTTTGTGAGATCCATTGCACCAGCTTTGCAAGTTTGTAGATTGTGTTACGGATGTCGAGAGACAAACATCCCTCAACGGCAACCGGTAAAATAAACTGTAAAGTATGTGCAACAATGATATTAAAGTCCACATTTTATGCAATGATATTAAAGTCCACTATGAACGTACCTGACACATTTTATGCCAATCGTGTGATTTCAAACCGGTAAGCTTTCCTTCTTTAGTAAAACACGTTCGGAGCGAGTGCATTACGCCAGTGGGGGTCAGCAAAGATCGAATGGTCTCTTTTACTTTGCGTTCTTGGGCTCCTGTGAAAATCCATGGTGCTTTAGGGAGTTTTATCGATCTATCAGACGCTGTTTGCAGCCAATATTGCTCCATACGATCCACATTTCTAAGGTCAACTCTGGCTCCCAAAGTATCTTTCTTACCGGTCAGATGGTCCCATAGTAGATTACCCACATTCTTGAATATGTGCATTGGATCGAGCAAGTGATTGATCATGAGTCGGGGCCAGTATGGTAACTCGTACCATAGAGATAGTCTCTTCATCCCTGGAGGCAATCCGTCATCGCACATCCCCTTCTGCTCTAACCATGCTTGTGCAGACATCCTTGGTGGCGCTCTTCCCAAAAAGCCGTCGCGTAACACATGATTCTCTGGAAGATATGCTTGATGACCTTCGTAGATTTTCTTCTTCAGTGAGGGCGCCCTACGTGCATTCAGTCTAGGTCCACATGTGACACATGCTCTGTATCCGCTTGTTTGAAGCCCTGCATGTATACACATGATAATAGATCAACTATGGGAAAAAACAAGATTTACAGTGTCTGAGTGAGGAGTGTCAATAGATCACCTGAGCATTCTGTTAGCCTGGGATAGTCATGCATGGTCCACATTAGAATGCCTCTGATCAAAGCATTCCGTCGTCCTGTGTGTCGGCTCATATCCACCACCTCTATGCCAATCCACAATTGTTGTAGCTCTTCCAATAGTGGACGAAGATACACATCCATATTCCCCACTTTATATCGCCCTGGCACAATCAAGCTTAGCCATAGGTGCCCCTTCTTTGTAGTCAACCACGGGGAAATATTGTAGTTGACGATGACAACAGGCCATACACTGTAAGATGTTGATCTTTGACCAAATGGATTTACGCCACCATAGCCAGGCCTAAGCGCAAATTTCGAGCTTCCCTGGCAAAATCCGACCATGTTCCATCTATATGTTTCTAGGCTGCGCAATCTGCAGGAATTTGTAGCACACCATCCGAAGATTTATTCTCCTCATGCCATGATGCTAGGGTGGCCATGGACTTACATTCGAAGAAATGCTTGATGCGAGGAAGCAGAGGAAAATGTCGCAAAACCTTTTGTGGAATTTTTGTCCCGTGGAGATCTACTCGATATCTTTCGGAATCACATTTCGGACACTTCTCCATGTCTATGTATTCCCCTCTGAAAAGAATGCAGTCATTAGGACAAGCGTGGATAGAATTGTAATCCATCCCCAAGTTTTGCAAAATCTTTCTTGCTTCATCTCGGGAATCTAGCATCACATTGTCAGCTGGTAGTATGTGCTCTTTAAGCAATCTACACAACATAAAAATATGATACAGTCGTGTAAAAATCTATCAGATCATTATACATTTAGAGTTTTATTAAAGTAAACTAATTGTAATAGATCACCTGAAAAGCGCTGTGATGCTAGTGTCACTCCATCCAAACTTTGCCTGCATGTTGAGAAGAACTAGGAGTGCTTTCAATCTAGACATACGTGCTCCATTATACAATGGCTTATCGGCTTCACTTTTCATATCATCATAGATAAGCCTTTCTGAATCCATGATCGTCTCGATCATTTCATCAATCTCGGGCTCAAACATTGCCTCGTTGGGAATGTGCTCTGCATGATCATCCCCCGAGCTGTCAGAGGCTACATCTTGTGGCCTCACATATGCTGCTTGACCAAAGCACCTGCGAACACGTCTATTGGGTTGCAAGATTGCTGCTTGTTGGCCAGCGTCAGAGTCCGACGAGTTATAATTGGCAACAACTCGATCTATAATAGATGGATCGAACTCGCCAAATTCGCGAACGTGCTGCAAAGAAACACGTCTTGTCCGTCGCACAGCATGCTTGCATTGATTACAAGGACATAAGACCCTCGTTGAGAGATAGGTGTTTCGGTTGGACGGTCCCACATCCTCGTCACTACTCATAATGAGGATAAAAATCTTATAACCTAGACAACAAATTTAATATTCTATTGGCATTCTTCGTCTTATCTCTCTCTCTCTACCTCACATTCTCTAGTCATGTCCAATCCCCGCACACCTCGGTCTAGAGGTGCACGGAGATCAGAACCACCGGGTTATAATCTCGTCTTTATTGGTCAATACCTATATTTGTGGGTACAAGAAATCTACAGACCCACGTCTACATGATACTGCATGTAGTGGACAAAACCCCTTTGCCTCTTCTCTAGCTGTAGCACTTCACAGCATCTTAACATCTTTTCACAGTAGATCTTTTCACTGTTCGTCTAACTCTAAACCCTAAACCGTAAGTAATTCTTGCGTGGACTCGATCTAACGGAAATAAGCGTAAATCTAAATAAACGTAAATCTAACTAAAAATAAACCTAAATCTAATTTAACGTAAGTCTACATCTAACCTAATCTTTAACGTCTTTTGGGATAGTTTCCTACGACGTTAAAACTCTCTTCTTCTTGTGTGTGTGTGTGTGGGTAAACCTAAATAAACCTAAATAAACCTAAGTCTAATCTAATATAACATAAATCTAAATCTAACGTAAATTATGTTATATTAAAAACAAAGAACTAAACTAACAGGGATTATAAGAACCTTAAAACTGATTTAACACATAATTTTTCACATAACTCGGCAAGAGTTGGCATTCTCATCACTAAAGATGTGAGAGTTAACTTCCGGCGGTGACGCTGCCTCATCTCCATCCACATCTGACGACAACAATTGGCCCTTTAGACCGTTCTTGCTCTTGTTACTAACTTTGAAGTTGCTGTTGAATGACTAGAGGTTGTCTAGATGGTCATTGTGTCGGGGATGTAGTGACTCTTGCCGCCCTGAAGATCCACCTTCTTCCCTATCTTCTGAAGACATTTCACCAGTACTTTTGGATCGACGGAGCCCACCATGAGTGAAGGCAGCAATACCCTATATTCCATTGAGGGCTTTCTTCACCCGCTTCATGCAGGCATCGCAGTCTATGGAGACCTAAATCTAATCTAATATAACGTAAATCTAAATCTAGCGTAAATAAACGTAAATCTAATTAAAAATAAACCTAAATATAATCTAATTTAACTTAAATAAACCTAAATCTAATTTAACGTAAGTCTAC
The DNA here is from genome assembly GCF_014529385.1 of Adiantum capillus-veneris. NCBI lineage: Eukaryota > Viridiplantae > Streptophyta > Polypodiopsida > Polypodiales > Pteridaceae > Adiantum > Adiantum capillus-veneris. The sequence goes on from NC_140943.1 coordinate 81,702,516, forward strand.
ATCTAACCTAATCTTTAACGTCTTTTAGGATAGTTTCCTACGACGTTATAACTCTCTTCTTCTTGTGTGTGTGCGCGTGTGTGGATGTGTGTGCCAATAAAAAGAGATAAATGGTATAACCTTTCTATCACCCATGCCAAGTATGATAGATTGGTTATGCCATTTCCCTCTTGAATAATAGGTCTTGAGTTCAACTCCTCGTCGGCTAGATCTTTAGGTCTTTTAATTTTAATTAGTTTCCTACGACGTTAAATTAGTTTCTCTCTCAATGTGTGTGCGTTTTTTTGTTTATGCATGTTTTCTCTCTCTTTTCGTCTCTCAATGTGTGCGTTTTTTGTTTATGCATGTTCTCTCTCTCTTTTCCTCTCTCAATGTGTGCGTTTTTTGTTTATGCATGCTCTCTCTCTCTCTCTTTTCCTCTCTCAATGTGTGTGTGCATTCTTTGTTTATGTATGTGTGTGTGCGTTTTTGTTTATGTTTGTACTCTCTCTCTAAAACACTATGTGTGTGTGTGAGAGAGAGAGAGAGAGGGAGAGAGAAAGAGGGGAAGGGAACATGAGAGTGAGGAGAGGGAAGGAGCATACCTGGCTCTCCTTCCTCTCCTCGTGTGTGTGTGTGTGTGTGTGGAGAAGAGAGAGAGAGAGAGAGAGAGAGAGAGAGAGAGGGAGAGCGTTACCTGCTCCTTGCTTGAGGGCGCCGAAAAACTCAGATCTGAGATCTGAGTTTTTGGGCACTCTCTGTTATTTTTTTAGCCCAGTCGGCGTCGCTATGAGCGTCGCAAATTTCTTTGTAAATTTGCGACGCTCATAGCGACGCCGGGATTTTTTTTTTTGAGCGTCGCTGTGTGAGCGTCGCTAATATGAATAGCCTCTTGTAGTGTGTGCCACCCACACAAGAGTGATCCTCCCCACCCCCTTGGCGACCACCTAGCCTGGCGGACAGTGCCGCAGGTTCTCAGTGACTGGCGCAAGGAACCAGATTTTACATCAGAAAAGTGCATTAATGAGCAGTACTGCCATTCATACTTCCGCCCCTGACATGTGCAAGTACTTTTTGGCGCCGCCGCTGACAGGAGCGTCACAGACAGATTATTATGGCCCTCAGCTTGCTCATAAGCCTGATCTTCTTGCCTGCATGGACTTGAAAATGTCCATGGATGGTACTACTGCTGCAGAAGAGATTAATAAGAACAGAATTGTCGATGAAGCTCGTGAGCTTAACTACACCGCCGACAATGCAGCTGGGCGACGTTTACAGCAATATTAACAGTACTACTACTATACGTGATGAAGAACATACACAGATTAGTAACCGGAGCGCAATCACATGATGCTGCGGCGCACGAGGTGGCTCTTTTCTGTGTCCAAGAGCATATCTTGGGATCATTGGCACCATATTATATTAGCGAGCTTTTTCGGTAAACCTTGGGAGGCAGTTTGCAGTGTGATTACCTTCACTTTGACACAAGTGTGTGTTTTGGTCCCATGAGGCAAAAGCTTGAGGACAGACACACAGAGACCAGACACACAATGGAGAGGTAGATTTATCTACTATCACTAGAGAGGTGGACGCCATTTTTTGAGTATGTGAGTCACCATCCCTGTCACCCTCCCATGACGCCGTAGATATCCAATATAATCAGCAGAACATTCAAATCAAAATACCTGACGAAGCCGATGATCCACAAGAAGCATGACTTGACTTAATTCAGCTTGAGCTAACGAAGTAATCTAGTTGCTTGCAACGGTTGCTACCGATCGCATTGGCCTTCAAAGTCTTCACAGAAGGTTAGGCAATGGCATGATCACATTCTTCCCTTCGCCTGTAATGTCGGAGGAGCATTCTATTACTGCTTGTGCGGTTGTAGCTCAAGCATGTACCTCTCATATACACTATTTTTAGGGCTTGCTTTTCTTTGCATGGTTTTTCTTCTCTTGTTATATCAGGTGCATTGACGTAGTCGTCCATAAGACTATATAACCATTATCCCGTTATATAATAAACTTTAAGCGTTATTATGTAATGTGCTTCCAAAAGATGAACCCTTCATTGTGTAGGGTTCTTTTCCTTGAGACATTCCTTGCTGAGCACCTTGCTTGTCAATGGTGGGGAGAGCTACAATATTTTTTCATGCTTGTGATGGGAAGCAGTATTCGAGACAAATCATTTTCCTAACCATACACAGAAAGAGGAAAGTTTAGAAGAATGACTTGTATTTTTTCTCTTTACACTCCTCTTAAATTTCAAGCGGAATGATTTCTTTTCCTCCTGGTCCTAAGGGGCATTATTGAATTTTCAAGTACCATGATTGTAAGCTAAGACACACTTTCCCAGGTGGGAAGGGCTGCAATTTTCAATCTTGTACGGTCTGTGTCTAATGGTTTGGCTTTGATATTTGTGTGTCTATATTAAGGAGGAGATAAGCGCTGCTATGTCCCCTGGTATTTCAGTGTTTGTGTATCCCTTCAAAGATGACCATTGAAAGTAGTTCCTACAGAAAAAAAATTAAAATTAAAAATAAAATAAAAACAAATAAACACGTAATTCTCTTTGAGAGAGCAATGGTGGATATCAAACGTTGGATCAGAGTAATCATAGCAATGTTTGTTGATCAAGTTAGGACTTGCCAAAAAAAATCCCAACTAAAGAAAATAAGGGCACACCTACAGCTCTTTTGATTTTTTAAGTCAATATTCAAAGATTTTCAGGTATTCAGTACACTACAACTGGTAAAACTTTGTCAATTTACTTGAAGGAAAGATGGAATCTAGGTGATGTTTTGCTATTTTAGCTAGTTTCAACAACACTGGCAAAATTTTACTAGCTTCTAATTTTCTTGCAACAATCACTGGGTTTATATATATATATATATATATATATATATATATATATATATAAATTTAAATAAATAATTAAAAAAAAACTTACTCACATATACAGTTCACCTCACCGATATATGACACCCATTTGTACGGCTTGAACTTTATGGCATCTGTACTTTGGTTTGTTCTACCTTGCATGACATTACTCAAATGATGAATTTTGTTGTTGCCCTTTATTTTCAAGAAGTTGTTTAAGCATTTGACGATTTGGATACTAGTCACTTCTTCAAACCGCCTCCAGGTACGTAATTTTACGTTGTTAAGTATGCTAACTCTCTTGTCTACAACTCTGGATGTGTCTACTGCCATTCCAAAAGAGAACAACACAATTACAACCCTCTCCAATTTGTACGAGCATTCTATTTTTGTGCGACCCCCTAATCCGAATGGTTATTCTTTCAATTATACCTCTCTATGCACGCACACACTGCTTCGGCTTTTATTTCTCATTAATTTAAAAGATTTTTCATTATGATCATTTCTCATTAAGCTATACAGCTACTCATGTGAGCTAAGGTGCTCTAGGACAGTGAACAGCAGTTTGTAAGTATCCTCCAAATTTGTCTCACACATGTGATAAATGTTATATGCCTAGCCTAGTCCATGGTCACAACCACACAGATTCGCCGATTTAGGCAGTGTGTAGATACTCATCCTGGTGCAGATCCGTCGATTTAGGCAGTGTGTAAATGCTCACCTTGGTGTACATCCTCGATTTAGGCAACACCAGTTATCTGTACATGTGCAGATCCGCCGATTTAGGCAGCACACTGACAACTTGCAAATTCACAATTGTAAATGCAGATCCGCCGATATAGACAGCACTAGTGCAGATTTGACGATCTCGGCAGCACGCCTTATTGGTGTAGACTCGCCGATTGAGGCAACACCGATCACAAAATCATGCTGCAGTGGCTGGCCACCATTGTAACTGGTATGATTTTGTTACCCGGGTACATAATGAAAGTTATTTGGATTTGGACTTATATTGTGACATTGGAATTGGATTGGAATTTCGTATCTGATGATCATTTTGTCACGGCAGTGTTTATGTGATGGGACTTGACATTTATGAGATTGACGATGAGTGTGACCAATGATATCCTGATTCATCAGGATATAACATATACTGCTTATTCTAGTGGTATGGGACACTAGAATAGGTAGTATGTGGATGACGGCAGGCATAACCAATGTGTCTAATTTTATGGATTTTTCTTTTACTATTTGATACAGATTTCTAATCATTGTTTTTCACAAGTATTGTTTGCAGATTTTCATCTTCGCAACTGAGGACAGTTGCTTTCCAATGGAGAGGTATGTTATAGAATTGACATTTTATTATTTATTGCAGCTGACAGGTGGAAAAGACTTTACCAAGCTAGGCTACTGCAAAACGATATTATATTTATGTATATTTGATTATTCAAGTGCTCTTTATGAGCTTTGGCCATTTATGACCGGCCGGCCAGTTTGTACTCACTTTGACCATTCAAGAATCTATAAATTAAATACGCGCAAGAGGGAAATGGTCACTCTTGCACGGGGGGAGATTGCACCCAGTGTCTGTGTTCTTTTTCTCACCTCTCCTCTCTTCTCTCTCGCCGTGCCGGCGTAGCACTCCGCTCTAGGAGGTGCGCCTACACGCGTTCGGTCACTCTCTCCCGCTCTCTATCTCTCTTTGTTCGTGTATATTGTCGATTATGCATCTATGTGGTTTTCAGGTATGTCGATTAGTCTACTCTATGGTTTGTAGTATGCTATTTCGGGTATTTTGCAGGGAACTCCACGCCTCCAGTTGTAGCAATTGCGTCAACAATCATGTTGGGGTGACTGAAACTTCCGAAGCAGTCAACAAAGGAAGGAAGTGCAACAACCGTACAAAGCGCCTCAAGCTACGTGACACTTTTGGAAATTTTAGCATCATCCAACAGTGGACGACTATTGTCCCACAATATGGAGCTTGTTGGGTCGGGCTTAGGACAACAACAAAGTAGACGATGGCATCACTTCCTACCTTCGAGTGGCAAGAATGGTAGTGCAACTACCATGTAGCATTAGTGCCGCCATCAGACTACCTACCTTGTAACCACCTCAAAAGAAGGCGCAAGCTGATTCAAGCATGCACATGCTACATGCACTATTGCATGGGCTATCCTTAACATTCTAGGTTTGTGTTTGAGCCACAATAGTGGCTTGGCACCTCATTGCATAAAATTGGCTCTAGGACTATCAAATTTTCAAGAAAATTGTGATCACAGGAGGTCCTATGACATAGAGGAAAATTCTAGTATACCATTTATCCCAAAAAAGTGTAAAATTAACAAATTTAATTTTCTAAAAATAGGAAGAAGCCACAAAATGGCTTTTAAATTTAACAGCATACATGTTTTTTAGGCCTAAAACAATTCCTCCTTTTGGGAGTTCACACTCCTCCTTTTCCAGTGTAGAGTGACCACTGACTATAATTAACTCCTTCATGATTCCCTACATTTCATTTGTCTCACCCATATTGTAATTTTTTTTTTTCAAACTCACCAATTGTGAGTATTTATATTGAAAACAAAATATTACCAGTATAGCTTCATGCTTGCTTCTATATGGGCGGACCCTGATCTTGTGACAAGAGGTTTGGATCCAATGGCAGCCATGCAAAGGACTATTTGTTTCGTTTTGTTTATGTTTTATTGCAGGTTGGAGGGCTCTTGGCAAAATCCCTCTAGAATTTGGTATGTACTCTTTGGGTTGTGGGGTCCCTGTAAAACCCCATTTGTGATGATATTGCTGCATCCGATGGCAGCGTAGTGGTTGGCTGAGGTTCTGTAGGTATTGGCGTAGCAATTGGAAAGAATTTCTAAAACTCACCAAATAGATCCAATGGAGAAATAGCAAAAAAGATGTGATTACATGGGAGAGAAGAAAATAGAAATACACGACCCAACAATACACGAAAAAGCCGTGCGTGCAAAAATTCATAGTCTCCTTAACAAATCAAAGGTAGGATTGGGTGGTCATGTCTTGGGATATGATGGACAAAGTAGAACTCTACTCTAAAGGAGGCTCTTAATTGAAAGGGGACTATATTTCAAAAGGAAATGCTAGATCCAAGCTAGGTTTCTCTAAATCTTGGAGCTTGCGCTAGGGAGTTTCTAAGAAAGTGTGGTAAAGCAGCTTCATCATTGGATTTTCTAGAGACCTTCATGATCCACCTTGCACTGGTCCCCTTGGCTCTCTAAGTCAGGAGGGGGATCCTTGAATACCTTTTGGAGGGAAGTTGTCAGGCAGGCTAATTACAGAGGGATCTCCAAGCTAGCTCATCTTTGGGATGACAACAATTTTTGCTAGATGGATGTGGAACAATTGATGGTGCATCACAAGTTGAATCTAAATGAAACGATTCTGATTGATTGAGTTTCAAAAGCTCTATCCAAGTGCCCTAGTCTTGCCTCCAAGTCTTAGAACTCAATTGGAAAGCTTGGAATTGGCCCCAAGATAGGAATTTTGCATTTCTCAAAATTGTGGAAACATATAGCAGGTTAATCTATAGTGCCGAGTGGTTCACTCTACTGTACAAGTTGTGGAGGTCGAATTGGTATGAAGACAAATGTATAAGAAACATTTGAGAGGCAAAATGGCCAAGCGCAATAAAAATGGTCACTTGGAATGTACGGTGGGGAGATATCCCAATTGGAGACAAGACTCTTTTTAGAAGGCTTGGCCCAGACACTTGTATTGGATGTAAAGCAGTTTCGGATGATATTTTGCATCTCTTTAAAGACATTCCCTCCTTGCGGGTCTTGCCTCCAAAATCTACAAATGGGTGTAAGGATTTGGAAGGTGCTCTTCTTAAAATATGACTTGGTCTTTGGAGGGAGAAGGTTTCAAACCAAAAGAATTATGGTATGCACACAAATTACCAGGTACTACTACCTGAAGCAAATATGGAAAGCAAGGAACATTCAGGTATTCGAGAGAAACTCTCTAGTAGCCCCATTCAAGGATATTGTGCGTGAAAGCACGGAGCTCATATTTATGATCGATAGGGTCAAGAGTTGAGTCTAATGCGCAAGCTGAAGAATGGAAACATGTGCTAAATTGTATGATTGACTCGGGTTGATCATTGGTACACCCCCTTTTGTGGAAATCATGTTTTTTGAAGACACATATAATACTTGAGGTTCATTTTACATTCCTTGATGCTATAATATATCATCTCCACTCACAATTGTGAAATATGGCCAAAAACAAGAAAGTCACATATATACTATACCTTCAAAAATAAGCGTGCAAGATAGTGGTGCACCTTTTCATGATCCTTGATAAAAGCTAGATTATTGACTACTGCCTTGTGTGGGTCACCCTCAAGGGCTTTTCTATATGGCTTCAGATCCATGTTGACTCCATAGCGCCCTTGTTGGGTAGGGTGATGTGCGAAGTTGGAGCGGATAAGGTTAGGAATGGACATTAAGGTGGTGCGCATTTTATGGAATATGAGCAAGCCTATCCCTAAGTATATGGATCTGAACATGGAGAGTTTTGGAGCATACCGACAGGAATTAGCGTTTTCTTCATTTCCAAATGCCTGCTATATATAAGTGCTATAGAGTTGGGCACCATGCTAGGAGTTGCCCCGAGGTGGAAATTGCCCCTATTCCAAGGTTCATGACAACTTGGAGGCGAGTTACAAGGGAGGCCAAGCCTTATAGATGGTACTAGGATGGAAGAAGAGACCAAAAAACATGATGGATGTACAGGGTGGTAATTAAAGAAAAGGATAGTATTGCAATGAAGGTGCAAGAGTAGCCAGCTGCACCGGTTGGACCTCCTAATGAGATAAGCAAAGAGATTGAGAGCCCTTGTGAGGAGATGTAGGATAAACATGCATGAGGCGAATGGTAACACTGACTCAATCGTAGATGTCTAGCGAATCTTGCCAGCTTGAGTCGATTGCTAGCAATGCTCAGGATGTGAAATCAAAAGCCAGGTGCTGCTAATATGTACACAAACTGTTAGATTATGTTCCTTTCAGCAAGTGTGGAAGGCCAGGAACCATTGGGTTTTTGAAAATAACATTTCAATAGCTAGCTTCGCAGAGATGATCCTAGAAAGCAGGGACATGATTTTGGCCATTTGAAAAAGGAAGAACTCTAACCTGTGGAATTGTGCAATCCTAGCCGTCATAACCACTAACGATCGGTAAGGGAACATGGATTGTGGCCCGCCTCTGTCAAGAAATTTGTAGCTTCTTGATGTATCAAGCAATCTCTCAATGCTCGACACGAGCTTGGGGTGGTGACTATGCATAAATTATGTAGAGCGTGTGCGTTCAAGGACTATTTCTAAAACCCCTTAGCTTTTATTTTTGACAAATAAGATACAAAATTTTTCCTATTCAATCTGTACTTTTTTTTTCCCAATTCCATTTTATGGTACCCTTATATATGAATGTGAAAATGTGATAAAAAATTAAATTTAATAACCCATTCTCTTGCTCTCACGTGATAGTCACATAATTATTACGTGACCCGCACGAGGACATGTACTCTCTCTCTCTCTCTCTCTCTCTATATATATATATATATATATATATATACTCTCTCTCTCTCTCTCTCTCTCTCTCTCTCTCTCTCTATATATATATATATATATATATATATATATATATATATATATATATATATATATATATATATATATATATATATATATATATTGGAGAATGTACACACACACAAACAATTTTGAGTTTGACAAAAAATAAAGATTTTCTTCATCTAAAAGATATGTTGTTAGATTTTTTAAATGATGGCTAGATTAAATTTGTCTTAAATTTTATGCTTGTTGCTTGCACACCGCAGAGGTCAAAAGTCTTTGAAGGGATACAATTCGATAAGTACAATCACAATTTAGTTAAACTTGGTTGAGTCAGAGGGACCTTTGATGTGACTGTGTTAAAAACTAGCCTTGTGGTCGACAGGGTCTACATGCATACAAAAACCTTAAAGATACTTATTTTTCATTAATCTTGTTGCAAAGCAAGCATCAAAGGCTTCATCATGACTAATTCAAAGGCAAGAAAGCAGCTTTGTGATTTCATAATGAAGCTTTTGGACAGACAGGCGTGCTCACATGTATTGCTTAAATAAGACCAGACCATTTTCTTGGCCTTGATTTTTAAATCACACCAATAAGACAATCAGATTGATGCCAAAATCTAAGGCACTTATAAGAATGCATAACTAAAATACCCATTTTTAAAACCTCGGAGCTACTATCCAATAAAATAAAAAACCTTGGAGCTACTATCCAATTAAATTTATACAATCTGTTTTGTTTTAAAAAAGAAATGCTCATTTGAGTAAATTAACTAAAAATAATACATTCAAACCCCGGCATATTCTTTGCAAAGGGCATCCAACATACACAAAAAAGCCAGTCCAATGGGTTTAATGTATGTTTTTTTTTTTCACCATCAACACGAGGAATGTTCTAGCGAGAAACAATACACATATCATGTATTTACAATTGTACATTGTTGTACATTACACCCTTGAGGGGTAAACGCGAGAACCACCCCAATAGAGGAGGAGAATACACCCAAGAGAGCACAACTTGTGAGCTTCGAACCGTCAACCTTGGGGTTACATCACAAAAGTCTCACCAACTGAGCTACGCTTCTTGGGTAATAAATTATAATGTATGTTTTGAATAATTTTGAAAGGGTTGCCTCTTTAAACTCTCTTTCATGGAAGTAACATGTTTTTGCTTTCTAGTACCACACTAAAAAAAAACATTTGGTATTTTCTTCTTTTGCAAAGCTCACAATAGTGAGTGTCTTGTATTAAGCAAACAAAAAAATTTACAAGATACACCCTCCTCACAAATCAAGTCAAGGTTGCAAAAGAATTTCCAAAGTCACAGAATAGACCTGGCTGACAGGGGAGCCAGCCTCAGCCACCCCACTACAATACCAAACCACAACCACGGCTGACAAGGTAGCAACCCTACATACAAAACCTATCCACCTTTCATTGTCTAATGGCTCATTGTATCTTTACTTTCTAATATCCTTTACTCATGTTTTTTGTGAACGTCTATTTTTCTTTTATTATGGCAACTTTATAGCTCTAGGCCCAAACATGTAAAATTACCTAACTAGTCTCACCTCTAGCTACCATGGGAGTGGACCGCGGTGGGGATTGAGGGCCCTTACTAATCTCGAGTGCTAACAACCAGTAGACATTGTAGATCAATGTCAAAAGGAATCTTGGATACTTGAGATTACTTTGTCGCCCCTACCTGTTCCTACAATAAAGTGACTATATTTCATGAAGTGCACATAGGCGACATGGTTAAGGTATGTGCCTAGAAGACTCTAGGTTGTGGGTTCAAGGGTGCAAGGAGGGCACATGACCCGATAGGGTAGAGATTACTTATAGGGTTAGGGGCTAGTTAAAAGTCCAGTTCAAGGTTAAAAACAATTTTTAGTGGCAAGGTTGTGTTATCATATTGTCGCAAATATCTCTAATTTGGCTAATGTTCATCAAAGCTTTTTGGTGCTCATTTTTGTTCAACAACATGGTTGCTTTTGCCAGGCATTTTACGACGTTTTGGGATAATTTGTCCATTTTATGGGTAAAAATATGAGTAACCTTGCAAAAAATACATTAGAATGCCTAGAAAATCGAAAAAAGGTTGGAAATTTTGAAGGGCAAGAGTGCGTGTCAAAAATCAACCCTCCATATGAGTTGTAAATGCCATCGTTGGCAAAGCACCCAACATTGTAATCTTGAATTATCTTCGTCTTTGCCTTTTGATGAGAACATCCAATCACAAAGTGGTCAACTGTACAGAGAAAAATAATGGGTGCAATTTCAACATCTGCAAACTGGCACTTCTACCCTACCCGAGGTTACTTCGCCATAGTTCATTGTAGATTTTGACAGATATGATTATCACCCATGATTCTACGTGGTATGGCAGTTAGTGTTGAGGCATAACCAACCTCCTTCTTGAAGCTCGCAAAATAGGAAGGTGGGTCCCACTAAATCTTCCATGAGCATGGGCCAATGGAACCTATGGTGGGATGAACAAGAGCCGTAGATGTCGGGCAAAGTAATCTCTGGTAAAAGGTAAGCCGTGGTACACATCTCCCTTGTGTTTGGAAAGGTTTCCCTCAACTTAGCCCAGAGTTGGTTCAAAATTTAGAGTAGCCGGTTTATAACAGGGAAAAGGGAAGAAGAACTAGTGAAAAATATGAGAAAATAGTTCAAAATCCTAGAAATTTGGAAAGTTTTACTAGTACTTCCGATTTTTATCTTCAAGAGGAGGAAACATGGCCATCTAGAGAAAAAGACTTTCCCTAACTCTGCATGATCTCCCCCCCCCCCCCCCCCCTCCCCTTTTTGACTTTCCCTAACACTGCATGATCCCCTCCCCCCCCCCCCTCGCCCCCCCCCCCCCCCCCCCCCCCGCGTCACCATACAACTTTTTTAAATCTTCAAGAATTATAGTCACTAGTACGGCCGGCCACCTTCGGCGGCCTCTCTCTCTCCCCCTCTCTCCCTCTTTATCGCGTGCAAAGGGGCTTTTTTTAGTTTTGAACTTTAACCTTCAGGTCGCAGATTGCGACACATGTAAAGGGCTCCCCCTTCCGCCATATTATGTTAGTAGATTCATGTCAATTTTTGACGTGCGAAGTTTAAACTTGTTGCTGGGCGAAAGTAATCTTGGATACCAAGAGAGTACTTTCCTAACAAGTTCTAGAGCACTTGATTGATGTGGGTCATGTGACTACCCTAAATTGACAAGCGTCTTTGATCCCACTCGCCCCCCCCCTTCCCCCCCCTTCTTCATTACACATAAAACGCTCTCAAGGGATTTTATTTTAATGTCAAATAGGATAGGGTAAAGGGGCTGTATTAAGGACCTTTAACGACTTGTTGGTGGGCATTTTTGCTGCGTGCTGCTCTGTTTTGAGCATGAAGGGGTGCAATCGATAGCGTTACATAGCATCTACCTGCAATAAAGGTGATTTCGAGTGTGAGTCTTGACAAGCGGCGATTGCAGACAGTTTTTGAAATCTCGTGTACCAAAAAAGGCCTGCATTAGCACCACTGTCCAGGGCGAGTTTAAAGACTCTACTGCCAGCATGGCTTGAACTTGCATCGAACCACAAAGATTAGACCCCACCTGAGCTAGGCGTGGAAGTACACGTGCTTGGGTGTCCTAAATCTGGGTTTTGCTTATGATAATTTAAGGGTCCGCAGGTTCTTCAAGAGGCACCCACCCCATTATTGGCCCTTTTACCCCACAACTTTGACAAACATAAACTCGTGCAAGAGAGAACCTAACAAGATAGATATAAACAAATGTCTAGTAAGTTTCTACTGGGTAGGCAAAGCTTGAAATTGTCAAGATTGAGATTTCAAGTGTGCCAATTGGAATACAAATGGAATAAGGATAGGAATTCGAGAATGGGTTCACGTGCAAATTCTGACCCCAAGACTTGGCCTTTTTGAACACTGTAGTGCCCCCCCTTCCCCCCTCCCCAGCTTGCGCACACTCTCACTGTATTTAAGGAAGCAGGGACCCAAGTCACCCAACTCAATATCTCACACACACACACACACACAGAGAGAGAGAGAGAGAGAGAGAGAGAGAGAGAGAGAGAGAGGTCATTGTGTGTGTGCGTGCGTGCGTGTGTGTTTTGATCGTCTTGCAGCAGTCTCAGACCATTTACTAATTTTGGAATTAGCGATTGAGTTTCTGGCCATGGCCAGCACTCATAACTCATTATTATATATGAACCCACTCTCCTCTATATCATCTATTTCTAGTCAATTTAATGTGGGCTCAACTGCATCTAATACCCTCCTTAACATCAATGCTAATCCTGCCATAACCAGATCCCCCTCAACTCCCCATTCTCAACCATCAGCAGCAGATCATTGCCCTCAAGCTACTGGCCCTCTCCTACATTCGCCTCATTCGAGCTTAATGCGATCGTCTGCAGACGGTGGACGGCCTCACTCCAAGCGCGCCTCTGTTGTTCGCAATTGCAACTTGCTAGACACTATGGGCCAAAGCTTGACCTCCTTTGTTGACACTGTTTTCAATGGCACTAACAGCAGCAAAAGTGAGCAATTGGTGGAGCTCAAGGCTACTGTGGTATTGCGACGGAAGAACCTGTTCGATCTCGATCTCAATGATCAGCTGGCCGGCGTGGCCGATAACATTTCGGATTTGTTCGGACAAGATGTGGAGTTCCGGCTTGTTAGTGAGGATGTTGATGAAGGTGCGGACCGGCCTTTGAACAAGTAGTGAAGAATAGAAGAACTGATCATATATTCCTGCATGTATATTTGACTTCATATGCAAACTGTTGGATGCCTCATGATAGATATATTATTTTATATCAAGCTCTAGGGATTAGATGCAGAGAACAAAGCAATGTCAAAACCAAAATTGTGTGTGTGATTGCTGTGTGTGTGTGTGCGCGAGAGAGAGAGAGAGAGAGAGAGAGAGAGAGAGAGAGAGAGAGAGAGAGAGAGAGAGAGAGAGAGAGAGAGAGAGATGTTTGTGTACTATTGCAGTACGTGAGATTATTGATGAGAGAGAGAGAGAGAGAGAGAGAGAGAGAGAGAGAGAGATGTATGTGTCCTATTGTACGTGAGATTACTGATGAATTATAGAGCCATGCTGACCCTATCTCTTGCCTGCAAATATAGAGACTGGTGTGGGGAAGAAGAGTGGTGTGGCTACACTGGAGGGATGGTTGGCCAAGCAACTCCAGTTGACAGCTGATGACCAGGGAGAGACATATTCGGTCACGTTTAAGGTGGGCAAGGATTTCGGAGAACCCAGTGCCATTCTCGTGGAGAACCAGCATCCCAACTGGTTCTTTCTCAAGCACATCACCCTGCACCTGCCCTCTGGAGATAAAGAGTTCCCTTGCAACTCTTGGGTCTACAATCATGATAATTATGGCGCGCCGCGAGTCTTCTTTTCCAACAAGGTGAATTTGTGTATAAGATTGTCTGCATGCCATAGTCATCACACACACAGGTGAATATGCTAGGCAGCACATTCTCTAAGGGGGCACCCTAGCAAGCTGATGCATACAATTATTTCAATCACATGACTATAACTAAACATAAATAAGGCGATTAGGTCGAGTTTTGAACTGCTGATGGGATCTCAATCCAAGGTGTGTGTGTGTGTATGCCTGCCTGCATGTGTCTGAGAGAGAGAGAGAGAGAGAGAGAGAGAGAGAGAGAGAGAGAGGATAGGTTGCCCAGCAGTATCAATTTCAATATTATGCAGAAAGAATTAACTAATCAGATTCATGAAGCCATGCTGCAAAACCAAGGGTTTTAGAATACTGTAGACCTTAAATGTCAACCTTTTGATACATTCTCTACCTTGGTCTTTTTCTTGTTCAACCTTTTTCAAGACAGGACAGAGTTTTTTAATTTAATTAGGTATTTAATTAGTGTTAGAGACCTAGACTAGAGTTGCTGCATACACTAATTGGGTGTTTTTTTAACCATTTCTCTCACATGGTAGTCTCTGTGGAAGTGGGCAATTGTAAAGTGCAGACAAAAGGAAAGATTTGTATTTACTCACAATTTTACACACACATCAAGGCATTTGATCTGACATTTTGAGCATCAGATCAAGTACAAAGATGTACTAAAGTGGTCCTTTGCACTTTCTGTGACACAGGTATACCTTCCTGACCAAACCCCCAAGGGTCTTGTCGATTTGAGGGATTCCGATATGAAGCAGCTCCGCGGCAATGGCAAGGGCGAGCGCAAGCGGCCAGACCGCATTTATGACTATGATGTGTACAATGACCTGGGCAACCCCGATGACGATGAAGATCTTGCTCGCTCAATTCTCGGGGGCTCTCAGGACTTTCCCTATCCTCGAAGGTGCCGCACGGGCCGAGACATGACAAAAGCAGGCAAGCATTCTTCATTAATTACATGTCTAGCTGGTTACTGTTGGTATGGTGTCAATGGTTCTTATAATACAGACATACACATATTGCACTCACGTTTCTGTGTTTATTTGTGACCAATAGATTTAGGCATTCATTACCTTTGGGGTGCGTGTGTTTGCCTCTGTGTGTGTGTGTGTGCGCGCGCGCGCGCAAGCAAAAATGGCTTTGTATACTACACAAATATATGGTAGACATCAGTGACAAATAAATATCTCCCGGTATTGTGGCGTTGTGCAGATCCAAAGTCAGAGGAGCCAACAGGGTTAATAGAGCTGGTGTATGTGCCAAGGGATGAGAGGTTTGATCACATCAAGAAGGCAGATTTCTTGGCTTCTTCCATTAAATCCTTCTTACATGAGCTCTTGCCTACAATCGAGCGGCTTCTCCAAGGAAATGACGATTTCGACAACTTCCAAGACATCAAGAAACTGTATGACGATGGGTTTAGCATTCCGATGGACGATTTGAAGTCTGCCCTCAGCAGAAAAGAGAGAGAGAATGAGTTCAAGAATCCATTAGAGATTATCCGAGAGCTCACAGATGACGACTCAGGGGATGATAGCCTCATAAAATTCCCCAAACCACAACTAATTCAAGGTCTCTCTCACAAGAAGATTTAGAAATTTTCTCATGTAGGAAAACTAAGTCTTTTCCAGTGTTTTTCACACAATGCATAACATCATGAGCTTCTGCTCGAGAGGCACCCCATATCTAGCTAGGTACGATTGGGGGCAGGGGACCACCGGCCCCCCCACCGGGCCAGCGGCCCCTGCCCCCAATCGCACCTAGCTAGGTATGCGGTGCCTCCCTCACAGAAGCTCATGATGTTGAGGTAAGTCACAATGTGGAAATTATTCTGAGAATTTGTTCAAAACTTCTTGTCTCTCTCTCTCTCTCTCTCTCTCTTATATGTGCCTTTGTGTATGTATTATTAGGTTGTTTACCCTCTGTATGTGTACTTTTTTTTTACTCTTAACATGACATTACGAACAATTTTTTTCCAGACAATGAGAAAGCATGGAGTCAAGATGATGAATTTGCTCGACAAATGCTTGCTGGTTTGAATCCCGTAGTCATCGAGAGATTGCAGGTGCTTTGTTGAGTGCATTTACAGGCAGATAATCAAGAATACTATCAATGCACGCATAACGATAATTGCATTTACTTGTGTTCATTCGCAGGAGTTTCCTCCAATGAGTAAGCTCGACCCTAGTAAATATGGACCGCAAAAATCTGCGATTACGGCAGCCCAAATTGAGAAAAACATGGAGGGCCTCACAGTAACTGAGGTAAACATACAATCGAATACTCTATTTATTTGCTCACAGTAGGTTGTAATAAATGCAAAACTGACACTTTCTGATGATGAATTCTGATGTTTTCTGATTACTAATTCCGATGCACAGGCGCTAAACCAGAACAGGCTATTTGTGCTGGATTATCATGATGTTTATCTCCCTTACTTGGAGAAAATCAATGCATTGGAAGGGAAGGCTTATGCGACTCGAACAATTCTTTTTCTGTCAAAGCAAGGCATCTTGAAGGTGCTTGCCATTGAGCTAAGCCTACCCCCAAGTGCCGATGGGAAAACTTCTAAAAGAAACAGAGTTTTTACTCCAAATGGGAACTCTCAGCATTGGGAGCTTGCAAAGACACATGTCAATATGAATGATACTGGGTATCATCAGTTAGTCAGTCACTGGTAAACATTCTTACCTTCATTAAGTAGCTTGAGAGGTCGATGTTCACTCAGATATACAATTGCATTAATGTGCACACATATTACACAGATATTTGGAAAATACCATTGCACAACGCACACCACATTTTCCTAATTTTTGCAAAAAACTCGGTTCCCAAATAAATCCCCATTCATGATAAATTGTATGGCATCCCCTAGCATTAATTGCTTAATCATTATTATGACAAGTTTTATCAAGCGGCCCAGAAAGGCATTAATGCTGTAACATGTTAATCTCTTCTACATTTGGGCAGGCTTCGCACCCACGCAGCAATCGAGCCTTTCATCATTGCCACACACAGGCAATTGAGCGCCATGCATCCCCTCTATGTCCTGCTGCTGCCACACTTCCGGAACACAATGAACATCAATGCCCTTGCCAGAAAGGAACTTATACAAGTAGATGGGGTTATTGAGAAGGGCTTTTCTCCCGGTAGATATTCGATGGAGTTGAGCTCCGTTGCATACAAAAGTTGGCAATTCGATGAGCAAAGTTTGCCAGTTGATCTGATTAAGAGGTATGTCATGCCTTGTATTTACCCAATGACTTGAAGCTCTTGCACAATAGAAAACCCATTTTGCTTGAATTATGTGCAGGGGAGTGGCTGTAAAGGACCCGACTGCAAAGCATGGAGTAAAGCTACTCATAGAGGACTACCCGTTTGCCGTGGATGCTCTCGACATCTGGTTTTGCATCAAGGAATGGGTGCAAGACTATGTAAAGCATTTCTACAAGGATGGGGCAGCAATCAAGGGAGACGTGGAGCTCCAGAGATGGTGGAAGGAGATAGTGGAAGTAGGGCATGCAGACAAGAAGGAAGGGTGGTTATCAATGACAAGTGTGGAAGAGCTTGTAGAGGCTATAACCATAATCATTTGGATCGCATCGGCACATCATGCTGCGGTGAATTTCGGGCAATATGCGTATGCTGGTTACATGCCAAACAAGCCCTCAATGGGTAGGAAACTCATACCCGAAGAGGGAGAGAACAGTGAGGATGCGACCTTGTTGAGCTCAAACCCTGTCGAATACTTCATGCGGGCAGTGTCAAGGCAGTCTCAAGCAATTCAAGTCATGGCCGTGATTGAAATCTTGTCGACACATGCATCAGATGAAGAATACTTGGGACAACGCACGGAGACTCCTTTCTGGAGCTCAGACAAGGAAATGTTAAGTGCTTTTGAACGGTTTGGGAAGAGGTTGAAGACCGTGGAGGCGGATATCCTGAAGAGGAACCAAAACTCTACTCTCTTGAATAGAAGAGGGGCTGCAAATGTCCCTTACACTCTTCTGATCCCGTCCTCCTCTGAGGGCCTTACGGGTCGCGGAATTCCCAATAGCACGTCCATTTGAGCCTCACCTTCACACTCTTGTGTGTTCAGAAACAAGCCCCATTGAAATCCCAAATTGAACTGTGTATATGTAAACATAAAACTGCATTGTATACTTATGCATGCATCCCACTTTTTGCTCTGGCCAAGATTCAAAACCTTGGATTTTACTGTTTTGCAAACTAAAACGAGATAAAATGCAGCAGAAATATGCCCGTCCTTAATTACATAAACCCTGGAATATGGTTTTCCTTAATGTGTTGCCTCACACAAAGCATATGCCAAACGATGTTCGCATGCCGACACTCTTTTCGCCTGGAATGAAAGGATTGTAAGTCAACCATCACTAAGGGCCAAATGACAATATGTCACCATGTAAGTTATTTTTCTAGCTAAGAATAGCGCTGCCCGATGATCAGATATGAACATTCCTGTGGTAACAGTATTTCCATCACCTTAAAAATAACTCTTCTCAAAGAAAAAGTTTTTCCAAAACAGTGTGCAAAATGCGCACTCTACATAAACTATTCACCCGCAAACTCCATGCCATACATGCATATGACAACATCGCAATTTTGGATTATACATCCTTGCCTAGCCCCGTCTCTACAAAAGCCAATGTCCTGCTAACCGTGCATCACACATTCAAGTTCTAAGTATTATTTACCTTGTCTGGCCCTTTCGTATGACACACGTTTGGAATTTCAGCTTCTTTTTCAATGGGAACCCAAGCTTTTGTAAAGTAAACAGATTTGGATAAGGTTTACCAAGGACAATATGTCCATATCACAAGAAGATTCAGCAATTTTCTCATGTAGGAGAGCGGAGTCTTTTTCAGCATTTTTCATACAATGCATAACATCATGAGCTTTTGTTAGAGAGGCACCGCATACCTAGCTAGGTATGCAGCGCCTCCCTCACAGAAGCTCATGATGTTGAGGTAAGTCACAATGTGGGAATTATTGTGAGAATTTGTCCAAAACTTCTTGGATATAATGCTTCTAATCTCCACTATACCATAAAAAGAAAAATCTCAAGTAAGACTCAGGTGTGAGAGGTAGCGCATTAAATAAGAGAAATCATATATCCCCAAGGCAATCAGAATCTCATCGTACAATGCTGAGCTCATTCACCCACGGTCCCTTTCTCTAGCTGACAGACAAAGGAATCAATCATCCATGTCTCATGGACATGTTCAAGTCAGTGTTCCAGTATCGGGAAAGGCAGAGAGGTTGATAGCTGACTGTGGGTTCGCGTATAGAAAAACTCCGAGAAACATGCGAGATAGGAATAATCCAGTGATGCTGATTTTCTCACAATTTGGGCAAGCAAGTGCAGAGTCGGGTGAGTAATTGAAGCAAGGAATATGGCGATACAACAACCGGTTTGGCTGCTCCTCATGGCGAATCTCAAATCTTGGGAGGATAGTCAAAGGAGGTTCAATGTCAGCATGAGGATCAGTGTCACAAATCCTTGGGATTAAAAGACCTTCAAATGGGTATTATGTACTTTTCCATTGATCCACAGGATCAGGCAGATGAATACTTGTGGCTTGTTATTGCACAAAATATTCACTATCAAATAAGCAGGGGAAGAAGCTCACTAGTTGCCCAAGTTGTTGCATCACTGCCAGCAGAAGTATTGCCAATCTTTGGGCTCTTGCATCAGCAGAGATAGCTTAGTTTGGGACGCAAAATGTTGTGGAAGCACCGAAACAGCGCTGCCTATTTGTCGTCTCACACACACACACACTAATACATTAGCACATTAAGTAAATGCAGAGTCTCTCTCTCTCTCTCTCTCTCACACACACACACACATTTACATGCCGTCGAGGATGAGCAACATGTGGTTATGTCTTGCTGAGTTTATACCCACATTAGAGATGCATTCCGCTCACCCTTCGAGGGAAAAAGGAGCCTTCCACAAGTCCTCTCAGATAATTAAACACCCCCTCTGTAGAGAATGTGCCACGCACAGAGAGAGAGAGAGAGAGAGAGAGAGAGAGAGAGAGAGAGAGAGAAGGCTGTTAAGCCTGATAGGAGGATACACAGGGAGAGAGGCAAGAACCCAATTAGGCAATGCGATGATATTGATTATGAGGTGTGTAATTATATACAGATGCATGGCAGTTACAATAAGTTACGAGGCCGCTCGATATGTTGGGATATGCACGCCGTTGTGCCTACTAGGATGATGACTGTGTGGTGATGTGGATTAATTATTCCCACACGCCCCCGTAAGACACATCGTCCATACGGAGGCATGTATGTGTGCATACTGTGATGTGATCGTGAGATAGATCTACATGCTTTGGAAAAATACAATATGCGTATGCAATTATTTTTGGTGTGACTTCCGAGGTCTCAACCTGGATCAAGGTCCGACTTCGTAATGAAGAAGATTAGCAGCTTTGATTGCTGCTTTGGTCGAGCTTTGAAAGGCTTCTTCAGGGTCACTCCATGAGTGATTTCACGAGCTTGTAAATTGCACATTTGCCCCCCCAAGCGAAGTGAAAGCATGAGATTATCATTGGCTGAATGAACCGCAAGGAGCCAAGGTGAGGTTTCAACATCCTTTCATGGTGTAGTTGGGGCTTCAGCTGAGGGTGTAAGTTGGAGGTCTTGTAGACATGGCCACCGGGATCAAAAACAATGGAAGACCATGATGGTGGGAAAGATGGCCAGGTTGAATTCTCGCAGGAAATTGCTGCAGAGGGGTGTGCCTCATCATTAAGCTCGGCAACTTGAGGTTTGACCTGCCTCAATCGACGACCTTTAGCAGCAGGTAGGGTGCATGGCTCATGCAATCGAGAGGTTTGAGGCTTGTAGTTGGTTGCTACATCAATATCAAGATTGGGAACAGGTGCATGGCTAGCTGGGTGGGCAGCGCTTGAAACGTCATGCCATGCCTTGGTGGATTGAACCACGTGAGGAGTGGTCAGGTTGGCAAGAAGGTCCTTAGCAGTGGCGCCAACAATCGGAGGTGCAGCAGCCAGGTTTCCAATGATGGTACTCTTGAAACCATTTCCATCTTCAGACGGAGGTTGTATTGTTGTGGGTCCGACACCATTGTTTGCAGCACTATCTTTCGTGGCATTTTTGGCGGATCTAAGGGCTGCACCAAGGTCGGCAATGGTGTGGGCGCCATCTCTTTTGATGGCAACGAGGTTTGCGACAATAGCCTTGGTTGCTTTGATGGCTACACCTGTAGCAACTGTGGCAGCAAGGGAAGACTTCTTGGCTTCACGAGCTGATAATTCCAGAGGGGTGGCGATAGCACCGGCCACAGAAGGCTCGTCTGCACGTGGTGCAGCAACCACTACGAGCACTTGTTTGTGCGGAAGCAAGGTTGATGCCCGGAATGGAGTCTATGCAAGGTAAGCATCCACACAAGTGGCTAGGATAGTTCCAGCAAGAAGTGGTGCAGAGTTTGCAGCGTAGAAAGTCGAGGCTCCAATGGAGAATGTAGGCTTGGGTGCCTCGAGAGCAAGTTCCTAAGTGGATTCAGGAGCATGAATTGCAGCTTGATGGGTAGCAACTTCAAGGGGCCAGGCATGGATGGATTTAACCAAAGCAGGTTCTTCAGCAGCAAGGCTCTCAAGGAAGGCTTGAATGGTGGTGCCAGGCACTGCTGAATTGAACGCAGCACGATCTTTGGCTGCAGGGAATGCATCATGGCAACAAGGGGCCAGTAAAATGTCATCCTCGACTGTGATCGATTCGATCGGGTTGGCTGCAAGAAGGTCAAGGGTCCCGTCTGGAGTGGTGGCATGCAGGGATGCGCCAAGGTTGTCAGCAACTTGGACAGGCCAGGCTTGAGCGAATTGAACCACCGGAGCAGCGTGGCTTGAGAGCAGGCCTTCAATGATGGTTGCAGCACAAACAACATCATTGGGTGGTGCAGTATCATGTGAGGCAGCGATTTTGTTGAAAGCCCCTTCTTTTGCAGGGTGGGCGGCAGTCTTGGCCGCAGCAGGGTCGTCTGCAAAACAATTGTTTCAAGGGCAGCAGGAGTTTCACCATCGTCTTTTTCGCCAGCAGAGGTGTAAGCCGCGTTTTTTGCAGCAGTGTTGGCAATGGCCGACTGGATGTCATACACCGGTGCGACGTCACCTAGGCCTGCAGGATGGGTGTCTGCTGAGGTCGTGGCTGGCCTGTCTGGACTGTTTGCAGCAGCGTCGGCGTCTGCTGGCTTGGGGTCGTGAGCACTGGCCACGAGGAGAGGCTTGAAGAAATCGCGAGCGAGGCGAGGGATGTGCATTGGTTCCTGGAGGCATAGGCTTGGCGCAAGAGGCATGGCGGGCTCGCCACAAGCCAGCGAGGAGAAGCGGCAATGAGGCTCTGTGCCATAGCAAGGTATGCGCAGGAGGCTGCATTGTGGGGTTTCGCACAGGGCAGCCAGGATTGCCTGCTGCGATGATACCATGTAGAGAATGTTCCACGCAGAGAGAGAGAGAGAGAGAGAGAGAGAGAGAGAAGGCTGTTAAGTCTGATAGGAGGATACACAGGGAGGGAGGCAAGAAGCCGATTAGGCAATGCGATGATATTGATTATGAGGTGTGTAATTATATACAGATGCATGGCAGTTACAAAAATTTACGAGGCCGCGTGATATGTTGGGATATGCAAGCCGTTGTGCCTACTAGGATGATGACTGTGTGGTGATGTGGATTAATTATTCCCACACCCTCCACCCCGCCCTGCCCGGGAGTATTTGGTGCTTCTTTCACATAGATTCTCACGCACAGGAATAAAATGCCTGGAGTAGGCATTTCATTCCCTCCATCACCATGCAGATGGATGGGAGACTCTATCCTTATGTATTTCTATTTTTCCGTGATGTTCCCATGGGCCAGAGTACGATAATAGACATCTTCATCTCTCTCATTTTCGAACACGGGTGCATCACTCGCTTGAGTAACAGGGAGTAACCGTCATCTCTCTCTCTCTCTCTCTCTCTCTCTCTCTCTCTCTCTCTCTCTCTCTTGCAAGTGAGAGAGCCTATTAAGGACTTGAGCAAAGACGTCGACCTCGGCCTGTAAACTTAGGATCACAGAGATGACGAGATTGAGAGAGAGAGAGAGAGAGAGAGAGAGAGAGAGAGAGAGAGAGAGAGAGAGAGAGAGAGAGAGAGAGAGAGAGAGAGAGAGAGAGAGAGAGAGAGAGAGAGAGAGAGAGAGAGAGAGAGAAGGAGGCTGTTAAGCCTGAGGAACCCAAGAAGACGATAGGCCAGAATGAGATGTGTATTGATTAGGGAAGACACACTTTTATACAGGACGTATGGCAGTTACAATACGGTTCACTTCAGGTGATTCATGGGAATGCGGGCCGTTTGGCATCTGACCATGTGTGTGGGTTGCTGACTTGTGTGATGACATGGATTAATTATCTAACACGCCCCCGTAAGACATGTCGTCATACAAGGGCATCCATATGTTATGGATTCATGGTGAATGTGAAGCTACATGCTTTGGTTTTTATACAATGAGCATGCTTATGCAACCTTTACATAATGGAGTCATGAACGAGGATGGAAATTGATTCAGCCAGGGTCAATGGTTGCCTTCATCAAGAGTTGAATCTTCAAGTCTGATCTTCGCTTTGTATGTGCTTTAATATCATTTGACAGGTCCACTACGTGCATGCTTTCACGATCTTGAACATGACATTTTTGCCCCCGCAATAGAGATGAAAGCATGAAATCATCGGTTAGAGTCAAAGTTGATGTCGAGGTTAAGTGTGGAAAGGGAAGCAAGGTAAGAAATCTCAGAGTAGGTACCATTTGTTGAATGAACAGGAGAGCTTGCAATATGAGGGTTACACACACAAATTGGTGAGTTTGAGGAGTCAGCTCAGAATGGAAGGTAGGGCTCTTGTAGGCGAGGCCACCAGGGTAAAAAACAATGGAAGACGATGGGAGTAGGCAGCCATTCGGTGTTTGCATAAGACCTTTGAGTACTCCAACTACAATATTGGAAATGACTCCAACAAGGAGGATGTGGGCCAAAGACACTACAACAGCAGTGGTGTCAGAAAAGTGGTTGTCATTGGCAAATGTCAAAGAAAATCCATTCATGGCAGCATCCGATATCTGAGAGTCAGTGTGGAAGAATGCTTCAACTGGTAAGGGGTGAAATTGATTCTCAGGTGGGAGGTTTACAACCATGTAAGAAACAAGTAAATCCAGCTTGAAGAATGGATTTGAATAGTTATTTACTGTAGCTTTAAGGAGAGGGCAGAGTTTGGATTTGCTCAAATCCTTGGAGGAAAGGTGTAAAACACCGCTCGATGTAGGAGGCTTGCGAGGTGGCTCACCGTCAAAGCGGGTCTTCGGTGTTGAGCTGCACGTTTTGTGCGGGGTTCTTCGACAAAAGCGGCATGTGGGACCAGCAATGTAAGAGGTGGCTTGATTACCTGCAACCAATGGATTTATGTAATTTTCTGCAGCATTGGTGGATCTATCAATGCTTTGAGGTGAAGGAGTACGAGCGGAAGTGCGACGCGAGAGAGAGTGTGCGAGAAGAAGAGCACGACGATATGGTGAACTCGCTCTACTGTAATGTGTAGAGCATAGTGAGTTCTTATTAGGTTTTTACAAAAGAATATGTGTACATACCTGGCGGCCCGCCCACTTACCTGGGCGACCACATTGGGCTTTATACCCCAACAACCTCCCACTTAAAGTCCAATGTGGTACTTTAAGTGTGAGAGAAGCTACTATACAAGCTAATATACAAGAGATGTAGAGAAGTGATGTACTACCCTACACCTAACTGCTTGCGAAAATGCGCAAAGCTCTCTGAGGGAAGTCCTTTTGTAAGTAGATCAGCAGGATTTTCTGTGGTGTGAACTTTGACAAGCTGAAGTTGCTTATCCTCGAGCATTTCCCTGATGAAATGATACTTCACATCCACATGCTTTGTCTTTGAGTGATAAATTGGATTGCGAGCCAATTGTATAGCACTTTGACTATCACAATATAACACAGGCATCTCTTCTTTGATTCCCAGATCTGTTACTAGTCGATTAAGCCAAATTGATTCTTTGCATGCCTCTGATGCTGCAACATATTCAGCCTCTGTAGTAGACTGAGTAACACAATCTTGTAATCTAGAACGCCATGCTATTGCTCCACCAGCCAATGTAAAGACATACCCTGACGTAGAGCTTCGGTTGTCTAGGTCACCTACATAATCTGAGTCTGTAAAACCCTTTACACTTAGCTCCTGACTCCCATAGCATATACGCATACTCTTTGTAGCTTTCAGGTATCTCAATATTCCTTTCACTGCCTCCCAATGTTTCTTGCCTGGGTTTGACATGTATCGACTTACTACTCCCACTGCAAATGCAATGTCTGGGCGAGTAGCAATCATTGCATACATCAAACTACCCACTGCAGACGCATATGGAATCTTATCCATTTCAGTATGTTCTTCCTCAGACATAGGACAATCTTGTTTGCTAAGTTTCACATATGGTGGCAATGGAACACTCAGTGCCTTTCCCTTCTCCATATTGAAACGTTGCAAAACCTTGTCAATATACTCTGTTTGATATAACCAAATCAACTTCTTTGATCTGTCTCTCTCAATGCGCATACCAAGTATATGACTTGCCTCACCCATGTCTTTCATGTCAAACGATTTTGCCATCTTTGACTTCAAAGCTGAAATTTCTTCCAAGTGCTTGCCAGCAATCAACATGTCATCCACATACAAAATAAGGATCAAACAACTGCCATCCTTAGCCTTCTTTGTATATAGACAGTGATCGAACTCACTACGTTTGTAGCCTTGAGAAAGCATAAACTTGTGGAATTTATGGTACCATGCCCTCGGTGATTGTTTTAAGCCATAAAGACTCTTTAACAACTAGCATACCCAATCTTCCTTGCCTTTCTCAACAAACCCTTCTGGATGCTGCATGTAAATTTCCACATCTAAATCACCATGCAAGACGCTGTCTTGACATCCATTTGGTGCAACACCAAATCTAATATGGCAACCAATGCAAGAAAGCATCTCAATGCACTCATCTTGACCACCGGAGAGAAGACTTCCTCAAAGTCAATGCCGTGTTCTTGCTTAAAGCCCTTGGCAACAAGCCTTGCTTTGTACTTTGGCTGACTATCATGAGCGGTGATCTTATACCCGTAAACCCATTTACAAGGTAGAGCCTTTTTGCCCCGTGGTAATTTAACTAGCTTCCATGTCTGGTTTTTATGCAGAGATGTCATCTCTGATTGCATGGCCAATTTTCAATTCCTGGAGTCCTTCATTTGCACTGCTTCCTTGTAACATGAAGGCTCATTGCAATCAGTCAACATGACATAGTTCATAGATGGAACAAACCTATCAGGAGGTCGCGTGACACGTCCATATCTACGCACAATAGGTGGCTCAGGCTCAACCACAACCTGTGGTTCCACTCTATCCTGTCCTTGCTCCTCTTGAGCCCTGACATTTTGTCTTGCACGTGCAGGTCCATCTTCTTGGAAGACAACTCTTTTAATCTCCTCAACCCTCTCTGGTTTAGAATGATATTTGGATTCATTAAAGTGAACATCATTGCTGCGGACAACCTTTCTGGATTCGGGATCCCAAAGTCTGTACCCCATCTCACCAGAATTACCATAGCCTAGAAAGATGCACTTTCTACTCTTTGGCTCAAGTTTGTTCCTAAATTCCTTTGGAATGTGAGTATATGCCTCACAGCCAAAGACTCTGAGATGCTTGTATGAGGGCATTTTGCCTGACCATACCATCTCTGGCACTGAATCCTTCTGCAAAACCTTGCTAGGAGATCTATTTACAAGATGAACAGCTGTTGATACAGCTTCAACCCAAAACCCATTTGGCAGCTGTGCATTAGACAACATACTTGTGACCTTCTCTTGTATGGTCCTATTCATCCTCTCAGCAACACCATTTTGAGGAGGATTGTAAGGAGCTGTAAGTTCACGTTTTATACCTTTTGACTCACAAAAGTCCTGAAAGGCCTTTAAAACATACTCTCCACCATTGTCAGTGCGTAAGCATTTAAGCTTCTTGCCACTCTGATTCTCCACAAGTGTCACAAACGTTTTGAAAACACTAAACGCTTCATCCTTGTGCTTGTGAAAGTAAACCCATACTTTCCTCGAGTAATCATCTATAAATGTCATAAAGTAAGAAGCTCCCCCTAGAGATAGGTTAGGCATAGGTCCACACAAATCACTATGAACAAGTGCCAACTGTGTATCTCTTCTATTGCTTCTATGCTTATGTGGCTGCTGTGTTTGCTTACCATACAGACAATGTTCACAGAATTCAAAATCATTAAATGAAAAGCCAGGAAAATAACCAGAACGAGACAAGATTTCCATTCTCTTCTTGGACATATGTCCTAATCGGCTATGCCACAAAGAAACGTTCGGCTGCTCGGTTACATTGATTACATTTTTAGAGACATTTGATACATAAATCATGTAAAGTCCTCCAGAATTTACTCCATGTGCTACTGTCATAGAACCCTTGGATATCTTCCACATGTTCTGTCCAAAAGTGGTGACGTAGCCAGCATCATCAAGTAAACCTGTGCTGATCAAGCTCTTTGTAATTGCGGGAACATGTCTCACATTCTTCAGCGTGAAAGAAGAGCCATTCTGAAACTTCAATTGAACATCTCCAACACCTAAGATCTCACATGTCTGCCCATTGCCTAGCCGAACATGATCTTTAGTGGTCACATAAGAGGTAAACCACTCCTTGTTTGGAGACACATGAAGTGATGCCCCTGAGTCTATAATCCATTCACTCAGTGCATTTCCATCAGATGCTGTAAGAAGAGCTTAGTCCATTGTATTCTTCAAGAAGTAGATGTCTCCTGACACTAGACTGTCATCCTCTGCAACAGTGTTTGTCACATTTATTTCTTGAATCTTCACTGAGGACTTGTTCTTCTCACCATGGTCTTCAACTTTCTCTTTGCCTTTTTCTGCTTTCCATTCTCTGCAGTCTCTTTTCATGTGACCCTTCTTGCCACAATGGTAGCATTCTATGTCACTCTTGCCTTTAGCACTGCGGGACTTGCCAGGAGACTGATTCCTCTTTCCACCTTTGTACTTTTCTTTGGTCCTTCCCCTGACAACTAAGGCCGTTCCTTTGCCTTTGTCCATTGTCTTTCTATTGGTTTCTTCAGTAAGCAGACTTCCTTCTACACCTGCTATGTTCAAACCATCTGGAGGTGCAGAATTACTCAAAGCTGTGCGAAAAGTGTCCCAACTTTCCGGCAATGTGATCAACAGGAACATAGCTCTAACAGGTTCATCAAACTTGACACCTTGAGCTGAAAACTGACTATAGATTGTGTTGAATTCATTCAGATGATTGGACATAGGTGTCCCTTCTTTCATCTTCAAGTCAACAAGCTTCTTAAGCCAGTATACCTGTGAAGCTGCACTCTGCTTCTCATAAAGATCACTCAGCTTTAACCATGCTTGATAAGCCGACATCTCGTCTGCTACATTGAAGTAAACGCTTTCTGCCAAAGTCAGCATAATGGTAGAAAGTGCCAATTCATCCATTTCGCTCCATTCATCTTCGTCCATATCTTCTGGTTTTATCCCCTTGAGCTTTATAGGTTTTATTTGCTTCTTTTGTACCAACACGTGCCAAATCTGCTGCTTCCACAATGGGAAATTGGTTCTATCCAGCTTCTTGATATTGTAAAGAGCAGTGTCCTGTGATCCAGCCATAGCTACGCTTCACAGTAGTTTACTTTCCTGGGAAAAATTCGGCGGAGTTTCCCCTGTAAACTGACCTCTGAACCAATATCAACCTGTCAAATGAACCAAGAAAGCTTCGGATTCTGCATAAATTTCGGCAGAGTCTCCTTTGTAAAATGGCTCTGGTGTACTAAAAAACAGACCAAAAAACAACTCAAAAACACTGTCTCTTTGACACTGTAAGCTGTGGGTAAACCTGTCCTGCACCTGTACTGTCTCTGACTGTCCTGTAAGCATAGACTGCGACAATGCCTCAACGGCAGTAAAGCAAAGATGCAATCCCAACTGTCTAACTCACAGTCAATACATCCTAGCTGCCTATCTAAGGGTGCTCGAGGGATCGCTCCAAGACCTGTATCACCGAAAGGATCTCAACATTCGAGAATCCCCCAGCTCAATAAAACCTCACTCGACCCTCAACAAAGGCTGCAGTAAATCTGACAGTACATAGACTTCCCACAAAGTCATACATCCACAAATTTCCCACTGTATGCTGTAACCGCTGCGGCGGTTGTTTGCTGTGTGACTCACAGCCAGCAAACCCTCAACAGACATACATCATCTCTGACAATACATCCCATGTGGAAGTACCTGCAATGTCAGGATGAAATCTGGAATATCAAGCAGCAAACACAAGCTACCTGATGAACTAGTGGATGTCGCCTACAGTCTGTGTGTAGATGCGCCCGTGTTGTATGTGACACACCTCCAAGAACTGTGAGCCGTCCTTTGATGTGTAGACAACCACAAATCAACACTCTGGGAGTGTCGATATCCTCAGCACTTGCAGTCGTAGGCCGAAAACCCCAAATTTGCAGAGTCGGATCTGCACTCGCTGAGACCACGTAGTCGAAAATGGCCTGCGCAGAACTTTGTCGAAGCCGAACGGTGACCGAGATCCCACGAGATTTGGGGCCATGTCTTTGCCTGTCGAATTTCACTCCAATCTGAGTTGGTGACTCTAGCCTCCTGCAGTGCTGCCCCGAGCCTCGATCTGAGCTCTGATACCAGTTGAAGGAGTACGAGCGGAAGTGCGACGCGAGAGAGAGTGTGCGAGAAGAAGAGCACGACGATATGGTGAACTCGCTCTACTGTAATGTGTAGAGCATAGTGAGTTCTTATTAGGTTTTTACAAAAGAATATGTGTACATACTTGGCGGCCCGCCCACTTACCTGGGCGACCACATTGGGCTTTATACCCCAACATGAGGTTCGATAGAAACGTCCCAAGAGGCAGCCGGTGCAATACTGCTTGTTAAATTTCTCGCTTCAAGATGCCACCAAGCTTTGCGAGCTAAAACCAGGGAGTTGTTGGCAGCATGGGGCTGCACTGATTGAGGATGCAAGAGCTCCCCAAGGAAATAACTCTCCTTGTTGGCACTGATTGAGAGGAGGGACTCAAGCGAGGAGGCGGCACCGACAGCACGAGGTACACTAACATTCTTTGCAGCAACATCTTTGGCTGCAACACCTTCTTCTGTAGGGATGGCAACTGAATTTTTGGTTGCTTTAAGAACTACACCAGTGTCGGAAGTGGCGTGGGCACCATCAGTTTTGATGGTCGCGGGGATTCTGTCAACCTGGGCTGCTATGATGGTTGCACCATCTAAAATATAATCTAATGTGCACGGAGCAAGGGCAGACCTCTTTGCTACAATAGATTTCAATTGGAAGGGTTTGACGGCGATAATGGCCGTAGCAGGGTCGTCTGCAGAAGGTGCGACAGCAACTGCATTAGCAGGAGTGTCATCTTCTGCAGCAGGCTCGTCGTCTGCAACAGGCGTGGGATTCTTGTTGACTGCAACAGCGTTGGCAGCAGCAGGTTGGGCTGCAGGGGTAATTACATGCCGAGGTGCGGCGGCACCTTCGACTGGAGCATTGGAAGGACCAGCCGCAGTAGGATGGGAGGCTTGAACCAATGTTTGGTTTGCAGGAGCCGGGTTCCCGAGAAATGCTACAACGATGGTAGTATCACCATCACCATTCACAACAGCAAGGTTTGCAAGGAAGGCAGTGATGACCTGGTCATCACAAGCAACGTCAACACAGGAGGTAGGGCGAGCAGCAGCGCCTGCCGGAGGGGTCTGCGCCTGAAGCGGAGAGGCTGATGGAGGTGCAACAGCCGTGGGGCCTTCGGGCTTGAGGTGGGGGTACCTTCCCACAGTAGAAGGTCCGCAGAAGGCATGGAGAGCTCGCCGTATGGAAGCTAGAAGAACCACCAGGAGGTTCTGCTCCCAGAGCTGGAGAGGCGCAGGTGACTGCATGGTGGGGCGCCTCACAGGTGTGGGAGAATGAGGCCTTGGGTGCGATGATACCATGTGAGAGAGAGAGAGAGAGAGAGAGAGAGAGAGAGAGAGAGAGAGAGAGAGAGAGAGAGAGAGAGAGAGAGAGAGAGAGAGAGAGAGAGAGAGAGAGAGAGAGAGAGAGAGAGAGAGAGAGAGAGAGAGAGAGAGAGAGAGAGAGAGAAGGAGGCTGTTAAGCCTGAGAAACCCAAGAAGAGGATAGGCCAGAATGAGATGTGTATTGATTAGGGAAGGCACAGTTTTATACAGGATGTATGGTAGTTACAATACGGTTCACTTCAAGTGATTCATGGGAATGCGGGCCGTTTGGCATCTGACCACGTGTGTGGGTTGCTGACTTGTGTGATGACATGGATTAATTATCTAACAGAGATTAATACCTTGAAAACTCTTGTCGGAGCTCTTAATTGGAGGCTCCAGCTCCATCGACACTTCGTTTTCAAATAGAACAAACTGAATCCTTTGATATTGATCTCCGAGTTCACACTTGCTCGCCAATGGCGGCGTCCCATGCCAGGGCCTATGCAATCCAGGCCATAAAAGTTTTCGCTCCTCTCTCTTTTTGTTTTTGTTAAAAGAAAATGTCAAATCTTCTATTCTATATATGAAGCAACTTAAAATTTTCAAGGAAGGAATGCCTAAAAGCCGCAAGGGTTTCTGAGTGCCGCGAGGGTTTCTGCTTCAACTTAGGAGGGCGTGCATGAGCAAGGGAGTGCTCCGGGTGGCTCTGCCTAGGGTTACGGACGCTCCTGCTGCCTGAGGGGATGACGGGCATGGCGAATCCAGTGCCGTCGGGGAGGTGCCCTGCTGCGCAGGTGTTCGGAGGATATCCCCGGGGGGCGGGGGGGGGGGGGGGGGGGGGGGGGACCCTGGCCGATCTTTCTCCTGCTCTTCGGCATCAACCTCGCACTACCTATTTTTGGTCAGGGGGGCTGACGGCTGCCCCTCCTTCCTTTGGAAGGGAATGAAGTCCGCCAAGGAAATCTGCGGAAGGTGCCGTTGGTAGTTTTTCTGGCTCGGCGACGGGTTATGCAGGGGTGGCAAACCTGCATCTTCCTGGTGGCATCGTTGATCCTCCCATTGAAGGTGCAAGGCTCTCCTCAAAAGCCTGGGGTGGATGTGTTGTCTTCGGCTTGGAGTTGTTGTTTTCGGCTGATGTTTCTTGCGATGGTGATGGAGCTCT
Source organism: Adiantum capillus-veneris (assembly GCF_014529385.1). Taxonomy (NCBI): domain Eukaryota; kingdom Viridiplantae; phylum Streptophyta; class Polypodiopsida; order Polypodiales; family Pteridaceae; genus Adiantum; species Adiantum capillus-veneris. The sequence goes on from NC_140943.1 coordinate 81,734,734, forward strand.
CAGGCTCCCCCCTTATGCGGTACGCTCTTCTGTTCATCATGATACTTTTTCTTGTTTTAGCTCCAGGATTTGGTGGTGGGGTGGCTCCCTTGTTAGCCGAAACTTTGTAATTCTTTTTGGTCACCGTATGTCAGTTTGTACTCATGGATGCCATGGCTCAGTTTGTACTCATGGATGCCATGGCTCGGGTGAGCATGGTTAGCATTGTAATTTTTTGTGGTGCTCAATATATTTTGTACTCAGTCTGTGAGTTTTGCAAAAAAAAATAAAAAATCAAGGAAGGACTGGGCCTCCACGTGTCACTCCTTGGTTCATTTCAAAAAACACCTTGTAAAACATCTAATCTAAAATGCAAAAGTGAAGGGTAAGGTAAAATGCAAAAGTGAAGGATAAGGTTGTAAGAAATGGCAGCCTTTGGATAATGTAAGAATTGACAACCCTTTTCAAATCTAAAGTCAAAAGACTTTCTATTTTACATAAAATAAATGTTCAAGTTTGATTGCACATACAAGAAAGGCATAACTTTCGAGGTTTTGTTACTTAATTCGAATTTACTTTTTGAATATATAACAAAAAAAAACGAAGAGTTTTAGTGATTTTTTTGTTTAATGGAAATGTAATTTTTGAAGATATATTTGGCTTTATCTTTTCAATGGGATTTTCTCAAGACCAAAATTTGGAAGTATGTATTTCTTTGAAGAGCTTCAGAAAAAAAAAACTCGCCTAACGTCGACTTGAGGCTATTTCGCTTTGAGGACATGCATGACATGCAACTGTAGGGGTTGTTATCTACATTATTGACCATGTGAGAGAGAGAGAGAGAGAGAGAGAGAGAGAGAGAGAGAGAGAGAAACCATCACATTGTTTGTGTGTGCGTACACATGCACATGCATGAGGGGAGAGAGAGAAACTCTTTCTACTATTGAGCTCACGCACGCTTCAAATTTCAAGATATTATTTTTTGGCATTAGTGTAGTTTTAAAAGGATAGCTAAAGTTTTTTCACCCGTAGAATATGGATTAAATGCTCGACAAAGACCAACCCTCACATTTGTATCCCAAATGGGTAGAGAGATTGCTGAGTTGATGGACCTTTTACCAATTCTTAATTATTTTCACTACAAGAGGTTGTGTGCTCTTGTGACTCTTTTAGCGACGGAAATACACTGGGTTTTTATAACCTCCGGCGTCGCTAAGAGCGTCGCTATTAGCGTCGATACGAGAACGTCGCTATATGCGTCGCTATGGCAGTCATTATAAGTGTCGCTATAGGCGTCGCTATATAGCGACGTTTATAGCGACGCCTATAGCGACGCTGCAGGGCCATCAATACCGATGGCTATAGCAACGCTGCAGAGCCTAATATAGCGACGGTCATAGCGACGCTCAAGATGAAATTTTTTACCATATTGAATGTTTTATTTGTCTATTTACCTTTGAAAAAAAGTGCAGAGGTAAATATAGACCCAAAATAGTCACCCACAAGACAATATAATCATTAACTCCATCATTTATAGTACGTATTGTTTGCAAAATAAACATACAAAAATGACAAGCGTGAATTGATGAAAGTAAATCAATGACAATTGTACAGAGCATCAAAAGAAAAATCACTTGATTGTTAATCATTGCAAATGTAATAGTTACAAACCATTGTCATTATTTAAAAAATATACACGGTTTTTAAAAAGACGTATAAAAGTCATTTCATGATACATAATCTATGACAAAAAGAAACTAATGCTATCTAGCTATGGCTAAACTGACGTCGTCTAATCAGACGTCTCATCGCGTCGAAGCACCGTATCTGTCGGATTCTGTAAAAAAAACAATAAGATAGCTTTTTATAAGTATAAACATATAGCGACGTTTATAAAACAATACAATAAATAGAAAAGAATAAACCCTAATACTAACCATGCTGCGACGAGAAGTCAGGATGTCTATAAGGACGTTTAAGCCCTTCCTGCCTGCGTACTCACGCTCGTACGGTGTGGGATCACGTCTTGTAAATGACAATAAACCCTAATACTAACCATGCCGCCACGAGAAGTCAGGATGTCTATAAGGGCGTTAAAGCCCTTCCTGCCTGCGTACTCACGCTCGTACGATGTGGGATCACGTCCTGTAAACGACCACTATCAAAACATACAAAGAATCCATTATGTTAGAATTTCAAATCCCATAAACCCTAAATTATCAAACATAGATACGAAAACACTTACAAAATCGGCCTCAAATGATGCCCACCCGCCGCTCCCCAAGTGGTGTGAGCTCCGTGCCTCTACTTGCGCTCTGGCTGCCTCCTTTTGTTGCTTCCACTTGTCGGGATTCTCGCGCGCTTCTTTTCTCGCATGCTTCCAATCTTCTTTGGCCAACCAATCTGGTCTGCTCCACCCATGCTTGATTGCTTTTTGCACTTCGGAACGCTTATGCTTGCAGTATTCGTGCATTCCACTACAAGAGGCTCTTCACATTAGCGACGCTTATAGCGACGCTCATAGCGACGCCAACTGGGGTAAAAAAAATAACCGAGCGCGCCCAAAAACTCAGATCTCAGATCTGAGTTTTTCAGCGCCCTCAAGCAAAGAGCAGGTAACGCTCTCCCTCACTCACTCTCTCTCTCTCTCTCTCTCTCTCTCTCTCTTTTTCTTTTACACACACACACACACACACACACACACACACACACGAGGAGAGGAAGGAGAGCCAGGTATGCTCCTTCCCTCTCCTCATTCTCATGTTCCCTTCCCCTCTTTCTCTCTCCCTCGCTCTCTCTCTCACACACACACACATACACACACACACATAGTGTTTTTGAGAGAGAGAGAGAGAGAGAGAGAGAGAGAGAGAGAGAGAGAGCGAGAGAGAGTGCAAAAACGCACACACATACATAAACAAAGAATGCACACACACATTGAGAGAGAAAAAGAGAGAGAGAGCATGCATAAACAAAAAACGCACGCATTGAGAGAGGAAAAGAGAGAGAGAACATGCATAAACAAAAAACGCACACATTGAGAGAGGAAAAGAGAAAGAAAACATGCATACGATCCAAAAAAACGCACACACATTGAAAGAGAAAGAAAGAGAAACTAAGGGAGCGTCGTAGGAAACTAATTAAAATTAAAAGACCTAAAGATCTAGCCGACGAGGAGTTGAACTGAAGACCTATTATTCAAGAGAGAAATGGCATAATCAATCTATCATACTTGGCATGGGTGATAGAAAGGTTATACCATTTATCTCTTTTTATTGGCACACACATCCACACACGCGCACACACACAGGAAGAAGAGAGTTATAACGTCGTAGGAAACTATCTTAAAAGACGTTAAAGATTAGGTTATATGTAGACTTACATTAAATTAGATTTAGGTTTATTTTTAACTATATTTACGTTTATTTAAGCTAGATTTAGATTTACGTTATATTAGATTAGATGCGGGTCTCCATAGACTGCGATGCCTGCATGAAGCGGGTGAAGAAAGCCCTCACTGGAATATAGGGTATTGCTGCCTTCACTCATAGTGGGCTCCGTCGATCCAAAAGTACTGGTGAAATGTCTTCAGAAGATAGGGAAGAAGGTGGATCTTCAGGGCGGCAAGAGTCACTACATCCCCGACACAATGACCATCTAGACAACCTCTAGTCATTAGACTTACGTTAAATTAGATTTAGCTTTATTTTTAGTTAGATTTATGTTTATTTAGATTTACGCTTATTTACGTTAGATCGAGTCCACGCAAGAATTACTTACGGTTTAGGGTTTAGAGTTAGACGAACAGTGAAAAGATCTACTGTGAAAAGATGTTAAGATGAAGTGAAGTGCTACAGCTAGAGAAGAGGCAAAGGGATTTTGTCCACTACATGCAGTATCATGTAGACGTGGGTGTCTAGATTTCTTGTACCCACAAATATAGGTATTGACCAATAAAGACGAGATTATAACCCGGTGGTTCTGATCTCCGTGCACCTCTAGACCGAGGTGTGCGGGGATTGGACATGACTAGAGAATGTGAGGTAGAGAGAGAGAGAGAGAGAGAGAGAGAGAGAGAGAGAGAGAGAGAGAGAGAGAGAGAGAGAGAGATAAGACGAAGAATGCCAATAGAATATTAAATTTGTTGTCTAGGTTATAAGTTTTTTATCCTCATTATGAGTAGCGACGAGGATGTGGGACCGTCCAACCGAAACACCTATCTCTCAACGAGGGTCTTATGTCCTTGTAATCAATGCAAGCATGCTGTGCGACGGACAAGACGTGTTTCTTTGCAGCACGTTCGCGAATTTGGCGAGTTCGATCCATCTATTATAGATCGAGTTGTTGCCAATTATAACTCGTCGGACTCTGACGCTGGCCAACAAGCAGCAATCTTGCAACCCAATAGACGTATTCGCAGGCGCTTTGGTCAAGCAGCATATGTGAGGCCACAAGATGTAGCCTCTGACAGCTCGGGGGATGATCATGCAGAGCACATTCCCAACGAGGCAATGTTTGAGCCCGAGATTGATGAAATGATCGAGACGATCATGGATTCAGAAAGGCTTATCTATGATGATATGAAAAGTGAAGCCGATACATCATTGTATAATGGAGCACGTATGTCTAGATTGAAAGCACTCCTGGTTCTTCTCAACATGCAGGCAAAGTTTGGATGGAGTGACACTAGCGTCACAGCGCTTTTCAGGTGATCTATTACAATTAGTTTACTTTAATAGAACTCATGGTGTATAATGATCTGATAGATTTTTACACGACTGTATCATATTTTTATGTTGTGTAGATTGCTGAAAGAGCACATTCTACCAGCTGACAATGTGATGCCAGATTCCTGAGATGAAGCAAGAAAGATTTTGCGAAACTTGGGGATGGATTACAATTCTATCCACGCTTGTCCTAATGACTGCATTCTTTTCAGAGGGGAATACACAGACATGGAGAAGTGTCCGAAATGTGATTCCGAAAGATATCGAGTAGATCTCCACGGGACAAAAATTCCACAAAAGGTTTTGCGACATTTTCCTTTGCTTCCTCGCATCAAGCATTTCTTCGAATGTAAGTCCATGGCCGCCCTAGCATCATGGCATGAGGAGAATAAATCTTCGGATGGTGTGCTACGAATTCCTGCAGATTGCGCAGCCTGGAAACATATAGATGGAACATGGTCGGATTTTGCCAGGGAAGCTCGAAATTTGCGCTTAGGCCTGGCTATGGATGGCGTAAATCCATTTGGTCAAAGATCAACATCTTACAGTGTATGGCCCGTTGTCATCGTCAACTACAACATTCCCCCGTGGTTGACTACGAAGAAGGGGCACCTATGGCTAAGCTTGATTGTGCCAGGGCGATATAAAGTGGGGAATATGGATGTGTATCTTCGTCCACTATTGGAAGAGCTACAACAATTGTGGATTGGCATAGAGGTGGTGGATATGAGCCGACACACAGGACGACGGAATGCTTTGATCAGAGGTATTCTAATGTGGACCATGCATGACTATCCCGGGCTAACAGAATGCTCAGGTGATCTATTGACACTCCTCTCTCAGACACTGTAAATCTTGTTTTTCCCCATAGTTGATCTATTATCATGTGTATACATGCAGGGCTTCAAACAAGCGGATACAGAGCATGTGTCACATGTGGACCTAGACTGAATGCACGTAGGGCACCCTCACTGAAGAAGCAAATCTACGAAGGTCATCAAGCGTATCTTCCGGAGAATCATGTGTTACGCGACGGCTTTTTGGGAAGAGAGCCACCAAGGATGTCTGCACAAGCATGGTTAGAGCAGAAGGAGATGTGCGATGACGGATTGCCTCCAGGGATGAAGAGACTATCTCTATGGTACGAGTTACCATACTGGCCCCGACTCGTGATCAATCACTTGCTCGATCCAATGCACATATTCAAGAATGTGGGTAATCTACTATGGGACCATTTGACCGGCAAGAAAGATACTTTGGGAGCCAGAGTTGACCTTAGAAATGTGGATCGTATGGAGCAATATTGGCCGCAAACAGCGTCTGATGGATCGATAAAACTTCCTAAAGCACCATGGATTTTCACAGGAGCCCAAGAACGCAAAGTAAAAGAGGCCATTCGATCTTTGCGGACCCCCACTGGCGTAATGCACTCGCTCCGAACGTGTTTTACTAAAGAAGGAAAGCTTACCGGTTTGAAGTCACACGATTGGCATAAAATGTGTCAGGTACGTTCATAGTGGACTTTAATATCATTGCATAAAATGTGGACTTTAATATCATTGCTGCACATACTTTACAGTTTATTTTACCGGTTGCCATTGAGGGATGTTTGTCTCTCGACATCCGTAACACAATCTACAAACTTGCAAAGCTGGTGCAATGGATCTCACAAAAGGAGATCGACGTAGACTCCATACCATTCGCCAAACTAAATGCTGCGGAGCTTGTGTGCATGTTTGAGAAACATTTTCCTACTACAATGCTAACCATTCAGGTGCATCTTCTTATTCACATAGTTGATGAGGTGGAAATAGCTGGCACAGTTCATTCCAGATGGATGTTCTTCTTAGAGCGTTTCATGAAAACGCTTAAGGGATATGTGCGTCAAAAGGCACGTCCGGAGGGTAGCATGGCAGAAGGTTGGTTGGTATCAGAGTCCCTAGTGTACATTGGAGAGTGGCTAGACGGATTTGATAAATCCCGGGACACGCTATGGCGAACCATAGATGATGAGCGCATATCTGGGATTGTCATGTGCAATCTCGGTGTTGAGAAGAAGATGACGGAAGATCTAGAGGCTAAAATCAACCGATTTTGCATGCTTCACAATCCAGTGATGCAAAAGTGGATTTCACAATATGAGGATGCAAAGCAAGAGCGACAAAGGGCACGAATCGAGTGGAGACGGGGAAGACGACCACCGATGCACTATCCAGCGGTTCTGGAGAGCCTACCAACCTTCATGAGCTTAAGATGGTTGCACAACCAATTGAAAAGCGCACAACAATGCGGTGACGAAGTGACTGAAGAAGAGTGGGAGTACTCTCGGGGTTGCGCGACCAAGGTAAGTTTGCAATGTACGATTAGCAAGTGACTTTATTTATAAACGTTTGAACGGCCACTCATAATCTTGGTTCGTTGTAGTATAAGTCATACACAGCAGCATGGTGTAAAGGTCGACATTTTAGGGTGGAACGAATCGACAAAAAGCGTTTTACTCAAGATTGTGGAATCATGGCAAAATTTGAACAGTCTAGTCGACGACGTTCCTCTGATGCAGATCCCGTGGTGGCGGAACTCACTTACTTCGGCACGCTGCAAGAGATTTTGAGGATCGATTACAGAGGATTTTTTGTCGACTTGTTCGACGTGCAATGGTTCAAGATAATCATGGAGGGTCGAAACGCTACTGTGCGTAGAGGAGAGTCTGGTTTTCTTGAGGTGGATTCTACTAAGAAATGGACTGACCTAAGAGACACTTTCGTACTACCCGAGCATTGTGAACAAGTAAGTATATAAATAGTTAACATCCCCCTTTTACAAGTTATGTGCTTGAAAGCTCTCATGTAAGTTATGTGGCTCTGGCAGGTAGTATTTCATCCTACAAAGTCTACATCAAACTGGTGGTACGTCATAGAGGTAGCCCCTCGTAGTGCAAGGACGTATGAAGGCTACCATGTGCCAATCACAACGACATCAATGGAGGAGATCAGAGAAGATGCTCAATCAGAAGCCGCTGCGGTGGTGCCAGACGAGCATCAAGATGCTACTACTCTATATGGGGTGCATGCAGAGGAGCTACAAAATGAAACAGAGGATATGTGTTTAAACGGAGAGCTCTATATAGATATAGGAAGTTATGCTGAGTTATGCGAGGATGAGAGAGAGATCTCTTAAAGCCACAAATATTGTATTTGAACAATTTTGCTCCGTGCTGTAAAAGCTCTAGCTCTCTAAGTAGCTTCCATGGTGTGTAACGCTCTTTTCTACTCGCGCTCACATCTTTTGATTGAAAATTCTGAGTTTTCGACTTGCCTCTTCTACCACTCGATTCATTGCGTCATTGTATTTATATGCGTCATTACGTCATTGTATTTAATGGTCTTTGCGTCATTGTCTACTCTATTCATTCAATATTAAGTTTAAATATTCGTGTGTTTAATGCAGGTATGGATGATGAGGAGTTTCTTTCTTCTTTGTCACCGCAGCAGAGACAGTGGTACGTGGAGCGTCATCGCTCTGGCGCATCATCGCGCGTTCCTACACCATCCGCATCTCCCTCTCTTTCGGAGCATTCGGCGCGCTCCGAAGCTTCGGCGTCGACGAGACGAGCGTCACACTCGTCTAGACACCGGCGCTCTAGTGGTGGCGGTGGCGGTTGTTGTGGGGATTCCGCCACCGATGCCTCCACACCGCCTCGTGTTCGACGAGGCTCTTTACCCTCCCCTTCTTTGCCCGCCCCCACACCAGCCACAGCATCGCCGTCTACGCCAGGTTTTGCACGGCTGACTGTTCCTAGAAGCTACACACCTCTACCTACTCCGCCAGGAGCCACCCCACTCGACACTCCTCGCTTCGGCGCCCAGACGCCGATGGAGACACCTGACGTCCGTACCCCCATCGACACGCCGCTAGAGACCCCTGCCGGGACACCCAGGTTCACGCGTCACCGGCCAGAGGGCTTGCCTTACTCCGTCGACATCAGCGGCGGCATCATCATGGATGATGACGGCAAGAAGGTGATCTCGCGCATGCGTGGTCTTTGCTCTCAGCTGTTTAGACACTATATACTAAACAAATGGAGTGAAGTACCAAGTGATTTAAAAAACAGAGTCATCAGCATACTTCATGATGAGTTTCCCGTTCCAACACGGGATCAGCGCTTCAATGAAGACCTGATGAAGATTCGAATGCGCGAATACTGCAAACACAAGCGTTCCGAAGTGCAAAAAGCAATCAAGAATGGGTGGAATAGGCCAGATTGGCTGGCCAAAGAAGATTGGAAGAATGCGAAGAAAGCACGCGCGGAGAATCCCGACAAGTGGAAGCAACAAAAGGATGCAGCCAGAGCGCGAGTAGAGGCAGGGAGCTCGCACCACTTGGGGAGCGGTGGATGGGCATCATTTGAGGCCGATTTTGTAAGTCTTTTCACATTGCTCTTTATGCATGTTCGATAGTTTAGGGTTTATGAGTTTTTTAGTTCTAACATAATGAAATCTTTGTATGTTTTGACAGTGGTCGATGACAGGACGTGATCCCACACCGTACGAGCGCGAGTACGCAGGCAGGAAGGGCTTAAACGCCCTGATGGACATTCTCAGTTCTCGCGGCGGCATGGTTAGTATTAGGGTTTACTCTTTTTTATTTTTTGTATTGTTTTATAAATGTCGTTATATGTTTATATTTACTGAAAACTGTCTTATTGTCTTTTTTTGCAGAATCCGACAGATACGCCGCTTGGACGCGATGAGACGTCTGATTAGACGACGTCAGTTTAGCCGTAGCTAGATAGCATTAGTTTAGGGTTTCTCATAGCTTATGTATCATGAGACGGATTTTATACGTCTTTTTGAACCATGTATATTATTACATTTGTCACCGCAATTCCTTTTGCCAATCAATTCTTTATGCCTATGATGCTGTACAATTGTCATTATTACATTTGCCAATCAATTCAGTTTAATTTGTCTATGATGTGTACAATTGTCAATTTTGCAAACAATGCGTCTTGTGGGTGACTATTTTGGGTGTATTATTTATCTTTGCACTTTTTTTAAAAAGTGAATCAAGTACAATATGGTTGATGGGTGGCAAGGCATTCAATGCCCTGCCACCCAAAAAATATTCTCTCAGGCGTCGCTATAAGCGTCGCTATTTATGGCTCTGTAGCGTCGCTATATGCGTCGCTATACTCTTCTGTGAGACCGTCGCTATCTGCGTCGCTATAGGCGTCGCTATGAGCGTCGCTATATAGCGACGCCTATAGCGACGCAGATAGCGACGCTCTCGTAGCGACGCTTTTAGCGACGGTTTTAGCGACGCCGGGGGTTATAAAAACCCAGTGTATTTCCGTCGCTAAGAGCGTCACAAGAGCACACAACCTCTTGTAGTGTTCGAACCTTCATCACATCTTCATTGAAGCGGTTATCCCGTGTTGGAACGGGAAATTCGTCATGAAGCATGCTGATGACTCTGTCTTTTAATTCATTCCTTCACTCCAAGTGTTTAGTATGTAGTGTCTAAACACCTGAGAGCAAAGACCGCGCATGCACGAAATCACCTTCTTGCCTTCATCATCCAAGATGATGCCGCCGCTGAAGTCGACGGAGTAAGGCAAGCCCTGTTGCCGCTGATGCGTGAACCTGGGTGTCTCGGCCGGAGTCACTAGCGGCGTGTCAACGGGGGTACGGACGCCAAGTGTCTCCACTGGAGTCTGAGGCCCGAAGCGAGAAGTGTCCACTGGAGTGACTCTTGGAGGAGTAGCTAGTGGTGTGTAGCTGCGGGGAACGGCAGTCAGCCGCGCAAAACCTGGTGTCGATGGCGATGTCGTGGCTGGTGTTGGGACGGGCAAAGAAGGGGAGGGTAAAGAGCCTTGTCGAACATGAGACGGTGTCGAAGCATCGGTGGTGCCACCCCCGCAACAACCGCTATCGCCACCACTAGAGTGCCGGTGCCTAGACGAGTGTGAAGATCGTCTCATCGACACCGAAGCTTTGGAGCGCGCTGAGGACTCCGAAACAGAGGAGATGCGGATGGAGTAGGAACGCGCGATGGTGCGCCAGAGCGATGACACTCCATGTACCACTGTCTCTGCTGGGGTGCCAAAGAAGAAAGAAACTCCTCATCATCCATACCTGCATTAAACACACGAGCATTTAAACTTAATATTGAATGAATGGAGTAGAAAACATGGACAAGTAGATAGATAGATAGATAGATAGATAGAGAGAGAGAGAGAGAGAGAGAGAGAGAGAGAGAGAGAGAGAGAGAGAGAGAGAGAGAGAGAGAGAGAGAGAGAGAGAGAGAGAGAGAGAGAGAGAGAGAGGAGGAGGTGCTCGTCGTCTCTGCTTATGAGAACATACCTAGAGCATACGTACCTGGAGTGGACGCAAAGACCATTAAATACAATGACGCAATGACGCATATAAATACAATGACACAATGACGCAATGACACAAATACTTAAAGAGCCGGAGAATCGTACAAGAACTTGAATGTGCTTTTAGCTTTGGAATGTTCAAAGGCTAGCAGCAACAGAAAGCATTCTTCTTCTATTCAACTTGAGTGATGGAAGAGGCAAGTGCATAACTCTGAATTTACAAAACGGAGCAAAATTGTTCAAATACAATATTTATGGCTTTAAGAGATCTCTCTCTCATCCTCGCATAGCTCAGCAAAACTTCTTATATCTATATAGAGCTCTCCGTTTAAACAGATGGACTCAGTTTCATTTTGTAGATCCTCTGCATGCACCCAATAGAGAGTAGCAGCTTGATGTTTGTCTGGCACCACCTCCACGGCTTCTGACTGAGCATCTTCTCCGATCTCCTCCATTGATGCCGCTGTGATTGGCACATGGTAGCCTTCATACGTCCGTGCACTACGAGGGGCTACCTCTATGACGTACCACTAGTTTGATGCAGACTTTGTAGGATGAAATATCACCTGTAAGAGCCACATAACTTACATGAGAGCTTCTAAGCACATAAATTCTAAAATGGGATGTTAACTATTTACATACTTACTTGTTCACAATGCTCGGGTAGTACGAAAGTGTCTCTTAGATCAATCCATTTCTTAGTTGAATCCACCTCAAGAAAACCAGACTCTCCTCTACGCACAGTAGCGTTGCGACCCTCCATGATTATCTTGTCGACAAAAAATCCTCTATAACCGATCCTCAAAATCTCTTGTAGCGTTCCGAAGTAAGTGAGTTCTGCCACCACAAGCTCTGCATCTGAGGACCGTTGTCGACTAGACTCTTCAAATTTTGCCATGATTCCACAATCTTGAGTAAAACGTTTTTTGTCAATCCGTTCCACCCTAAAATGTCGCCTTTACACCATGCTTGTGTGTATGACTTATACTACAACCAACATAGATTATGAGTGGCCGTTCAAACATCTAGAAAGTACTAGTCGTACATTGCAAACTTACCTTGGTCGCGCAACCCCCAGAGTACTCCCACTCTTCCTCAGTCACTTCTTCACCGCACTGTTGTGCGCTTTTCAATTGGTTCTGCAACCATCTTAAGCTCATGAATGTTGGTAGGCTCTCCACACCCGTCGGATAGTGCATCGGTGGTCGTCTTCCCCGTCTCCACTCGATTCTTGCCCTTTGTCGCTCTTGCTTTGCATCCTCATATTGTGAAATCCACTTCTGCATGACTGGATTGTGAAGCATGTAAAATTGGTTGATTTTAGCCTCTAGATCTTCCGTCATCTTCTTCTCAACACCGAGATTGCACATGACAATTCCAGAGATGCGCTCATCATCTATGTTTCGCCATAGCGTGTCCCGGGCTTTATCAAATCCTTCTAGCCACTCTCCAATGTACACTAGGGACTCTGATTCCAGCCAACCTTCTGCCATGCTACCCTCCGGACGTGCCTTCTGACGCACATATCCCTTGAGCGTTTTCATGAAACGTTCTAAAAAGAACATCCATATGGAATGTACTGTGCCAGCTATTTCCACCTCATCAACTATGTGAAGAAGAAGATGCACCTGAATGGTTAGCATGGTAGTAGGAAAATGTTTCTCAAACATGCACACAACCTCCGCAGCGTTTAGTTTGGCGAATGGTATGGAGTCTACGTTGATCTCCTTCTGTGAGATCCATTGCACCAACTTCGCAAGTTTGTAGATTGTGTTACGGACGTCAAGAGACAAACATCCCTCAATGGAAACCGGTAAAATAAACTGTAAAACACGTGCAGCAATGATATTAAAGTCCACACACGAATTTGTTACACAATTCTCACTATGATATACTCCACTATGAACATTAGGGAAAATTTGGACTCACAAAGGGGCCTTATAAGGAGTTTGACTTTCTCTCTCATGTCCAAAATGGGCGTGCAGTAAAATTTTTGCAAATAAACTCTAAACTTGGCAGAGATTTGACAGTTAGAATCTACTCTTCAAGATCTTTCTATTGATATATAGCATGCCATGAGATTCCTCATATTTTGAAAGATTCTATTTTTTATTCTCTTGTGATGTGACAACTCCGTTTAGAATCTAGAGAATAAAAAATAGAATCTTTCAAAATATGAGAAATATCTTGTGATGTGACAACTCCGTCTAGAATCTAGAGGATAAAAAATAGAATCTTTCAAAATATGAGGAATCTCGTGGCGTGCTATATATCATTAGAAAGAGCTTGAAAAAGACATTCTAACTGCCAAATCTCCGCCAAGTTTAGAGTTGATTTGCAAAAAATTTATCGCACGCCCGTTTTGTACATGAGAGAGGAAGTCAAACTCCTTATAAGGCCCCTTTGTGAGTCCAAATTTTCCCTAATTGGCATACCTGACACATTTTATGCCAGTCGTGTGACTTCAAACTGGTAAGCTTTCCTCTTTTAGTAAAACACGTTCGGAGCGAGTGCATTACGCCAGTGGGGGTCCGCAAAGATCGAATGGTCTCTTTTACTTTGCGTTCTTGGGCTCGTGTGAAAATCCATGGTGCTTTAGGGAGTTTTATCGATCCATCGGACGCTGTTTGCGGCCAATATTGCTCCATACGATCCACATTTCTAAGGTCAACTCTGGTCCCAAAGTATCTTTATTGCCGATCAAATGGTCCCATAGTAGATTACCCACATTCTTGAATTTGTGCATTGGATCGAGCAAGTGATTGATCATGAGTCGGGGCCAGTATGGTAACTCATTCCATAGAGATAGTCTCTTCATCCCTGGGGGCAATCCGTTATCACACATCTCCTTCTGCTCTAACCATGCTTGTGCTGACATCTTGGGTGGATCTCTTCCCAAAAAGCCATCGCGTAACACATGATTCTCTGGAAGATACGCTCGATGACGTTCGTAGATTTGCTTCTTCAATGAGGGCGCCCTACGTGCATTTAGTCTAGGTCCACATGTGACACATGCTCTGTATCCGCTTGTTTGAAGCCCTGCATATAAACACTCGGATAGATCAACTTGAGAAAAACCAAGATTTACAGTGTCTGAGTGAGGAGTGTAAATAGATCACCTGAGCATTTTGTTAGTCCGGGATAGTCATGCATGGTTCACATTAGAATGCCTCTAATCAAAGCATTCCGTCGACCTGTGTGTCGGCTCATATCCACCACCTCTATGCCAATCCACAATTGTTGTAGCTCTTCCAATAGTGGACGAAGATACACATCCATATTCTTCACTTTATATCGCCCCGACACAATCAAGCTTAGCCATAGGTGCCCCTTCTTCGTAGTCAACCACGGGGGAATGTTATAGTTGACGATGACAACGGGCCATACACTGTAAGATGTTGATCTTTGACAAAATGGATTTACGCCATCCATAGCCAGGACTAAGCGCAAATTTCGAGCTTCCCTTGAAAAATCCGACCATGTTCCATCTTTATGTTTCCAGGCTTCACAATCTGCAGGAATCGGTAGCACACCATCCGAAGATTTATTCTCCTCATGCCATGATGCTAGGGCGGCCATGGACTTACATTCGAAGAAATGCTTGATGCGAGGAAGCAGAGAAAAATGTCACAAAACCTTTTGCGGAATTTTTGTTCCGTGGAGATCTACTCGATATCTTTCGGAATCACATTTCGGACACTTCTCCATGTCTATGTATTCCCCTCTGAAAAGAATGCAGTCATTAGGACAAGCATGGATCGAATTGTAATCCATCCCCAAGTTTCGCAAAATCTTTCTTGCTTCCTCTCGGGAATCTGGCATCACATTATCAGCTGGTAGTATGTGCTCTTTGAGCAATATACACAACATAAAAATATGGTACAATTGTGTAAAAATCTATCAGATCATTATACATTTAGAGTTTTATTAAAGTAAACTAATTGTAATAGATCACTTGAAAAGCGCTGTGACGCTAGTGTCACTCCATCCAAACTTTTTCTGCATGTTGATAAGAACCAGGAGCGCTTTCAATCTAGACAACGTGCTCCGTTATACAATGGCGTATCGGCTTCACTTTTCATATCATCATAGAAAAGCCTTTCTGAATCCATGATCGTCTCGATCATTTCATCAATCTCGGGCTCAAACATTGCCTCGTTGGGAATGTGGTCTGCATGATCATCCCCCGAGCTGTCAAAGGCTACATCTTGTGGCCTCACATATGCTGCTTGACCAAGGCGCCTACGAGAACACGTTTATTGGGTGCAAGATTGCTACTTGTTGGCCAGCGTCAGAGTTCGACGAGTTATAATTGGCAACAACTCGATCTATAATAGATGGATCGAACTCGCCAAATTCGCGAACGTGTTGCAAAGAAACGCGTCTTGTCTGTCGCACAACATGCTTGCAATGGTTACAAGGATATAAGATCCTCGTTGAGAGATAGGTGTTTCGGTTGGACGGCCCCACATCCTCGTCACTACTCATAATGAGGGTAAAAATCTTATAACCTGGACAACAAATTTAATCTTCTATTGGCATTCTTCATCTTTTATCTCTCTCTCTCTCTCTCTCTCTCTCTCTCTCCTTGTTCACACTGTAAACTACCTCACATTCTCTAGTCATGTCCAATCCCCGGACACCTCGGTCTAGAGGTGCATGGAGATAAGAACCATCGGGTTATAATCTCGTCTTTATTGGTCAATGCCTATATTTGTGGGTACAAGAAATCTACACACCCACGTCTACATGATACTGCATGTAGTGGACAAAACCCCTTTGCCTCTTCTCTAGCTGTAGCATTTCACAGCATCTTAACATCTTTTCACATTAGATCTTTGTTTGTAGCATGCAAGTACTCCATCCTTGCAATGTAGCTGATGTCTGCTCAAGGCACTTAATTCTTAATCTAGATCGGACGGGATGTGGTGTGTGTGTAACCCTTGGAATCGTCATCTTACATCACTAATTTTTGTGTAGGCTCAATTTGTTCTTCCATTAGCTGAACATGACGGCTTATTGTATGGTAGCAGCAGTCAAACATGCGGGTGGAATTGCTTGTCTGCATGGACTGTCGAGACTGTGAGCGCAGAAAATTTTCTCGCCATTTATTCTAACCTTATCTGAAACGATAAAAAGAAGAAAATGGTATAACCTTTCTATCACCCAAGTGTGGTAGATTGGTTATGCCAATTCCCTCTTCAGTAACAGGTAAATAACCTAAATCTAATTTAATATAACGTAAATAAACCTAAATCTAATTTAATATAACGTAAATCTAAATCTAACGTAAATGAACCTAAATCTAATCAAATGTAAATCTAACTAAAAAGAAACCTAAATCTAATCTAATTTAACTTAAATAAACCTTAATTTAATTTAACGTAAGTCTACATCTAACCTAATCTTTAACGTCTTTTGGGATAGTTTCCTACGACGTTAAAACTCTCTTCTTCTTGTGTGTGT
>NC_140943.1:82961284-83281284 GCF_014529385.1 Adiantum capillus-veneris
GTCGTGACATGCTTAGCACTGTTGTAAGAAAACTCAAGAAGAGGTAGATATTCTTCCTAGTCTGTTTGTTTCTTGCTAACGTATGTGCATAGCATATCCTCTAGCACTTGGTTAACTCGTTCAGTTTGACCATCTGTTTCTAGATGATCGGTTGTACTGAGGTTGAGTTGTGTACCCAATCGTTTAAACACATCCCTCCAAAAATGACTATTAAACTTGGGGTCGCGATCACTGACAATGTTACTTGGCAAGAAATACAACTTGTATAGGTTGTCCACAAATAACTTGGCTAATTTTGGAGTCTTAATCGTTGATTTGGTTGGAATAAACTTACATAGTTTAGTCAACCGGTCTACGACCACCCATACTAAGGCATTACCTCGTACAGTGGTTGGTAAACCCACAATAAAATCCATAGAGATACTTTCCCATTTACCGTTGGGAATCTCCAAAGGATGTAAGAGTCCTCTTGCTTTCAAGCGCTCTACTTTGTTAACTTGACATTTTTGGCAATGCAAGACATAATCTTGAACAAAGCTATGTAAACCTGGACAATAAAACTATCAACGTACGAGAGCATAAGTCTTTCTTATACCCGGGTGCCCTGCACTTGGACTGTCACGACATTCAGAAAGAATTTGGCGCCGAATGTCTGTGTCCGTCGCTACACAGACTCTCCCCTTATGGAGTAGGTACCCATTGTCGATGGTAAAGTTCTTCCATCGCTGTAGTTCATCACTCGACAAAGTAGAACTATTTGTGGAGGTTAACGATACACTACCAGCATTGGAGTGAGAAGGCTCCCTCATTTGCACATGGCTCCACACTTTGGAATATGCGTCATCTTGCTCATATTTGCCCTTTAGAGAATTAAAAAATTCACTACGAAGTTCCATGAACAAGAGAGGATTGATCTCAGGCATACGACTAAGAGCGCCAACCACCACATTGTATCGTCCTTTACGATACCGGAGCTTTGCGTCATATTCTTGAATAATCTCAACCCACCTGGCTTTTCGACCCTTCAAATCGGTTTGATGTGTAGACCATTTAATGCTTTCATGGTCAAACACAATCTCAATTGAGCACCATACAAATAATGTCTCCATGTTTTCAAGGCAGACACTATTGCATAGATTTTGCGTTCATAAGTAGAATAATTATGTTGTGCTGAATCAAGCTTCTTGCTTTCAAATGCAATTGGCCGCCCTTCTTGTAGTAGGACTGCTCCAATAGCACGGTCACTGGCATTTATTTCCAAAACAAATGGTTTCAAAGGATCTACAATAGCTAGAATTGGAGTTGTAGCTAATACATCCTTGAGCGTATCAAAACTATGGTGTGTTGAGTGGGTCCCCACTGAAAAGCTTTGCCTTTTCCTTTCAGTTGGTCGGTCATGGGAACAGAAATATTAGCATAGTTTTTAACGAACCTTTGATAAAAACCTGCAAATTATAGAAAAATATGTAACTCTTCCAGATTTTTAAGAGAAGGCCACTGCCGAATGGTATCCACTTTGGATTGATCCATGTGTAGCCCAGTAGCCGAAATAACATGCCGAAGATAGTGAATTTCCTCCTTCAAAAAATCACACTTAGATTCCTTGGCATATAATTGAGTTGTTCGTAACAATTCGAACACCTGCCTCATATGTTGTAAGTGTTCTTCCTCAGAAGCACTGTATACTAAAATGTCATTGAGAAAAACTATGACAAATTTGCCTAAGTACGGCTTCAAGACACTATCCATAAGTGTCATGAATGTTGCGGGTGCATTGGTTAACCCAAAAAGTATTACCAAAAACTCGTAGTGTCCAAACCTTGTTCGCAATTCAGTTTTGGGTATATCAGCAAGTCGAATACGTACTTGGTGATAACCCGACCGCATGTCTATTTTTGTAAAATTACGAGCATAAGTGAACTTTTTGAACAAATCATCCACGCGTGGCAATGGGTACTTGTTCTTAACAATAACCGCATTTAGGCCACGGTAGTCTACGCACATGCGCATATTGCCGTCTTTTTTCTTCATTAATAGGATAGGAGAAGCCCATGGTGAAGAACTTGGTTGAATAAACCCTCTGCTAAGATAGTCAGCAAGCTGACGTTCCACCTCAACAGCTTCAGAGTAACTCATGCGGTAGGGTGGTTTACTGATTGGTTTACTACTTGCAACCACATCAATGCTATGTTGCACCGATCGTGTTAGCGGTAATCTTGATGGCAAATCATTAGGAAAAACATCGTGAAATTCCTTTAATAAAAATTTTAAATCACTAGAAACCTTTTCTTGTTGAGAAGTAGCCGTTGGTGGAAGAGATGAGAGAGAAGCATGCGGCGTTGAGGAATGTTCAACAAATTCAATGTTAGAGAGAAAATGAGACAATGAGTAACACAAGAGAACTTGATCTATTTCATAATCAGAAATGAACTGCATAAGCTCAGGTGTACATGTTAGTGGTGAAGAAGGCACATCCTTCTTGCCTAACAACAACACATGTGCGCCATGGGATTCAAACAGCAAGCTGTTGTGCTCATAGCTATGCTCCAGTGATGGTCCTAGGCTATGCAACCATTCCCTACCAAGGACCACGTATGCCCTCTCCATGTTCATAACCTGAAAATCCAAGGATGTGGAGTAGCCTTGTACTTCCAACGGTACAGCTCGGACTTGAGTATCCCAGATTTCAACATCATATCCATTCATCATTGCTACCTTGTAGCGGTGGGAACTCGGAGTTTGAGGCAATTGGAGTTTTTTCACCAATCCATAATTAATGAAATTGTGAGTAGCACCGTCATCTACCAAGATGCGCACCTTTGTGCCCTTGCAGAGATCCGTGCATACGTACTAACTCATGTGGTCCGAAGGTCTGTTGCCACATGGAAGTTGTGACACAGCATTCATGCACCACCTCGGTGTGTGTTACTTCCACTGTAGAGAATTGTGAGGAAGACTCAAGAGGCAGGAGTTGCACCGTGTGCACTGCTTTGTCCTTGCTATGAGCAGCAGATTTCCCCTTGGGACAATCCTTTTTGCCATGACCACTTCCCAAGCATTGAAAACATAACTTCTCTTTTTTAGCCTTATCAAAGTGCTCAGGAGAGAGAGGACCACAGGACCCCTTGGGTTTTTTAGCTGCTTCAAAATTAGCTACTATAAATTTTCTTTTATTGTGCTCATACTGTGTGCATGTATTACCATGTGTATTAGCAGGCACATGATTATTATGTGATTTCTTTTCATCTGGATCATCATGAATGTGTGCTTTCACTATGGCCTCCTCAAGTGTTTTAGGGTCTTGAGTCTTGACGTGCTTCTTAAGCTCTGGCGTCTCCTTCTTCATCGAGCCTTTGAAAGCATAATTGGAGCTTCGATAGGTACTCTAATCTTGAACTGTAGTAGACGATATCATCCATGAAGACCCTAATAAAACGGCCCAAGTATGGACCAAATACCCTGTTCATCCAATCTTCGAAGGTGGCATATGCATTTACTAATCCGAATGGCATCCTACAGAGCGGTAAGCGAAGCATCCCCATGGAGATATGAATGTGGTCTTCAACTGGCCTTCAAGCGCAATCCCTATCTGAAAGTACCCCGAAAATCCATCCATAATCGAGTATCTTTCATGTCTAGCCACCTGGTTTAGGATTTCATCTTGAAATGGTAAGGGATAGTGATTCCTCTTGGTCACGGCATTCAATGGCTTGTAGTCGACACACACTCTCCATTTCCCATTCTTCTTAGGGGTTATAACCATTGGCAAGACACCCTTTGACTCTTTCACAGGAAATATGATGCCTACATCCAATGCTTATTGATCTCCTGCCAAAGGGCTTCGTTTAGGATTTCTCCTAGTCTTCTCAGCTTTTGTGCTTTAGGCTTATGTCCCTCCTTAAGAACAATCTTGTGCTCCACCCCTTTTGAACCTTGCAAATGCTTGTACTCCGTCGCAAATAGATTTGGATAGGACTCACACAGTTGAACATAGCCTTCCTTTTCACGCTTGGTTAAATCTTCTCTCAACATGCTTGAAACCTCCTCTATGCTTAAACCATGAGCTTGAGGCTGCATACCTTCTTCTTTAGATGGGGAGTTGTCTATGGTGACCCCGAATAAGTCTGCGTCTATCTTTAGCATGTCGTCCTCGCTCTCCTCTTCCTCTGTGCTAGTATAGCCTTCATCATAGCCCGTCTCTGTCTTGTACTCGTAGCTCGTCGTGTCGCCCTCATCCTTAACTGCCATAGGACAAGAATTGCTCTCCTTGGTCTTCAAATCAAGCACAATTTGTCTTCCTCTCTCTTTGTCAGGCAAAGTGAACACTTTGCTCTCCCAATCTTGCTTTGCTCCTATCACCAAAAGCCATGGCCTACCCAAAATGATTGGATAAGCATTATCCCCTGCCTTCATCACAAAGAAGTCTATCAGGCACTCTATGCCCATCACCTTGACCTTCGCATCCTACGCCACACCCAGACACCTGGGTTTGGTATGGTTGGCCATCCTCATGCGCACATTTGACTACTGCCTTGACTCCTGTCTCTTTCATGGCTGCTTCCGTCATAACACAAACCTGTTCTCCACCGTCTATATAGGCTTGTACCTGCATCCTCTTCTCTATAATTGCATCCACAAGCGGAAGGACATCGGTGGGGCTACCTACCCTCAAAGCCAAGTTTTGCACTGCTTGAACATTTCCCTTAGCTCTTGGCAGCCTGGTGCTAACACTTGTAGACCACTACCTCCTTAACCTTGGATTTAAAGCTAACAGCTGACCAAGAGTAATATTTGCCTTTTGATTTTGAACATCACTCACCAGATTGTACTCGGGATAGCCACGCCCTAGCTGGAAATCCGCTTGCTTGATTTTGCGACGCCTCCTTCTTTTGCTAGGCTCGGGCTGCTCTCTACCTTCACACACCTTCTCTTTGCCTTTGCGAGTTCGAGTTTGCCGCTCTATCTCTGTCTCCCTCTTAGCTCTTGCTCTCTTATTGGCCAAAACTTTGACATCCTGCTTATCCACCCCTATAATTTTTACTCTTGGGACCTCACCTCCGTTTTGCAGAGCCGACTGCACAGGATTCTTCATCGCTTGCTCTCTTGGACCATTGTATTGTCGTTGACCTCGACCTCTACCAAAAATCGGATACATACCTCCTCTTTCTCTCTGTGGTTGAGGACAATTAGGTGCATAGTGCCCTTCTTCTCCACAATTATAACACCTACCTGACAGTGGCCTTGCCCTGCCCCTTGCTCCTGTTGGCTATCCTCCATCCATGACACTGAGCCGCAACTCCTGCATTTGCTCGGACAAATCTTGCACCGTGCGCACCCAATTTTGCGGTACAATAGCTACACCTCGATTTCCATGATTTTCTTCATGTACAACTTCCCTCGGACTCTGCGGTTGAACATTGGCCATCGTCTCATAGCCTAACATGCCCTTCTCTATCTTCTTCTTTATCTTTCTGCTCTTTGATCGGGCAATCGCTACCACACCATTGTAATTCTCTGGGCTCTCAAAATCAACTTATTCTCTTACCTTGGGATGCAAACACGCCATGAACTTGTCTAGCTTGAAATAATCTCCATTAGCCAACTGTATGGCTGCCGCTAGCTCTACCCAACACTCTTCAAAATGACCCAAAAATAGATTGAACTCTTCACTTACATCTTGCTTAAGCGCCTTCAGCTTTGCATCCATCTTGACATGGGAAGTCTCCTTGCAAAAGTCGTGAAGAAACCTCGCCCATAGATCCGGCCATGCTTGCTTTGGCTTGCCTTCTAACGCTTCGTACCATGCTTTAGCTCAACTACACATCACCAAAGGAAAAGTCTGCATTGTGCTATCCTCATTTTGCATACTCAACGATAGCATATACACCTCAAAATCCAACATCCACCCGTCAGACTCTCTTCGCCTGTGAAAATCGGTCCATAGCTTCTAGCCGCCATGATTTCCAACTCGAAAAATCGCTTGTTTTTTATTAACTGGGAGCAATCAGTGTGCTCCTCAGTGGGGGCACCAGAAGATGGAGAGGGGGAATGGGGGAGCACACCTGACACAAACACAAGGGCCTGTCTATAGCTTAGGGTATTCACAACACCCCTATCCTCTCAGAAAACACCTTCAAAGAAACACTTTACAATAGCAGACCACCGTCTGCTCAATTTCCACTGCTCACACACTCCACAAACCCACCACACTAGGCACACCTGCTACCACGGCTTGTCTCCACCCTTACACACACTCACAACCACTCAATCTCACTCTCTCACACAAAACACCGTCGGTCCGGGGGGGCACAGACATCCACAGAGCCGGCACCGAGGGGAAACATGAAAGTAGGAGAAAGAGAAGGGGGGAAGGGGAAACAACAGCAAGAGGGGGAAAAGGTGTCTTGATTGCACTTCAAAAAACGTGTACACTGGCTTGCACTACCATCACCATGGCCATTTTTAAGAAAAAGTTACAAAGGGGCTAGCTTGCTAGAGAACTCCACTTTGCAGGCTTTAAACGACATCCAAAGGGCCAGGAAAAAAGCCCTTAATTTGATCCAATTTTGACTTTTATAGGGAGAGCCTTTAATTTGGGAATTTACACTTTAATTGGTCCACTTCGCACCTTGAATTGGCATTTTTGGGAAAGGGGAACCCCCTTGCTCTATTTGCTCTCTTCTTCTCTCTTTTGCTCTTGGGGGGGGCATTAGCGATGTCGCTACTGCCCCTTGGCTTTTTCATTTTTTATCTTTCATTTTTTACCCCTTTGTGGGTTTAGCCTGTATTGCTCTATTGGCTTGACTTTGAATTTCTTTTTCTCTCTATCCGACTCCTCCTTGGCTCCCTTTTGGCCTTGACCTTCATTTTTCCCCTTTCATTTGGCTTGGCTCCAACCTGCCATAAGCTTTGTTTTGTCCAGCCTCTACTGGCCCTTTTGCTCTTTGCTTGACCCACTTGGCCGCCCTCGGGCTCTCTTTCTCTCTCCCTCTCATTCACTACCTTGCTGCCTTACTACGCCGTGGGAATCCTCCCCTAGACTTGCAATAGCGAGGTCGCTAGGGGGGGGGGGGGGGGGGGGGGGGGGGTCCTTCTCTAGAAAACGGGGGCCCCCAAGGGACGCGGGTATCGCCCCTTATGAACCCACCATGTCACCTGCTGTGAACAACCACCGGCGTCAATGCCGTCCAACAGCGCGCGCCACTAGGCTGGCCAAAACCGCCCTCCATCTCCGCTCTGGAGCGCCACGCGCCATCGATATTACCAACTTGAGCGCCACAGCGCTCGCCATCGCCAAGCAACACAAAGGACCATCGTCCCCATTTGGATACCCACTAAAGGTCACAATCCTGGACTTATACCCTTTGTTCGGGTAGGTGCCCTGTGCATGTGGGTTCTCCCCAACACACGTGGCAGCTCGTAGGGCACTGGCTCCTCAAAAATCTTCCCAAGAAACTTTGCTTTGGCCTTTCTTCTCCAGGCTCCCCTCTACTGTCTCAGAGTCGGATCCTCAAGTGGTAAAGGTCTATCGAGACTCCACATTCTAGGCTCCGAGTGTATATACCGGCTTCACAAACTGACCGCGTCGTGGCTTTGAATAGGGCACCCCAAACTGGGAAAAGAACATCTGGCCCTTCACATTTGCCACAAATTGCCAACTTCGATCGGCCATTTCTCCGCGCTCCAACCTCAGATTCATATGTCGTCGACTTCGACTAGCTCCACATGATGTACATTACCACCGAGAACTTTGGCAAGGCCCAAAAGATGCTAGATGGCACATCCATTGATGCGGTCAAGTGGGCTCAGACCTGTCCCCCGAAAAATCTTCTAACGGCCTTAACTTGCTATCCAGAGCTCTGATTTGCAATCCGAGAAGACCGGCATGCTCCATAACTCGAGCACTACATCTGTATATACCGACATCAGCCCGGCCCACCTGTCCCCAGCTGCCCTATTTGTTGGGGATCTGCTAGACACTCCAGCTTTAAACTTCAGTATCTTGCACACCGGGGCTCCGTTTGCCGAGTCGTCTGGACCGGATTCTAGAGCACACTGAACACTACATTGTAGGACATTGATTTGGCATTTTGGACACCTTCATCTGCCATACCATCTGGCCCCTCTCGTAGCACTTTTGGCCTAAAAATCCGCTTTAAGCATACATTTTTGCTATCCTCCGGCTGCCCAGGTCCTTGGCACTTGCCCTAGCCTTCTGCAGTGCACTTGCGTGCTGCCTCTTACTGGCATAGACCACCTCCTAGCTTCGACCAACTTTGGGTGCACTAGCGTAACCATTGGACACAACCTTTGATTTTTTGAGCCTTAGCATTTTGGAAGTCTTAATGGGATGAACCTTAGGGTCTTTAAAGCCCATTGTTGCACCTTGCTCTTTTGCAGATGCCCCCCCCCCCCCCCCCCCTTTGGATCCCTATTTTCCTTCCTTTGGATCCCTACTGTGGCCGGTCTGCTAGCAATTAACCAATATTCTAGCTTTTTCTCCCCTGGCACTTCCCCATATTAAATGATCAGTTTAACATGAGAAAATCATTTAGGAGAATTAGATATTAGTTATTATGACATCGCATGTGCAAGCGGCTTGTCCGTGAACCGTTTGCACATGTGAGCTTGCAAACAACTACATACCAAAACTCATGTGAGCTACATGCAAACTATTGTGAGCATAACCATAAACCTAACTCTAAATTTAAACCATAATTCTAAAGCTAAACTTAAATATAAAAACTAAATCCAAAATCTAATCTTAAAATCAAACCTAAGCTCTAATCACTAACTATCTTTAAATATCCCTAACTATGCTCTAAACCTTATGTATAGAGTTAAATCCTAACCTAAACCCAAAGCTCTAACATTAAAGTTAAACCTAAGCTCTAACTTAAATATAAATTCTAAACCTATGACTCTCTCTCTCTCTCTCTCTCTCTCTCTATCTTTCTCTATCTCTCATTCTCTCTCTTTCTTTCTCCTTCTCCCTCTCAATGTATGTGTGTTTGTGTCTCTCTCTCTCTCTCTCTCTCTCTCTCTCTCTCTCTCTCTCTCTCTCTCTCTCTCTCTCTCTCTCTCTCTAGAGTCACTGCACTGAAGAACATCTTTTAGTGACTTTGAGCTTAAACATCTATTTAGTTATGAACAGCAAAGCATATATCTATAACGATAGGGGATTCAAAAAATACTTCAAAAGGTGGAGAGAAGTAATTACGTAGCTCATACATAAGAGATGACTCCTTCAATGCACAATTTTAGACCACTTTGTTTTTCCACAATGTTTACTACACTATATGGTGTATTTGTGTGTTTGACCCAATCTTGCATGTTTATGTGTGTCTCTTGCATGTGTGCCCATGTTGACTTTTTTGTCCAAATGACCATGAAAGAATGCATCATTGTATCTTCTTTCACTCATGTGAATAGGGCCTGCGACCGTGTAACATTGGAAACTTGCAAGATAATAGCTCAAGTGCAATGTGCATTCTACGGCCATGTTGGTTGATGCTGGTCGAGACCACAAGTGACCTTTATACTTCTGCTCCATGCAAAGCATCCGTTTACTTTTGTATACTGGAGGAATCTCAAAACAAACATTGTCATTGTACATAGTTGGGAGCTCACTTACCCTTTTGGAGGTCCACAAATCTCTAATAGTTTGGACAACCTACTTGGCCTAGCTCACTCTTTTATTCATGCAATGATGGATGTATCCTTTGAACACTCCTGCCTGGTGTGCTACCCAAAGCTTATGTGTCTTAGTAGGCTATGGGAGCCTTGGTTTTTTGCACTATCTTCATAATAACTACACCTTCCTCTTCATCCATGTCAATGTTAAAATGTAATGGAGTTGAATTCTTGGAACATGGGTAGCATAGAAAGAATCATTGAAAACGTCTTTCATTGTTTCTAAACTATCAAACAAATAACACAATCATCTAAATGCCAAATGTGGTAAGTAGAGGATAATGTATGATCAAGGAGGTAATCCTTTTGGTGTTTATTTTTTCCACTATTGGAAGAGCTACAATAATTGTGGATTGGCATAGAAGTGGTGGATATGAGCTGACACATAGGTCGACGCAATGCCTTGATCATCGGCATTGTGATGTGGACCATGCATGAATATCCCAAATTCCAAACTAACAAAACGCTCAGGTGATACTCAAACTCACACATTAGACCTTTGCTTTTCTCATGTGGATTTATTGTCATGTGTATACATGCAGGACTCCAGAGAAGCGGATATAGACCATGCATCACATGTGGCACTAGACTTAATGCATGTTGGGTGCCCTCACTCAAGAAGCAAATCTATGAAGGTCATCAAGTGCATCTTCCAGAGAATCACGAGTTACAAGACCGTTTTTTTGAAAGAGAACCACCAAGAATGTTTGCTTGAGCATGGTTAGAGTAGAAGGAGATGTGTGATGACTGTCTGCCCCCAGGGATGAAGAGATTCTCTCTATGGTAGGAGTTGCCATATTGGCCCGGACTCATGATCAATCACTTGCTTGATCCAACGCACATATTCAAGAATGTGGGTAGTTTGATGTGGGACCATCTCATCAGCAAGAAAGATACTTTGAGAGTCAGAATTGACCTTAGGAATGCCGATTGTATGGAGCAATATTGGTTGCAGACAACACCCAATGGATCAATAAAGCTACCTAAAGCACCATGGATTTTGATTGGAGGTCAGGAAAGCAAAGTAAAAGAGATCATTTGATATGTGCGTACGCCCACTAGCATAATGCACTCGCTCCGAACATGTTTCACTAAAGAAGGGAAGCTTACTAGTTTGAAATCACACGACTGGCATAAAATGTGTCAGGTATGTTTGAAGTGAAATAGATCATAGTGGAAATTGTGTAGCATATCCGTGTGTGGATTTTAATACCATTGCTAGACTTGTTTTACAGTTTATTTTACCGGTGGCCATTGAGGGTTTTTTGTCCCCTAGCGTCTGGACCACAATCTACAAACTCACGAAGTTGGTGCAATGGATCTCCTAGAAGAAGATTGATGTAGGTTCCATACCATCCACCAATCTACCTGATGTGGAGGTTGTTTGCATGTTCAAGAAACACTTTCCTACTACCATGCTAACCATTCAAGTGCATCTTCTTGTTCACATAGTTGATGAGGTGGAAATAGCAGGCACAATGCATTCGAGATGGATGTTCTTTTTAAAACGTTTCATGAAAACACTCAAGGGATATGTGCATCAAAAGGTACATCCAGGGAGTAGGATGGCAGAGTGTTGGATGGTTTCAGAGTCCCTTGTTTACACTGGAGAGTGGCTCTCTGGAGTTGATCATGCCCGAGATATGCTTTGGTGCACCATAGATGATGAGCGCATATCTGGGATTTCGATGTCCAATCTCGATGGTGAAAAGAAAATGATAAAAGATCTAAACGCTAAGAAAAATTGATTTTGCATGCTTCACAATCAATGATGCAAAAGTGGATTTCATAGTACGAGGATGCAAAGCAAGAGTGACAAAGGGCACAAACTGAGTGGAGACGGGGAATACGACCAACAATGTATTATCTGACGGGTCTTGCGAGCCTACCAACATTCATGAGATTAACATGGTTGCACAACCAGTTGAAAAGCACACAACACCGCGGCGAACACGTGATTGAGAAAGAGTGGGAGTACTCACAAGGTTGCAGCCCCAAGGTATGTTTGTAATGTTTGACTCGTGGCTTTCTAGATGTTAGGATGGCCACTCATAATCGTTGTTGGTCGTAGTATAAGTCATACACGGTATCATGGTGTAAAGGACAAAATTTCATGGTGGAACAGATCGACAAAAAGTGTTTTACACAAGATTGTGGAATCATGGCAAAATTCGAACAATCTAGTCGACGACGGTCCTCTGGTGCAGAACTCACTTACTTTGGCACGCTACAGATGTAAATAATGCAAGCAACAAGTGTGGGCACTC
This sequence comes from Adiantum capillus-veneris, assembly GCF_014529385.1. Classification (NCBI taxonomy): domain Eukaryota; kingdom Viridiplantae; phylum Streptophyta; class Polypodiopsida; order Polypodiales; family Pteridaceae; genus Adiantum; species Adiantum capillus-veneris. Next base: position 82,973,245 of record NC_140943.1, read on the forward strand.
TCATCCCACTCGAGAAGTTTGGGACATGCAGTAACTGTCTATTTAGGATGCCTGATCTACGATGATGCGTGCACCATCCTAGAAGTGGTCAAAAAATGGAATGTAAGGATGTGTAAAAATTCTTTGGGTATCAAGGATCAAGCATAAAAAATTTTGGTGAATTTTGGAGTCCGTTTGGGATTTTTCCAACGAAAAATGCCCGCTAGGGGTCAAACCTAGCCAAAATTGGGCCCACAAAAGTCAAAATATGGTAAAACTTGGTGTGAAAAGGTTGAAAATTGACACATCAATTACAGTGCCGTGAGTGTTGAGGCTGAGGAAGAAATTTTGATGTGCAATTCAGCACTTTCACCTCTTTGTGTGTGGGAGGGAGCAGGGTTCTTACATGTGGTCTAGTGAAGTCCCGTCGCGTTCGCGTCTTGTTTTTGAGTGTGTGGAGGAGTGAATGAGAGCTTTCTCTCTTCAATTTTTCACTTGGGAGAGTCTATCAAATTTTGAGGATAGACTATAGAGGATTTTTTGTGGACTTGTTTGATGTGCAATGGTTCAAGATAAACATGGAGGGTCGCAATGCTATGATGCGTAGAGGAGACTGCAGCAACACCCAGGTTCATGCGTCATAGGTGAGATGGATTTCTATACTTGATTGACATCAACAACAACATCATCGTGGATGACGACGACAAGAAGGTGATCTCGTGCATGCACGGCCTTTTCTCTCACGTGTTTCGACACTACATATTAAACACGTTGTGAGCGGGATGGAAACACACACGCCTCTATAATCACGTGACACACACTCTTGGGATAATACACACACACACACACACACACATACACACTATGGGGCACTGCTCGGCTTAGACGATCCACCTGGCCGAGGTAGGGAACACACCGATGGAGTGAGAGGAGACAAACTATCCATTTGCCCACTCAACAGACACACACACACACACACACACACACACACACACACACACACACACACACACAAATCAACTCAAAGGAGGAATATATTTGATGCTTAGATACAATTGAGCCTAGGCCGTGACTCCGGCCACCTGTATCACCGAAAGGATCTCACACTTAAGAATCCCTCAGCTCAATAAAACCTCACCATGACCCTCTCACGAAGGTTTATGCAAATATCATATAGCAAGTCTCAAAAATGACTATCTTCCTGTCAGGACAAGGGCAAGGCCAGGGAGTCATGGACTGGGCCAGGGGCCAGACTAAGCAGTGTGGACAAGGAAATTCAGCTAGGGTAAAAGGCTAGGAGCTTGCCTATATATTGGGAGGTTGGGAGGTGGATTCCAGGCTCTAGTCACCCATGCATTACACTGGTATCAAGAGCAAGGTCTATTCTAGGCAAAGTGGGTTGGGTCGTGGACCTCCACTTTTTAGCATGCACATGCAAACCTAGGGATAAAGGAGAGTGGAGGCGGGCATGGCCGCCTGCTAAGAATAAAAAAAATCGAAGCAAAGCAGCATGTGCAGGCGAGCTTGTGCCAAGGAGGGAGCGAACTCGACCTCCGCCATCTCTGGCACCGTCGACCTTGATGGGTTCGCGCTGCCCCTGCGGACTGTTCACGCTTCTTCGGCGACTCCATTTGAGCACCACACAGGGTAATGTGAGCTATCTGTCTAGTTGGTGGCCTGCAAGCAACGGCCATATCCATTCACATTGAGTGGTTTTTTCACGCTTGCTTGCCCTAGGGTCCAAATATTGGACAAATTTTTTTGGAATTAGGGTGCATGCCCACCCCGGCACACACCCTTACGAGACGAAAGATGTCTTGGCATACCGACTTGATTCACAACATTTTGTTCAGCGGGCAAAGAATTAAAAATCACAAAATTTTGCAATTAAATTCCAGTACAGCAAAGGCAACCGTCAATTTCTCGTTCCTCCTTCCAAACTACAAAAGTTGCCGCATCGCATCAACATTCGTTGGCGACGACTCTTTTACATCAGTCTCTAACACAATTAGCAAGGCTTATCGACTATGGTGCCAATTACGATTATGGGATTCTTTTTCGACTCCAGGTATTTTTCTTTCTATTCCTTCCATTGCACGGTGTCGTCATGTATTCATATATCAATATGACTTTTGATTTTGAGCATCATATGCCTGATCCTGCCCGTGATGGCTCGCGGCCGGATGCTCTCACAGAGAGTGCCCATGACGCTACGATGGATGAGGACGCTTATGAGCTGCTCGATATTCAAGAATTTCATGCACTTCAGACACGCATATCAGTAATGGAAGGAAATTTTGCATCTTTAAATGAAAATGTCACTAAATTATCTACGTTAGTGATACAACTTACGTTGTAGCACGCCAAGGGCCCGATTGACACACACATGCATGAGCACACTGCTACTCAGGGGCAAGGCCCTTCTGATCATGGTCAAGGTCCATCTCCAGATTCTTTGCACACTCTCACTGCAAAGGAGGTGGATGACTTGTTGAAAAACACCAAACCACTGACTTTCAAGGGGGAAGACCAAGGTTGCAATAAGGATGCAGTGAATATCTTTCTCAACAAAGTGGGATGGAATTCACACCTTACGGCGTACTCCGGACGCAGTCAGAGCACTGCAAACAAGTTTAACTCTAGAAGGCAAGGCCTACAAATGGTGGATGTCTCTCAAGGAGAAGAATATCATACCACAGAGTTGGGAAACCTTTGAAGCTATGTTTCACAAATAATTCTTGCCTACAAATGAGGCAGATCGGAATTGGACGGCTTGGGACACGTGTTCCATGCGCCAACACCCATCATTACTTGAATATATCTCTCACTATCGAGATGTTATCCTCAAGTTGGAAGGACTAGACACCTTTCAGCAAGTACGTGGGTTTATCCGCGGTCTGGGTCATCTGAATCCCAAGAAGTGTAAGCTAGCACAGCCTCGAGTGTAGCTGTTAGGTCATGTGGCGTCGCAAAACAGTATAGAGGCCGATCCCGAGAAGGTGAAGGCATTGGTGTTGATGGCGCCGCCATCAGATGCTCAAGGTTTGGCTTCATTTGTTCATAAGTTGTAGTATCTATCACGTTTCTTTTGGATACTGTCGCAATATGTGCATCCTCTTCAAAAGAGGGCTCAGTAGGTACATGGTTATGAATGGGATGGGGAAGCTCAGGAGGCTTTTGATAGAGTCAAGGAGATTTTGTGTCAGTTGCCAGCGGTGTGTCCTCCCAATCAAGAGAATGACTTCTATGTGTCTATGACAGTGGGCACAGTTCCTATTGGAGCGGTTCTACTGCAAAAGGTAGGGAGAAGCTACAAGCCAATATAGTTCGAGAGAAGGGTGATTAGCCCAGGAGAGGCTACCTACACCGAGGTAGAGCAATGGGTGATGGCTCTGGTCTTCGCTTGCAGGAAGTTCAAGGTGCATTTGATTATGCGTAAGTTTTTTGTGTTGACGGCTAATAATCTATTGCCGGAGGTAGTACTACATTTGAAGCCAGGGAGGAGGATTATAAACTGGGTGTTGGAGCTACAAGAGTTCGAGTTTGAGTTCAAGGTAGATTACACGAGTCGGTCTCACCTAGCAGACTTTCTTGTCAGCAAGGCCATCGATTTGCCAGCCTATCCAAGAGTGGTACGAGATGAAGCTAAGGAGGAACCCAACTTGGAAGATGCTTTTACAATGTGGTTCAATGGAGCATATCGAAGGGTAGTGCAGAAGGCAGGAGGAGGTGTGGTGAAACACGACCCACACGGCAAAGCTATATTTTTGAAGGCGTATGATCTAGAGGATGTCCACACCAATAATGAGGCGAAGTATCTCACTCTGCATTTGGGTCTTAAACCGTGCATAGAGTTCGGCATTTCAAGGTTGGTGGTGAAGGGAGATGCGTTGCTAGTAATGAAGCAACTACTAGGCCAATGGCAGGTAAAACGTGATTCTTTGAACAATTGGTTTTTTCATCAAGAAGATGCTGAAGTCTTTTGAAAAGATCCAATTCAAGCATGTGAGGAGAGAACAGAACCAAGAGGCAGATCAGTTAGCAAGTAGCAAAGTACAGGTGCATATTGCAGGTCTATATGTGGCCCCAGTCACTTATGCAGGTAGGGAGACTCTTAAGGAGATTGAAGGTTTTTTTATTACAGGACAATGTTTAGAGGGTTTGTCCGAGTTGCAAAAAAGAAGAGTGGTGCAAAATGCGTGCAAATTCACACTGGTAGGTGAGGATCTTATGAACTATGGGCGTGACGGAGTGCTTAGAACGGTGATGTACAAAGAAGAGATAGGAATGGTGTTGGAGCAGTGTCACGAAGAAAGTGGACATCAGGGCAAAGACCAGGTTCTGTTTTGAGTGCTTAGAGCAGGCTTTTGGTGGCCTTCCATGGTGAAGGACGTACATTACTGGTGCAAGACGTGCCACGAGTGTCAAACTATAGGTGAAAGACGACTCGCAGCGGAGTCATAGGGCGCCATCATCGCACCAAAGTGCTTTTGAGAACTGGGGTCTGGATGCCATAGGCCCTCTTCCAAAGACTACAAGTGATAAGAAATACGTGGTGGTAGCCATTGACTACCTTACAAGGTGGGTCGAGGCCAAAGCAGTGAAGGAAGTAAATGCTAATGTGGTGGCTCAGTTTGTGTTTGATAATATCTATTGCCATTTTGGGGTTCCATGGGTGTTAGTTTCTGATAGGGTCAGGGGTTTAGAAGCAAGCTCATGAGTGCATTAGTGGAAAAGTTAAAGATTCAGCATCGGTTTTCCTCGCCCTATCACCCGCAATGCAATGATCTAGTCGAGAGTGCCAATGGTCAAATCGTCAAGATGTTAACGAAGTACATATACAAGCAAGAATCTGAGTGGAAAGAAAATCTAGAGAAGTGTCTGTGGGCGTATAGAACATCCTATAAAGTGGCTACAAACTTCACTCCATTCGAGCTAGTCTATTGTAAGGACGCTGTGTTGCCGGTACATGCATCTAGGTGCTTTAAAGAGTATGTGGCATGTCAATGCCACTCAACAAGGAGTTCTACAAGATCGGATAGCCAGTTTAGAGGCTTTGCAAATGGATAGAGAGGCAGCAGCAGACTACTATGTGAAGCAGAGAGAGAAGCGGGTTGCCAAGTTCAATCAGATGCTGCCAGACAAGAAGATAGAGGAAGGAGACCTGGTCATCAAGTACGAAAGCTAGCTGAATTTCACCTTCCAGAAGAAATTCAAGAAGAAGTGGGCAGGTCCGTATAAAGTGAAAAAGGCCTTCCGAACGGGACCTATTAGCTGTTAAGAGAAAATGGCAAGCTTCTTAGGAACATGGTAAATGGTGTGCGGCTCAAACTGTATTTCGAGAGGGATTTAGTGCCTGAGGTGCAGCAAATTATAGTCAAGGGGGGTGGGTAACACACCTAGAGCATGCGGTGTGCGAGAAAGGAGATAAAGCTTTTGTACAAAGCTAATACATACAGTTATGGTTTTGCGAGTTCTTTTAATCGTCAGTTTGGTGTGCCAATTTCAAAGTTTTGTACATATCCTTTTGGTCAAACATAAATGTTCGAAGAGGGGGCTGGGCAATGATGGTGCAGCCAAAGTTGGTCAAAGATAGGAGGTGGTCTATGCCCGGCAAAGGCAGCAGGCAAGTACAGTGCAGAAGGCTAGGGCAAGTGCCAAGGACCTGGGCAGCCGGAGGATAGCAGAAATGTATGCTTAAAGTGTGTGAGATAATACCTTTGAAAATTCAGCCCCCTCTCTCTCTCTCTTGGTCGACCCCACTTCCATTTTACTCATGCAGGCACCCCATTGGCCCATGCCAGGCTTTAGCCAATGAAATTTAAGCAGCATAAGTGATAGTCTTCTAACATGTGTCCCCCTTTCCCCTTTTGTGAGAGCTTTAGGTAATTAATTAATGCAACTAAACTCTCATTGGACCCCTTTGTCTCCTGGCCAATAGGAATCAGGCAAGCCATTGGGCTACTGAATGCTCACTGGACCCCTTGGGAGACTATCCAACACTCTTCTAGAGAGCTTAATTCTTATTGGTTATTTTATTAAGTGTTTTTAAATTAATTAAACTAGATTTATTTTAGCTTAATTCTCATTGGTCCACCTCCATGGCCATCCAATAGGATTTGAGTACACCTTGTGGGCATCTGTGCTAGGGAGCTGACATGTGTCTCTCATTCCTTTTGTGTAAAGGAGGCTTGTGAGTGTGTGTGTGAGTTTCTCTCTCATCCCCTACTTGCAAGGCTGGCCCCCTCCTTTGTAGGATTCATGAGGACTTTTGTACACACACACAAAGCATCCAATTTTCCTAAGCTTAACCATTGGACACAACCTTTGATTTTTGGCACCTTAGCATTTTGGAATTCTTAATGGGCTAAACCTAAGGGTCATTAAAGCCCATTGTTGCACCTTGATCTTTTGCAGATGCCCCCCCCTTTGTATCCCTACTGTGGTTGGTTTGCCAACTTAACCAATATTCTAGCTTTTTCTCCCCTGGCACTTCCTTATATTAAATGATCAGTTTAACATGAGAAAATCATTTAGGAGAATTAGATATTAGTTATTATGATATTACCTCTCTCTTGAAATCATAGTCGTTCTTGACTATGGGGTAGAGGAGATAAAGCCTATTCATTAGTCCTTTTTCTAGCGGGTAGAGGATCCCTATGTTACCCTATGACATCGTTCCAGAATGGATGACTAATCCATTTGGCGCTTGAGAGCCTAAGCTGCCGCAAGCATGTCTGCACATTAGTCCTATCAATCTTCCATATTAGAGTGACAAGCTCTACTTGGTGTTTGGGAGACGTCGTCTCCGCAAACTTGATCTAAGCATGCATACTACTTCACATTTGTGCACAATACAAAAAAAGAAAGTCTTATAAGACAAAAACTTTGTTCATTTTAAACATTTGTACATTTTCTTACTCTAGGGAAGCATTGTAAGAATTGACAAGGTTTAGGTTATCCTTTAATTGTATGCCTTGCATCCATCTAGCATCTTCAAAAGGATAATTCTTAAACTTAATAAGATATCGTCAGATAGTCTTAGCGCCTCTTAGTACCTTGTCTTAATGTCAGAGAATGGACTCGGGCTGCAGCACCTCTTCTTGGTCCTATATCTCCGGTGGTCTTCAATAGTTGGTTCTTGAGGTGGCTCTCCTTTGTAAGGCTTTAATAGGCTCACATGAGAAGCATTGTGTATGAGCCAATGGCTAGACAACTTGAGTTGATAGGCCATCTCATTGATTGGCCTAAGAATCTGGCAGGGACCATACTACCTTTTTGCTAACTTAGCATAGTACTTTTGGTGTCTCGTAGGATTCTTGCCCGTCGTGTGCCTTAATCGAGCCTTGGGAAATTTGAGTAAGACCCAATCATTTTCTTTAAAGGCTTGGGCTCTTCTATGCTTATCAGCAGCAGCCTTTTGCCTTTGCTGTGAGATAGAGATAGCATCCTTAATCTTTTGGAAAGATTCTTGTAGGTCTTGGCTATACTCATCTGTAGCGAAGATTCTCCCGTGTACCTTAAGTAGCAAGGGACTTTTTGATCTTCCCTGAATTACCTCAAAAGGTGCTTTTCCCGTGGAAGTATGTACAGTGTTATTGTAGGCATACTCCACTAAGGGTAAGTACTTCTCCTATTGGGACCTTTAATCTACTTCTATTACATAGGCTTTAGTAGATCAAGAATTGTTAGGTTAGCTATTTCACTTTGGCCATTCGTTTGCGGGTGATAAGCCAAAGAGAAGTTTAGTCTTGTCCCTAAAGTCTCAAAGGGACCCTTCCAAAAATTAATGGTCATTCTAGGATCTCTATCCGACACTATGGACATTGGCAAGCCATGGTACTTGAAGATTTTTGAAATGAAAAGGGTTGCCATTTGATGGGCCTTGATAGTCTTTTTGACAGGTATAAAATGAGCTTGTTTACTGAACTTGTCTACCTCCTATCATCCATATTCCCATATTCCATGGATAGACTTAGGCAATCCAAAGATAAAATCCATGGATATGCTCTCCCATGGTGAATTAGGGATTGGCAAAGGTTGAAGCAATCCAGGTTGCTTCCCTCTATCAAACTTTGTCTTTTGGCATACCACACATTTAGAAACATACTCTTGTATGTTTGCTTTCATGGTAGGCCAATAGAAATATGTTTCAATCCCTTTTAGGGTAGACTGAAACCCTCTATGCCCCGCATAAGGAGGAGCATGAGATTCATACATTACTTTCTCACGTAGTGAGTTAGTAATGCATAGTCTCTTGTAAAGTAAATGGTTCCTCTTTCTTCCTAGTGCAAGGGCTGAAATCACATTTCTAAAATCGGGATCAATAGCATACTCATCTATCATAGAAGATAGATCATTGTGAGTTGCTATGGAAACCACATTCATTGTCAACCGCCTTGAGAGTGCATTGGCTACTTGATTATGCTCGTCAGCAAAGTGGGCAATATGAAAATGAAATTGGGAAAGGAAATTTTCTGACCTCATTTGTTTGTCAGAGAGCTTGGTCTGCGTCATGAAATACTTAATACTTTGGTGATCCGTCTGCAGAATGAAAGGAGTCCCCAATAAATAGTGCTTCCATGAGTCTAAGGCATGTAAAATTGCAAGGAGTTCCTTTTCATATATGCCTAAAGCTTGCTCAATAGGGTTGAGCCTTCGACTTCCATTGGCTATGGTGTGCCCTTCTTGGAGAAAAAAAGCTCCAAGGCAATCACCACAAGCGTCACATTGGATCTCAAATGGCTTTGAGAGATCCGGTAGTGTAAGCACAGGTTGAGAGATAAGCTTTCCTTTAAGATTTTCAAAAGCATCGTTCTCCTTGGTGGACCATGTATACCTAACTTTTTTCTTTGTTAGGTCATGTAATGGTCCTGCAATTTGTGAGAACTTTTCTATGAAGCATCTATAGTATGCACACATACCTATAAATCTTCTTAGTTCATGAAGATTCCTTGGTTTAGACCTTCCTTTTATTACCTCTAACTGATGGGTCCATTTGGATGCCATCTTGAGAGATAATGTGACCTAAATACTGAATCTCTTGCAAGAAAAATTTACTTTTCTTTTGATTAACATAAAGTTTATTCTCTCTTAGAACTTGAAATATTACCTGGAGGTGTTGCTTGTGTTCATCTAGTGAATTAGAGTAGATGATAATATCATCAAAGAACACTTCAGTAAAGGTTCGATGAGGCTTGAATAGCTTCTCCATCAAGCGGTTGACTGTGGTTGGTGCATTGGTCAAGCTAAAAGGTATAACAATGTATTCGTAAAGAAAAAACGTAGTGCGAAATGCGGTGTTTACAATGTCTTGATCAACTATCCTTATTTGATGGTAGCCACTTTTTAGGTTAATCCTTCTGAAGTAGGTGGACCCTTGTAGCTTATCAAATAGGTCTTCTACTTGTGGAATGGGAAACCTATTTTTGATAGTGATCCTATTCAGTGCTCTATAGTCGACACACATATGATATGTGCAGTCTTTCTTTTGCACTTATAACATAGGTGAGAAAAATGGAGATGAGCTAGGCCTAAACATGCCGTTCTCAACTAACTCATGCACTTGCCGCATAATCTCCTCTTGTTGAGCTTGAGAAACTCTAAAAGGAGGTTTATTAGGCGGTGAACTTTGTGGAAGAAGTTCAATTGCATGGTCATCATTGCCTCGTTTAGAAGGTAGTTCACAAGGGATGTCGTCAATAAAGACATCTTGAAACACCTTGAGAAAATTGGATAACTCTAATTCCTTGTGATTGTTTATATTTTCTTTTGCTAAAGCATTAGGTTTATTTTGAGAATCTTTAACAAAAATCATGTATACTGAAATAGAGCTCTTTATTGACTTATTGAAAGCTTGCGTATCTACTATGGGTATGGTGTTACCCATTTCCTTAGCATCTATGTACATATATTTTTCCCTGAACCTAAAGTAGATTCTCCTTTTAGGGAATTTAACATTGGTAGCCATGCGATAAAACCATGGTGCCCCTAGGATTATATCCTCATGCTTGAGAGGAGGGATAAAGAAGTCCTCTTTGTCCACATAGCTTTGGACATGGAGCCTCAATTTCCCAATTAAGGGCGTGACTGAAGCTTCTTGTCCCTTGAAAGAACCATCTGCGGGTAGGACATCTCCCATCTCTTAGGCTTGGATGCCTAGCTTTTGGTGGCCAACTCCGTGGATATAAAATTGTGAGTAGAACCAGGGTCAAAGAGTATAAAAGCATCATGTTCTCTTACCTTTCCCCAAGCATGGCATAGAGGAGATCCTTTGTGGTGAGCTTCCTCTTCTTGGATTTCAACCAAGGTAGCTCTAGGAGGCTCATGGTGGGTGTTCTTTTGGGGACAATCATGGTACACATGTCCTTGCTTGCTGCACTTGAAACAGTGGTTATCCTTGTGATAACGCTCAAGCTCTTCAGGAGAGAGTTTATTTTTGCCTTTGTAAACTCCCTTCTCCTTAGCTTTGTTGTTATTGGAATTGCCCTTAGGAGACTTTTGGACATTGTCCTTACCTTAGGCTCATTAAAACCCTTGTTTTCTGTGGGCTTAGGATTTCTCTTAGCCCCTGTTTGGAAATTGATTTGAGAAGCCACCATAGTATGGTGTATAACCACAGATAGGTGCGTGACCTTTGGAAGAGTTGACATACTCCACCATTTATTTAGTTAAGCCCGCACAAAATTGTTGCTTTTGCTCTCCAAATCCATCTTTTTGAAGGCAGTGGCTTTGAGATGTAGGTCCCAAAACTTGTCTACATATTGTGAATGGATTCGTAGGGAGAGAGTTTCAAGCTTCACCATTTGGTGAGTACTTTGTCTCTGGCATCGGGGGACAAAACTGCTTCATAATGGAAGCTCTTAAAGCTTTCCATGTTCGTGGAGCTTCACCGTTGACCCGTAGGCTAGAACCACCATTGCCTGGCAGACTTTTGAAAGTGCATAGCTACATGGTGTAGCTTAGAGGACTTTGTGAAGCCCTCATCTCTAAACGCCACATCAAATTGTTGGATAAAGGCCAAGACTTTGTCCGTAGCACCAAAGGTGCCATTGTAGGTAAGGAAAGAGATGCTCTTTCCTCCCTCTTTGAACTTCTTGAGCTTGGACAACCTCTTCCATGCGGCATAGGATTTGCTATGGTCTCTTCTTTTTGATGGTTCAAAAGTTGCACCATCGCTTTCTTCAGAAGATGAAGAATTCGAGGAAGATGGAGAAGAGGATGACCTCTTTCTTGCCTTTTTCTTGCCTTGATCTTCTATGTCTGCACCATCACTTTCATAAGAGGAAGAGGATGAAGAAGATGGAGAAGAGGGTGTCCTCTTTCTCGCCTTTTTCTTCTCTTGCCTTTTGTCATCCCTCTTTGAATTATGGTGTGGAGAAGTGTGTGATGGTCTTCTCCGTTTTGGAGGTGATGGAGAGCATTTAGCCCGCCGTCTTCATGGAGCCATCTCCACCGAGGTGGCAGGAGACTCACTTCTTTCTTGTTCCTTTGGTGGGGGATCTTGAATTCTCCTTTGGGAAGGAGATGCATCATCAAGAAGCAAATTTTTGAGCCCTTCGTATGGATCCTCTTCTTCTTCCCAAATCGGAGAGAGACCTCTTTTGGGAGTCTCTCAAGGAGGCTTCCTAGGTACTCTCTCGTCATGGTAGAGAGTTTGGAGAATCCCATGAGCACGAAGCTGCCGTTGCACTTCACTTTGGAGGGATGGATTTCCCATGGCTTGTTGAAGCCTAGAAACAAGGGAGTTAGCAAGCATAGGGGCATCATTAGTAGCCTGCTCATTAGCAAAATCAAAGTTATCAACATTAATTTCACTCTCTTTACTATTGTCAGCCATTCTAACAACTTTTAGGTGTACTTTGGCACTTCAAGCCTTAGTTGCTACTCCTCTTTACCCCTTTAGAAAAAGCACTCAAGCTACTGTACGCGTGGCACGAATACCATTAATTACAAGGAATAGAAGAGAGCGTCGTTCAACACCAAAACAGTACCGGCTCTTGTCAAGCTTCTAATAGCTCAATAGTGGTTAAGCCGTAGGCAAGCCCCAGGACTCCGCTATTAAGACCATAGCTCTCGATGGTGATGCCCCGTTATCTGCACGAAGGCAGACCCACTGCAAGGCTGAAAAATCCCTATTCTACTTACTCAATTACAATTAATAATAACAACCATTTATAGCTAGCTTGAGGACCTCCCTTCTTTAGCAAGAAAAGAGAAACCTTGTGGTCTGATACCAATGTAACATTTAATGGCCTAGTAACTTGTGTGTAGCAGAAAATAGCATGAACATAGTGAGCATTTCATTAGAATAGATTCCTAATGATAATAACAAGAGTGCTTGGGTGAAGAGAGCAACAAAAAGCATAACACCTAGCTAGATAGCACGAACAATACTTCAAAATAGAGAAGCTATTGACAACAATTGAGGACCGGATTTACATGGAGCCGGTCCCCCCTCCAAAAGGCTTTGTATTATAGGTTTCTCCCATCAAGAGAGACATTTTACAATACAATTCTTTGTGTTCCTTTACTACTAGCTAGTGCAATGAAGATAGAAGCTTCAAGCACTAAGCAAAACACTTATAAAACACAACATCAATTCCCTCACGGTCTCAGACCCAAGACCTCACACACCTTCGAAGATGGTGAGAGCTAGCGGGGTATGAGAGTAGATTGAGAGGAAGAAGGAGTAGTCTTACGAGAAAGATGTATAGCTCCTCACATAATCACTCATATTAGCATAGCATAACTTAGTAATTAGCATGGTAGAGGAGATGAGCATGCATTGAAGCTTGGCTCTTGGTTGGATTTGCATCACAAAGACAAGAGTTGTTGGTGTAGGCCTCCCTTCTCACAAGCTTGGAGTAGGTGATAAGCTTTTCATTAAAGCTTGAGAAGGAGACAGAGAGTCTTCTTGATTCACACATGAGCTTGTGTGTGAGTGTGTGAGATAATGCCTTTGAAAATTCAGCCCCCCCTCTCTCTTGGTCGACCCCACTTCCATTTTACTCATGCGGGCACCCCATTGGCCCATGCCAGGCTTAGCCAATGAAATTTAAGCAGCATAAGTGATAGTCTTCTGACATGTGTCCCCCTTTCCCCTTTTGTGAGAGCTTTAGGTAATTAATTGATGCAACTAAACTCTCATTGGACCCCTTTGTCTCCTGGCCAATAGGAACTAGGCAAGCCATTGGGCTGTTGAATGCTCACTGGACTCCTTTGGAGACTGTCCAATAGTCTTCTAGAGAGCTTAATTCTTATTGGCTCTTTATTAAGTGTTTTTAAATTAATTAAACTAGATTTGCTCTAGCCTAATTCTCATTGGTCCACCTTCATGGCCATCCAATAGGATTTGAGTACACCTTGTGGGCATCTGGGCTAGGGAGCTGACATGTGTCCCTCATTCCCTTTGTGTAAAGGAGGCTTGTGAGTGTGTGTGTGTGTGAGTTTCTCTCTCATCCTCTACTTGCAAGGCTTGCCCCCTCCTTTGTAGGATTCATGAAGACTTTTGTACACACACACACACACAATGTCACAGCAGCTGACCATATCTACACACACACACACACACTTGGTCATGACTTCTGACCTAAATAGCAGCTATGGGGCTTGATCAATGTTCTATTGTGGCTTTAGGGGATTTTTTCTTATGTTTTACATGCCGTCTTGGGGCTGTGGTGGCTCGAGCACCTCATCTGGAGGGGGTGGTAGACTTTACTCCGAATCAGTGTCTGAGCTCAAGCAGTTAACTTAAATTGTTGCTGGGTAAGGGAATACTCGTGCTGTACAAATGCTTATTTGTAATGTGGATCACATTGGTTAAGCATTCAAGCTAGTTACCATAAAGCTAAAGCTTTCCCATCATTTTGTTCTGGCTACCCTATGGGTACTATCCCCTGATCTACCTCCTACTAGTTTTAGTTTTTAGCTAAAACTTACTCTTTGGCCCCTCCAAAAAACCTAGGGAGCTTTCTAATTCACTATTCCTACTTAGGTTTTTTACCGTGCTGTCGCGACAGCCATACCCCGCGCAGACTAACTCGCATAAAGAAAGAGTCGCCGGCCCTGGCCTCCCTACCTCCCACTCATGGATGGAATCATACCCAGATTACCTCTTACACTCTTCGATTCGAGGCGGCCGCGGCATCACCACTAATGAATATATGTCGGATTGCATCCCTGCTTCCTCCACTATAAAAGGTGAGGGTGTTTTCCCCTCACTTAGGCTTGGTCTTCCTTAGCTGCTTGGAAAATCACTTGGCATAGCGACTGCTCAGAGGTTTTCGTTGATCTCATGATTTGATATCTGACTATAAATACAAGATTAAGAGAAACTTTTTTTGATCTATTGGGATTCCTTTTTCACATTAGCAAAAGATCTCTCTCTCTTTTTTTGGCTGCTGGACTCGTAAAAGATGACAGTAAAGATGGTAATATGGCTGGTTATGCACTAACTCTGGTGATGATACTGATTTGGGCTTTTGTATCTGATACTGATCGATCCTCTGCGAAAAAACTGGTGATGGTGCTGACTATGCAGAAATTAAGTGTTTTTATTAAGTGTTTTTAAATTAATTAAACTAGATTTGCTCTAGCCTAATTCTCATTGGTCCACCTTCATGGCCATCCAATAGGATTTGAGTACACCTTGTGGGCATCTGGGCTAGGGAGCTGACATATGTCCCTCATTCCCTTTGTGTAAAGGAGGCTTGTGAGTGTGTGTGTGAGTTTCTCTCTCATCCTCTACTTGCAAGGCTAGCCCCCTCCTTTGTAGGATTCATGAAGACTTTTGTACACACACACACACACGCGCGCGCACACACACACACACACACACACACACACAAAGTATCCAATTTTCCTAAACGTTGGAGAGGGGGAATGGGGGAACACACCCAACACAAACACAAGGGCCTCTCTATGGCTCAAGGTATTCACAACACCCCTATTGTCTCAGAAAACACCTTCAAAGAAACACTTTACACTAGCATACCATCGTCTGCTCAATTTCCACTACTCACAGACTCCACAAATCCACCACACTAGGCACACCTGCTACCACGGCTTGTCTCCACCCTTACACACACTCACAACCACTCAATCTCACTCTCTCACACAAAACATCGTCGGTCCGGGGGGGCACACACATCCACACAGGTGGCACCGAGGGGAAATATGAAAGCAGGAGAAAGAGAAGGGGAGAAGGGGAACAATAGCAAGAGGGCGCAAAGGTGGCTTGATTGCATTTCAAAAAACATGTATACTGGCTTGCACTGCCATCACCATGGCCATTTTTAAGAAAAATTTACAAAGGGGCTAGCTTGCTAGAGAACTCCACTTTGCAGGCTTCAAACGGCATCCAAAGGGCCAGGGAAAAAGCCCTTAATTTGATCCAATTTTGACTTTTATAGGGAGGGCCTTTAATTTGGGAATTTACACTTTAATTGGTCCACTTGGCACCTTGAATTGGCATTTTTGGGAAAGGGGAACCGCCTTGCTCTATTTTCTATGTTCTTCTCTCTTTTGCTCTTGGGGGGGACATTAGCGATGTCGCTATTGCCCCTTGGCTTTTTCATTTTTTATTTTTTATCTTTCAGTTTTTACCCCTTTGTGGAGTTAGCCTTGCATTGCTCTATTGACTTGACTTTGACTTTCTTTTTCTCTCTATCCGACTCCTCCTTGGCTCCCTTTTGGCCTTGACCTTCATTTTTTCCCTTTCATTTGGCTTGGCTCCAACCTTGCCCTTAGCTTTGGTCTGTCCGGCCTCTACTGGCCCTTTTGCTCTTTGCTTGACCCACTTGGCCGCCCTCGAGCTCTCTTTCTCTCTCCCTCTCACTCACTACCCTGCTGCCTTACTACGCCGTGGGACTCCTCCCCTAGACTCGCAATAGCGAGGTCGCTATGGGGGGGGGGGGGGGGGGGGGGGTCCTTCTCTAAACAACTGGGGGCCCCAAGGGACGCGGGCACCGCCCCTTATGGACCCACCATGTCACCTGCTGTGAACAACCACTAGCATCAACGCCGTCCAACAACGCGTGCCACTAGGGTGGCCATAACCGCCCTCCATCTCCGCTCTGGAGCGCCGCGCACCACCGGCATTACCAACTCGCAGCGCCAACAGTGCTCGCCATCGCCAAGCACCACAAAGGACCATCGTCCCGATTTGGATACCCACTAAAGGTCACGGTCTTGGACTTATACCCTTTGCTTGGGTAGGTGCCCCGTGCAAGTGGGTTCTCCCCAATGCCAGGCGGCAGTTCGTAGGGCACTGGACTTAGAATGACCCTCCAAGCTCCTCAGAAATCTTCCCAAAAAACTTTGCTTTGGCCTTTCTTCTCCAGGCTGCCCTCTACTGTCTCGGAGTCGGATCCTCAAGTGGTAAAGGTCTATTGAGACTCCGCATTCTAGGCTCCGAGCATACATACCGGCTTCACAAACTGACCTCGTCGTGGCTCTGAATGGAGCACCCCAAACTGGGAAAAAATCCCTTCATATTTGCCACAAACTGCCAACTTCGATCGGCCATTTATCCGTGCTCCGACCTCAGATTCATATGCCGTCGACTCCGACTAGCTCCACATGATGCACATTACCACCGAGAACTTTGGCAACGCCCAAAAGATGCCAGATGGCACATCCATCGATGCGGTCAAGTGGACTCAGACCTGGCCCTCGGAAAATCTTCTAACGGTCTTAACTTGCTATCCAGAGCTTCGATTCGCAATCCGAGAAGATCGGCATGCTCCATAACTCGAGCAGTACACCTGTATATATCGACATCAGCCCGGGCCACCTGTCTCCCCAGAGGCTGGTCTCCTATCTTTGTGTGTAGGTGCCTTGGCTGAAAATGGCAGCCCTATTCGTCGGGGATCTGCTACGCACTCCAGCTTTAAACTTCAGTATCTTGCACACCGGGGCTCCGTTTGACGAGCCGTCTGGACCGGATTCTAGAGCACACTGAACACTACATTTTAGGACACCGATTTGGCATTTTGGACACCTTAATTTGCCATCCCATATGGACCCTCTCGTAGCACTTTTGGCCGATGTGCATACAATCCAGTTCCAGTTCAAGTTTCGGTTCCAGTTCCAGTATATGTGTCATTTTCATTTCAGCTACATTTCCAATTCCATTCTAGTATAAGTGTCTATGTTTGAGCTGTCGCTTGAAGTCTGAAGTCTGAAGTCTGAACTGAAAACTAACTCCTAACCCAACATTGGAATAGTTACCTTACGAGACCAGCTCATTTCATTTTGGCAATCATTGTGGCTTGAGTTGAAGTGCTCTTGGCAGAGGATCACTCTTTGAGTTGAAGTCGAAAAGTTTGAGTTCATCACGAGTCCAAGAGAGCAACATGGGAGGAGGACTTCTAGGAGACTTACTGAAGTTTTGGATCGAGCATCTAATATTGAAACGAACTCTGGATATGATATGCTTTAGTCATGAAGACTGATAACATATATAACAAAATATATAATACATATAACATATCATAATATTTAATGTATATATATATATATAATATAGAGCACAATATATATTTTATATAATAATAACATTATATATATGTGTGTGTGTGTGTGTGTGTGTGTGTGTGTGTATAATATTATATATAGTGTAATATATGTAGTGTAATATATATAGTATAGAGTGTAATATTATATATAGTGATTATATATAGTGTAATATATATAGTGTATAATATAATATATAGTATAGTATATAGGACAATATAAAATGCCCCTTATGAGCATGAAACTATTTCCTCTATTCAAAAAAAGTATCAAGTGGAAATAGTGGAGCAGGATTGTGCCACTCTTCTTTCATCTAGGAGTAGTAACCAACCAGTTACTGCAGTAACTAATACTGTACAATTAGTCAATAGTCCGACAGCCTATAAATAAGACCCATTACTCATTTTTAATAGCTTTTGGCCTCTCTAGAATCTTTACTATTCTACATCCTAAGCTATTTGTGCTCTTGTAATTTTGGTGTGCTCTCTCTCTTCTATAATTACAATGCCAGCTACTGGGATATTGAATGCTCTCCAGTGTACTCTGCATATCTCAAATACAATCCCAGTTCCAATTTTGTTAACAGTATCTCGTTTTTTAGTTCTGTGTTTCATCTTTTAGTTCTAGTGTTTCTTCTTTCAGTTCCAGTGTTTTTTGCCAACGATCGTTGATGTATCTTCTGAATTTGACATCTTTAGTTCTAAAAGCCAACCTGGAATAGTTGTCTGAACACATCTAGCTCATTCCATTTGGCATGTCAAGTGAACTTTCCAAAGTAATCCCATATTTTATTTTGGCTTTTAGGTATTTATTTTACTTATTTGTCAAAGTCTGGGTAGGGTGTCATAAAATCTAATATCTAACCAACCCAAATGATTTTCTCATATTAAACTAATCACTTAATGTTGGATCAAGGGTTAAGATATAGATGTGCTTATAGATCTATTTCAACACGGGGCCAATGGTAAAGGGGCCCAAATGAGAAATGGTCTATCAAAGAGCAAGGCTAACCAATGGAGCAAAATACCTTGGGTTGGCTCATTAAAGCCTCCAAAGGTAAGTGTTAAAAGCCTTAAGACATAGTCTTTAATTTTTAAACTATAGTCAATTAAAGTCCAAGCACGCAAGGGGGAAGCTTGCTTAAGCAAGGGCTGTGCTTAAGCAGGGGGGTGCTAGCTTAACCTCACAAGAGGAAAAGAAGGACACTTGTCAAGAGGCTACACACCTTGCCCCAAAGGGAGACAAGCTCTCATTGGCTAGAGGGCTACATGGCCCAATGAGCTTCAAGGGAAGCTTAGGAAAGGGGGTCGACCAAGCTACCTCTCTCTCTCTCTCTCTCTCTCTCTCTCTCTCTCTCTCTCTCTCATTCTCTCATTTGAGCATCCCACGAGCCCTCTCCCTCTCTCATTCTTCTCTTCACACACTCTTGTGAAGCAAGAATATCATCTCCTTCTCCAAGCTTGAGAAGTTGAGTGTCTACTACAATAAGCTCTTGGCTATGGATGCAAATCCACACAAGAGAATGCTTATGCTTGCTTATCAATCTCTCTAATCTCCATTATCACTATGCTAAGCTATGCCACAAGAACTATGAGTGATTATGTGCAAGGGGGTATTGCTTTCTCGTAGAGATACTTCTACTTCTCTCTTCTTCATCGCTCCCTGCCACCTCTCCTCACCTTTCATGGTGTTTGAGGTCTTGGGATTGAGACTGGACATTTTTCAAGTTCATGCTAATCATGTTTATTGTTGTTGTTATGCTCATCCTTGGTGAGTAAGCTTGCCATCTTCACCTCATCAAGAAGGTCTCAAGGAACACAATCAATTGTATTGTGAAAAAGTCTTCCGTCATGGAAGAATCTATAATACAAATGCCTATTGGAGGGGGGACCGGCTCCAACTAGTCCGGTCCTGTATTGGTGTCAATTTCTCTAGACTCTCACTCTCACTCTCTTTTACAAGTATTGTTCATGCCATGTTAATGAAGTAATGTGTTAGTGTTTCTCTCTCCATCCAAGCACTTTCTTTCTCACTCTACATCTTCACACAAAGGAATGCTTAAGGAAATGCTCACTATGTTATTCACTTTCCACTCCAACTCAAGCTAAAAGGCTAATTCCATTACATAGGGCACTTTACTTATTTGTCGAAGTCTGGGTAGGGCACTTTACTGAGGTGGGCATATATTGGACCCCTTGCCCCTATTGTACATTGTAAAGTTGTTCATTGTTGCCAATGATTGGTTCAAGAGACTCTCTCTCTCTCTCTCTCTCTCTCTCTCTCTCTCTCTCTCTCTCTCTCTCTCTCTCTCTCTCTCTCTCTCTCTCTCTCTCTCTCTCTCTCTCTCTCCTTGGTCTCTACGCTTTCACATTGTCAACTTTGACACAACTTGCCCTTGGTACCCTGACACTAGCTATATACTGTTTTGTAGTTTGGACTTGGTTAGGTCAGCCAAAAGTCAAATCCTGGGTTTGCTTTGTGGGTTTTTTTCACTTGGAAGTGTTTTTGGCCCTTTTGACCCACAAGCAAACAAAGGATAGCTTTTGAATTCAAAGAGGCCAATTCAAATTTCCCTCCCCAAAACGAAATCTAAAATCTAGCGGGCAAAACCATATCATGTAACATATCTACGGAAAGTGCTCGGCATGTAGATTATAGATCTATAATCTCTACTCAAATTGGAGATCATATGTAGGAGTTATCAAGGCCGCAAATCATAAAACTCTCCACCCCCTTTTTTGGGGGGGAAAATGTATCCTTTTACCATTCTTACACATCTCTTACACCCACCATTCTTGCACATATGGCGTGCATCTATTTGTCAAAATTTAAATCACCTTCATAATTTCATGGAAAATAAAGAGGCCCCCTAGACCCCATCCTCTTCCTAGTGGCAAGTGAAACCAAAGGCTAATGAGTACTTGTGAAGGTGGGTGATTGTTGTGAAGAGGAAGAGGAAAACACCACCTTGCCATTGGAGCACAAAGGGGTCAAAACAATTGCTATACTTGATAGTGGGGCTGGACTGTCCATTGCCACAAAAGAGATATGGAAAAAATGGGAGAGGCCAACTTTCAAAGAAACAAAAATGTGTTACCATATACATGTGGTAGTGATGTGTGTGAACACACTAGGACCGCCGGGGCATTTTTTCCCTCTTTAGGAGGTTTTTTCCCCCTGTGCATTGTATATATGCCCATCACTCTAGGGCTATCTATCTTTCCATTGCACACTAAGTAATACACTCTCTATTGTGTGCCTTGAGCTTTATTTATCTTCTCCAAGCTGTGTGTGTTTTCGTGCAACCCTAATTCCAACAATTGGTATCAGAGCAGGTTGCATCCTCCCAAGCTTAGTTGCAGCAGATCCAACACATGCCTGCTCACTTTCTTCAATTTTAGTGAGCTTTGGCGAGCGTTTGCAAGTCAAATTTTTTTTTGGGAATACTCATAGAGCTCAGTCTGCTCAGATTTTTTATTCCGGCTCATTTTGACATCCGCTTCCACTACAGCCAGGTCTGCATATGCAATTTTGTCATTTTGTGCAAAAAAAAATTCAACGCCAATTACTACATAACAGGTCCCATACAGTTTGTGGCAGGTTGTGCTATATAACACGTACTATGCTCACTCAATTTCTCCTCATTTCGGGCAGTTTTCACATCAGGTGCAGGCATTTTCCATGTTGACAACAACACAGATGTGTTCAAGATGTTTGTTGCTGAGGACAGATTGGATGGGGACAATTACCCTATGTGGGCTTACATGATGCAACATGTTCTTGTGTCAAAGGGTGTCTAGAATATCATGTAGGGCATTGATGTACGTCCTAGTTCTGAGGATGTAGGCGATGTTGAGGATGTTGCAGGTATTGCTGCAAGGATTGTTGTTATTAGAGTTGTTTTGCCTACGGTAGGACAATCTCGTTAGGATGTAAAGGATACACATTCTCATGCATTGATTGTGTTGTCCGTGAAGCGCACCATTACTCGTCACATTCATTCAGCGAAATTTGCAAAACAGGCTTGGGATATTTTGGCCGGTCTTAATGCAAGCCGCAATGAGGCTAAAATTGCTTTGTTGCGTAAAGAGCTGGAATCGAAGATTATGCATGAGGAAGATGATATGGACACTTTCCTTGCTGGTGCTAAGGATATCAATGAGCAACTTATTTCTACAAGTGAAGTCATTTATGACAGTTCCCTTATGCAGACTGTTCTTGATGCCTTACCAGCTTCTTACCAGACTTTTGCAAGTACTTGGAGACTTATGAAGCAAGGAAATCCTGAAGTTGTCAAGTTTGATGCATTATGCACATTGTTGTTGCAAGAGCCACTTTCCAGAAAAACAGGACTAGCCAACATGCAGCTGAATAGGCTTTTATTGCTTCTCAAAGAAATGGTGGTAACAATAATGCGGCCACTTCTTATGGTTCTCCTGCGAGTGGCAAAACTTCTGTTCCTAATTCTTTTGATGGCAGCAACTCGTCTGAAAATTCTCGTGATAAGGAAAAAAGAGGATGCGTTGCCATATTGTAAAGCTAATGATCACTTGATCAAACAATGTCCTAAGTTGAAGGCCAAAGAGGCTAAGAAGAAAGAGGGTGGTTCCACTGCAAATGTTGGTTGAGTCTTCTATAAAAGGAGATTGTGATGCTGATGTTGATGCAGAATTGGCTTTTAGTGCAGAGTGCACTTACAATCATGTTGTCCATGATGGATGCATGTATGTTGCTGCAGATTCACATGTGTGGTATTTCGACACTGGTGCTACAAAGCACATTACCTCACATCGTGAATTGTTCACCTCTCTCGAGTCTGTCCCTCATGGAAATTCAGTCACTTGTGCCAACAATGCCTCTTATCCGGTTTAGGGGGTTGGAAAGATTGTGCTTATTGCTGCAAATGGCAGTTCTTTCACACTTGTTGATGCACTTTATGTACTTGGGATCAAGAAGAATCTTTTGTTTGTATCTGCACTTGCTAGACTTGGACTTGTAGTCAAATTTGTGGATAACAGATGTACAGTTCATGATCTCAGTTTTGGTGATGAAATTGTTGTATCTGACCTTTTGTGTTGTGGGCTGTATAAGCTCACTTTTTATGACAAGTGTGGACAAAATTTTGCAAATGCAGTTGCAGATTCAAGCGTTGTCTTAGATGCCACAAACACAGCACAGAAAATTGGATGATAAGGCTGTCGAATGTATTTTTGTTGGTTATAGTGCTGAAAGCAAAGGTTACAGGTTGTATCATCAGCAAACGAAGAGTATTTTGGTTTCACGAGATGTAGTGTTTGTGGAAGATTTTGTTCAGTCTTGTTGTCATGTACTAGAGATAATAATGTAAGCTCATAGGACATTTATGACACTTTGTTGCCTCTTTTCAATGGTGGAAGTTCGAATGTAAATTCCAATGAGGCAAATGTACAACCTATGGGGGTTTCCAAAAATGTTATAGATCAGCCTATTACTGATGCAAATGTACATGATGTACTTGATGAGGAAAGGGATGAAAATGAGAAGGCTAGAGGTATGCCAAAATGGCTGGTGAATACATTGCATGACAGTAAATTGGATGCACCTTTGTCTAGTCGTACTCGTTCAAGCTCTAGCCATGCATCTTATGGATCAAATTGTTATGCCTTGGCTGTGTCTAGCTTACATGATGTTAAGGAACCTCTGTCTTTTGATGAAGCACAGAATTTAGAAAATTGGATGGCTGCCATACAATCAAAATATGATGCACTTTTAGAAAATGACACGTGGACTTTATGTGATTTGCCTTCTAGCAAAAAGTCCACTGGTATGAAGTGGGTTTACAAGTTGAAATGCAAGCCGGATGGTGAGATCGATTGCCATAAGGCTCGACTTGTTGCAAAGGGTTATGCACAGAAAAAAGGCATAGATTATCAAGAGACTTTTGCTCCCACTTGTCAAATGACTACTGTGCATTTTCTATGTGCATTGGCAGCTCATTTTGGTTGGGATGAACATCAATCAGGCATTTTTACTACTTTCTTGAATGGCGACATATTTGAGGAAGTTTATGTAATACAGCCTCGTGGTTTTGTCAAGAAAGGACAAGAGGACAAAGTGTGCAGATGTAAGAAGGCTTTGTATGGGTTGAAGCAATCTCCTCGTGCTTGGTATGAGAAGGCTGACACTCATTTAGTCAAACGAGGCTTTCGTAACAGTCCAATAGAAAACACATTGTGTGTAAAGCATGAGGGTGATGTACTTCTCATTGTGGTTCTTTATGTAGATGATTTGTTGATCACTGGACCAAATGCGAGACATATTGCTGAATTTAAGGCTGATTTGAATGCTACTTTCAAGATGAAATATTTGAGGATGTTGCATCATTACTTACGTATACAGTTTAAGCAGTGTGATGGTGGTATTTCCTTGTGCTAGAAAAGTTACATAGAGACATTTCGATGTAAGTTTGGACTTGAGGATTGCAAACCTATTCCCACTCCCATGGAAACATGTTTCAAATTGAGTCTTCATGATGTTGGTGATCTTGCAGATGTCACTCTTTACCAGATTGTTGTTGGATGCCTCATTTATGTATGCAACCTGAGGCCGGATATTCAGTTTGCAGTCTCACAGGTCAGCAGATTTATGCATAGCCCTGGATCTAAGCATTGGCAGGCTGTCAAGAGGATTTTCCACTACCTTAGTGGAACTTTACATCTTAGCTTGTTTTATCCGAAGGGCGGATCATTGCCGCCAGACTTACATGCTTTTTCACGCTCAGATTGGGTTGGCTGCTTTGGCATGCGAGTGTCCACAAGTGGTTTTTGTTTCATGCTTGGCAGTTCATGTATATCATGGTTGAGCAAGAAGCAACCTATTGTGGCCACTTCTAGTTGTGAGGCTGAGTATATGGTAGTCTTCATAGCTACGGTTTGAGTGTGTATGGCTGATTTGGATGTTGGACAGGACACTGCCAACACTATCTACACTGACATTCAGAGCGCATTGGCAGTTGCCAGGAACCCAGTTTTTCATGCTCACACAAAGCACATTGAGGTGCATTACCACTATGTCAGGGAGAGGCTCTACGTAGGAGACATCATCTTGGCTTATGTGCCAACACAGGACAACCTTGCAGATCTTTTCACAAAGGCATTGTCTCGTGAGAAGCTCGAAGCTTTCCGCAAAGCTTTGGGCTTACTCCCCTTTGTGGACTGATCATGTCCTCGGGGCATGGCACTTCCCTTTACTCATGTGCCATCTCTCATTCACCGCATCACTCCAAGGGGGATTTGTTACCATATTCATGTGGTAGTGATGTGTCTGAACATACTAGGACCTCCAGGGCATTTTTTCCCTCTTTAGGAGGTTTTTCCCCCGTGCATTGTATATACACCCATCACTCTAGGGCTATCTATCTTTCTATTGCACACTAAGTAATACACTCTCTATTGTGTGCCTTGAGCTTCCTTTGTCTTCTCCAAGCTATGTGTGTTTTCCTGCAACCCTAATTCCAACAAAATGAAAGTACAACTTGCAAACAGAAACATAGAAAGACCAAAGGATATGTTGAAACAAATCATAGTGTCCTCAAGCGGAATAGCGTACGAGCATGCCATAGTGGATTTTGACAAGAGCAACAATTTTCATCTCATTTTGGAAAGATCATTCATGCGTCAACTCAAAATGGTGCAAGATTGGGGCTATGCCCATATCTACTTGCGCCATAAGGAGATTACCATGAGGATTAGCGTGAAGGACCACAACTATAGAGATGTTACTCAAACTCTTGTAGAACTAAACAATGGTCAATGAAAAGGAAATGGTTACAAGCGAAGGAAAATATTTGGATGTGTGGAGCATTTGAATGTGAGAGCTTGCTTTTAAAAAATTGCATTCTAGAGAGACCATTCGAGAACAAAGACTATATACCATATTTATTTCCGGAAGAGTCATTTGAACCTTTTGTGTGGGATCAAATACTAGCTACTCTACTAGATGTATGTGTGAATGAACTCACACAAACAAGATATTGCAATGAAGAGGGCTTTGGCTTAGCATCCTTTCATATGTGGTGAGTGTTATCTTGGAATTACGGTCAGAGAGCAAGGATCCAGATGCCTAGGAAATAGTATAGTGCAAACGCATAGCTGAGAAGATTTTAAATTTGAGTGACAGAAGCGAGAAAGAACTTCAAGATTCACGAGATGATGTTCTTGAGATAGATGTTGAGGATGAGCTATGAAGTAGCTCTAAAAGTGACACGGATCCAAACGAGAAAGAGGTGATCTTTTATGATTTCCCTAATCAAAAATCCAAAAGATAAGAGAGATACCGAACAAAATGACTGCAAAAAGAAAAACATATGCAAGGAAAATATATGCCTCTTTTAATGAGAAAAAATGCAGTATTTGATACTTTTAGGAGCAAACGATTGTGTCAAAAGACAAAGTTACATGAAAATACACAAAACCAGTCTAAAAAAAGACAAATTCCAAGAAGTGAATCAAGGTGAAAACAAAACAAAACCAAAATGTCATCTAGGATGACAAAAACTGAGCGTAAACGAGAATATCAAAAACTTAAAAAAACCTTGAAAGAGGTTTGGACAACCAAAATGGAGAGTGATGAGGGCTCGAACATGGACAAATTTGATGCACACTCTCACTACAAAAATACAAGAATGAAAGATCATGGTTCAGCAAAATGATGCTAAAACTTAAGAACCAAGGACATCTTATGATGGACCTAAGAAAGCCAAGCCATTGACTTAGATTAATTTGGAGAGGAGCCAAAATTGGCTTACATTGTCATTGATCTCACAGACAAGGAAGAGTAGCTATTGATGGCTAAAACAATATAGCAATGTGTTTGCATGGTCATACAAGGACCTTAAGGGAGTAGACCCAAGCATCTGCCAACATACCATACCTCTTAAGAGTGATGCAAATCCTCACAGAGAACGTCCCTATACCTATACAAATAGGAGATAGATATGAAGTTATATATGAGATTGAGCACACAAATTGTGTCTCGCCGATTGTGATAGTGCCCAGAAAAATGGAAAATTTCATGTATGTGTAAATCTCAAACAGATAAACATGGCTACTATCCAAGACAACTATCCCCTACCAATTACTGATCATGTGATTGAGCGAGTTGTGGGCAAGGAAGCTTATAGCTTTCTTGATGGCTTTTCAGGATATAATCAGCTTGCTAAAGCTAGAGGATCAACAAAAGATAGTCTTTGTCACAAAATGCGGTGTATTTTCTATTGACTGATGCTATTTGGCTTAACCTGTGCACTTGTCACATTCCAAAGGCTAATGAGTCATGTTTTCAAAGAGCACCTAAGACAATTCTTAGAAATCTACATGGATGACTTACCATGCATTCTCTCTTGAGAATGCACATCAAGCATTTGAAAAGGATCTTTGAGAAGTGAAAAACCTATTTCATCTATTTAAATCCAGAGAAATGTTCTTCAGATAAGATAAGGAAAAATTATAGGGCACATTGTGTCCAAGAATCACATTTCCATTGACCTTGAGAAGATTCAAGTCATTATTTCTCTACCCATACCAATGAAAGTTAGGGAGACACAAGCCTTCATTAGTCACTATGGTTACTATAGAAGGTTCATCTATATGTACGCAATCATTCTCATACCTCTCTACGCTGTTATCACAAAATTGAGTGGACCACGAATGTGAAGAAGCATTCCAATTATGGAAGTAGAGATTAATTTTTGCTCCAATTTTGATATCACTTGATTGGACAAAGATCTTCCATGTCCATGTTGATGAATCAAACCTACACTATAGGATGCATTTTAGCATAGCCTGGATAGAACAACATGGATTTTCCCATCTGTTACTCCAACAGATAGCTAAATAGTGCAGAAAAGAACTACATGACCACCGAGAGAGAATGGCTAGGAAATGGTCTATGTTATAAAGAAGTGCATACACTACCTTATTGCAAACAAGTGTGTGTGTTTTGTGCATCATCAAGAACTATTTTACTTAGTGAATGAACCTTGCAATACATGATGCATTGCTCAATGTTTTATCATATTGATTCAGTTTGATTCCATCGTAGTATTAAAAAAGGAACCAAATGCAAGAGAACTGACCATTTGTCTAGATTGACTCGTGGAGAAGCACCCAAGGGAGTTGATGATGACCTGCCAAATTCTTATCTTTTGAATATTGAGATGGTGCAAAGGTGGAGTGAACATGTCATACCTTTGCTCACCATTGATTCGCTACAAATTGAAAGGCAGCCATCAATCATTGAGCAAACCAAAACACTAGTGCTAATAGCTTGAAGGCTATACAAGCAAGAAACTGATGGTAAATCATGGCTATGTATAGAGTCAACTTAGAGAAACATGTACTTGAGCCAAGCTCATGTACAAAATACGAGAACTCACAATGGGAAAGCACATACATTTTAGAGATTGATGCGACTAGGTGTATATTGGCCTAAAATGCAAAGAAGTTCTCATGACTACATAAGTTCATGTGATGTTTATGCAACACTCAGGCACCTGTAGAACACACAACACCGTTCAAAGTAATGGTAGCACCTAAGTGAAGCTTGTACATTGTGGATAACCTGACAAAAGGACTTCTACCAAAGGGTTGAGTAGATCAAGAATGAAATCCATTCAAAACAAAGAGAAAAGTTATGTGTTGATTGAGGATCACCTCTATAAAAGAGGTAAGGACAATCGATTGCTGATGTGCAACACAAAAGATGAATACACTCCAATTCTCGAGCAAGCTCATGTTGGATAGGCAGGCATACATTTTTCTGCTGGCAAAATTGTGAAAGCAATTCTTGTTGTAGGAATTTGGTGTGGCTGACCTTGTTTTTGGATACTACAACATATGTGAAAAGATGTGAAGAATGTCAACAAACAAAACCACCTATGTGGAGAGAAAAGATGCCTTTAAGACCAATGATGGGGCCAAGGGATTTTGCCAAGTTGGGTATATACTTTGTTGGACCCATAGCACCTCCCGCATATCATTCACATGCTCAATATATCATTGTGGCCACAAAACTATTTGCCCAAATGGGTTGAAGCCAAAGCTACACAGGAAATATGATGCAAAAACGATAGCACAATTTTTGTATGGAAACTTCTTTACAAGATATAGGCTACTAATCAAAATAGTAAGCGATAGAGGGACTTACTTCCTAAACAAAGTGATTGAATTCTTGTTGGATGAGTTCATGGTAAATCATTGCAAATTAACACCTTATTATCCTTAAGCTAATGGAAAATCAAAGAGAACAAACAAAATTCTATGCACGGTGCTCACAAAGATAGTGAGTGAGTCAAGAGCAGACTGGGACCAAAAGTTACACTTAGCTCTTTGGGCATATCGAGTTGCTTACAAAACAACCATTGGAACAATAGCTTGGAATTATTGCTTTGCACATTTGAGTAGCTAAGAACTTAGAATGGAAAGTTCACGAATTGTAAAAAAGGGTAGATGAACTTGAGAAGCTAGACATAATAGGCTTATGAGCTATCACATGCATCTATGCACAAAAGTAACGCATGAAGGAGTTCCATGATCAACACTAATCAACAAGGAGTTCAAAAAGGGTGATTGTGTCTTAGTCTATACCTTAAAACAACACTCCAAAAAGTTTAAAAAGTGAGGAAATGGCCCATTCATGATTAACAACATATCATCCAATGGTGCCATAAAACTTGCAACATTAGAGGGAAAAGAGATGTCCAATTAGATTAATGGTTGCAGGTTGAATAAGTATCATTTACCACTAACCACAAAAATGCTAGACAAGATCCAAAACACAATAGAAAAGAAGAAGCAAGCCAAAGTAAATCAAGCACAAGCTCAAGAGGAAGCAAAGTTGAATGTACAATTTCAACAACCTGCATCAGTCTCTCCTCCCATTGAAGCAATTCAAACATAACAAAATTGGCTTGGAGGTATGGATGTGCGTATCCAATTCCAGCTTTCAAATGGATTGACAGAGCAAGCACTGGTAGTCACTAGAGCTAGAGCCAATACAATCAAGTACTCCACATTCATGAAGATGTCATATGTACAACTAATGACCAATCAGATTGAGCTCAAAGATGCAAATTGAGGGATGATGGTCAGTTTAGGTCAAAAAACATTGTCAATCAATATCAATGGTGATCTTTCCCACATCAATTTCATGTAATGTTGGACATAGATCTCAACAAATTAGTCATCCTAGGTGTACCATGGATGCGAACTTACAAAGAAGTACCGGATTGATAAGAGATACCTTAATGTTTACACTTAAGGATACCTCTTATGTCACTCCTTTGGAATAAAGTAATCACATCTAGGAACTACAACCTATTATGATGGAATCGTAGCCAGTAATGAAGTCTGAACTTGGACAACAATTCAACAGACCAACCACAAGATAGATATGGGTGAAGAAATTCGTCATGGCAACCAAGCCTAAACAAATTTGGATACCCAATCTAACCACACCAACAGTGGCATCACAAACTAGGCAACAACATCCAATAGCAACATCTTAACAACCTTGTGGTAGTTATACTTGGAAATGGTAGCCCAAGCAACTACCAAAACCTCAAGCCAACCAACTCGAGTATAAATGGATTCCAAAGCACAAACCAACCAACCAACCAACCAACCTCAACCAGTTGAGACAACTTAGCAATGGACACCAAAACAGCCAACCTACCAACCCGCTCAACTATCTCCATAATCAAAGTATAAGGGGATACCCAAGAACGCACCAACCATAGAAATGAAGCAAATGGTACTCCACAAACCAACAATCAAAACAAGAGCACTCCATCTTCAAATCCTTTTTTTTGGACCATGTAGTATAAATGAAGCCTTGCTAGCAAAAACCACTAAGCAATCCTTTTTTTCGGACCATGTAGTATAGATGAAGCCTTGCTAGCAAAAACCACTAAACAATCCTTTCAACATCCACATCTTGCAAATCATGTTGTTACCGCATGCATGTCTTCCATTGGCATAATAGGGCAACAATACAAGGCCTTGCATAGACACAATGTTCATGTCCATGCACTTTCCATAAATCTTTGCCTAGGATAATTCATAATGGGAAGGGGAGCCTTAATAGGAGTGATAGAAGCCTATTGCACGATCTTGAGTTGCAAGATGATGAGAATTCACGTGTGTACCATTTAAAGAGTGTTTTTGCCCTTAAATTTTTACTTTTTAGTTGCTTTTATCAAATTTTATCTTTTATTAGGCATAATAGAGCCATACTGACATATTTTGACAAACATGATGCCTAGAGCGAGAGTATGTATATATGAGTGCATGGAATAATTTTGGCTAATGTTTGGCCAAATAACAACAATTTCCAATAATTTTCTTTAGTTTTTAGCTAATAAGGATAAAAAACTAATAAAATTGACCAAGAAAGCAAAAATTGAGTTCTAAAAGCAATTTTTGGATCAACAAAGCAAGAGCTTCAAGCATGTCAAGTTTGGAAAGCTTTGGTACAGGTCAAAATTTGGGCCAACTTATGACCGGATCAAATTTGCAAAATCGAGGGCAATCAATGATTGAACATCCAAGTGATGAGCCATTTGAGAGCAATCAAGGCAAGAAAGGTAAGCATTGGCACTTGGGACTCTAGGTAAGTCAAGCACATATAGGCAAATTAGAACACCAGAATAATTATATCAATCAAATCAAGGTTGGATTTTAGCAAACTATCAAAGGTCATTAGGCGGGGGGATCAAATCTTGATCCCAATTTTTTTTCTAGTGGACTTCCCAAGCAATGAAATATCCATCCATCCAATTACATTTGGGATTGGGGGTGGAACATGGATCACAATCTATGTTCCCCCACCTCAGAATCCCAAAAGATTTAACTAAGATTTCACATGTGACTAGCCTTATACAATGTCTACTCAAACCTGCAAAAATAGTTCAAAAATGTGCTTAAGCATGGACTGCAATGCATGTCCTCCACCATGCCTAAACAGTGCCAAAACTCACCTACAGTTAGATCAGAGTATGGGGGACTCACCCCTCAAATGTTAGTAAAAATGGACTTCTCTAGACCCAAAAACCCATTTTTTAAAAAATTTTAGTTTGCAAATGGTTATTTTGACCCATGCCAGGAAAAAATTGATCCAAACACCAAAAGTTGATGACCAAGGGCTTAGGGGACATGTCTAGATACTTTCCCTTAAGTTTGGTAGAATTCGGGCTCAAAACATGGATTGCGATCCATGTACCCCAGGAGCAGAGTTGGTAAATTTAGAGTCCAAAGTGTGTGCAAATGTAATAGCTATCAAATAATGAAAGAAATAGTGCATAACTGTCTAATTTTCAAGATATGAGAAACTTCAGACTGTCAAAATTGCCAAAGTTAGGGTTTTGAAGGAGCAAATCTTTAAAGACGAAAGTAAACTTGTGGTACGCTCTAAAAGTCAACATTGCCTACAAAAAGTGCAAATATTGTCAGCAAGATCACGAGGACCAATCAAAGTCAAAAAGCAATGAAAATGGATGGGGAAGTAGACATGGGGAAAATAGTCAGTCTCCAAGCATTAGATCAACAACAATCAATACCAATTAATCACAAGAATCAATCAAAGTGGGATCCAAACATCCAATATGGTCAAAGTCAAAAAAAATTGGGCCATAAAATGAAAATTTGGGTGAACTTGGTAGATATAGATCTAATTTGAAAAGATTCCACCGGTGTACTAGGATAGGCTATATGAACATGCCCACGAAGTTTCATTCCAAACTGTGACCAAACATGGATTGCAATCCATGTGCCTTTTTCAAATCTCAAGACTAAAACCAAAACGTCAGGTCCCACATGCCATGTAAATCCTAACCTTGGAGTTTCAAGCCATATGAACATCAAAACCCTTGTGAGAATCCAAAGTCTCTCAATCTGTGGAAAAAATTCAAAACTTGGCTTATAGTCCAAACTAGTGATCCAAATCACACAAAAATTCACCCATAGCATCTCTTAAGAATGCTAAAACATGGTGTAGACAACACCTCAGAATGTGTTCCAACATGTGTGGCAATCCATGGACCTCTCACCACCCAGAATTGACTTGAACTATTTTGAACTAGTGCATGTAGATGTCCTAGTCACAATGGTGAAGTTTTGTCAAATTTGGAAATGTTTTGCTCAAGTTATGCTCATTTTCATTTTATAGTCAGGTTTGCATTATTTTGACTTTTTTGACAACTTCAGGGCTTTAAAAAACTAAAATTTTTGTAGCAAGATGTCTTGCAGACACCTCAAAAGGAGTGGCAAGCAACACCATATGAGATAATTGACATCTCATCAAATGAGAAAGCTCATGTCACGGATGAGGATCTTGCACAAATCCTAGCCAATATATTCATCGGCAACTTATAAGTGGTCGATGATACCAAAGTTAAAGTGACAATTTAACCTAAACCAAAGGTCCTAGATAGTGCAACTTGATAGATTCTTCAAACTAAATCCATGGGGAATGGGCTTTTAGAGGGCACACAAGCTCATGAGTTCCATACAATACAAAGGAGAAGCTACCTTAACTTACAAGGACGGAACTATAGTAAGAGTTAAGATCATGAGTGATCTGGTATGCCAGGCTCTTCATCTACCGGGGCAGGAAGCCACAACCTGCTACACAAGATAAAGGCCATAGATAATGGCAACGGATTCATTAAGTAGCAAGGGTATAAGCTCACATACAAGGACTTGGTATACTTTGAAACTAAGTTTCCCTTAAGATTGATCTCACATCATTTGAAACTGCAAAATTCATTGTGCTACACAGAGCCCATAATCCATGTGGTTGTGGTGATGGCCATTGGGTTATCCAAGAGAAGGGTGATCAAGTGTGATCTGGGAAGTTATATTTTGGATAATCTAGTGGAAGCAAACTAAAGGGCGGGTGACAAAAATAAGGCGTACATGAATGCAAGGCCTATGCTTACAAGGATAGCCTACCAAGCATTGGGGATTGTTGAGGACTTACCTAAAGCTGACTCTTATCTTAATCTACTCTATAAGTCCAATCATGTAGTAAGGAAAGTGGGGAGCTCATCAAGAACTTCAACAAAAAGAAAAGCACAAGGTTGGAGCTCTGGAGCACAAACTCCTGATAGTGAGGCAACAGAATCTGATTTCAAGATCCAAGGCAAGATCGGATCAAAAAAAGAAGTGCCATAAAAGTACCGATCAATTGAGGAAGCGAAAGAAGTAGAAGTATCATTGATCAAGAAAATAACACAACAAACAAATCAAATCCCAAAATCTCAAGTTCATAGATTATGGAGGAAGCACAATGGATCCAAGAAGAATACCAAGTAAGTATAGAAAAAGAGAAAAAAAAATGGAGGAAACCAAGCAAGATCAACCACCCTCCAATGATGATGAGGATGATGTTGAGTTTGACACAAAGCTTGAGAAACTTAAAGAGAAAATACACCAAAAAAGTACGAGCAAAAGTCAAGCTAGCCAGACCCTCCCACCAAAGGTTTCATGAGATCCTAAAGAGGACACCTAAAGAAAGAGATAAGGAAGAGTCGAAGCGACAAAAGACCATAGATCTAGATTCCATGATGGATTCTCCTCGAAGCCAACAATCTACTCATGAAGAATCTGTTGAAGATACAATCACAACAAAGGATGAGGGTAAGATTAGGGAAAAGGAGCAAGTCTATCCAAAGTAGACGTCTCCTCCTCCTGCGGATGAACAAAATAAAAAAGAGTCTTAGAGTGAAAAAGAAGATCAAAACTACAAAGAAGAACAGTGACATCTTGAGGAGCAACATGAAGAAGATCCTCCAAAGATTGATCAAGTTGTTGAAACCTCTCAACAACAAGAGACACGAGAAAAAGGACGAGCGGGCATTGAAAAGAGAGCAACTAACATTAAGGACTCACAGAGCATAATCTACATCCTTGGAGGGCCCCCAAGCTTTGCAACCCAAAATCGGCTTGCCCTTGTTCTAAATCCATTGACACCTATGCAGTTGCTTTTTGCATCAAGCAACTATATGATTGGCACATAGATTTTTCATAGCATTACAATGTGCCATGGCAAAAGCGAAAGCAAATTGATTACGGCATGATTGTCAGCACAATGCACAAAAAAAGCAACCACCTTGGTAGAGAAAGACATTGCAGAATATGAGTGAGCATTTGGATATGTTAGAGCTCAACTTGGAGGTGTGTTTGCATCCGCTTAGTGAGATGATACCTAAATTCTAGTTTTTTTTATTACTTTTGTATATTGCGGTCTTATTCGGATCATCTACTTGGATTTGTAAAGATCGTATATGTAAATGGAATTTTTCGTATAGTCATGGACCATAGAGTTAAATTGTATCTCTCCCACTTCTATGCTCGCTCTCATTACTTATGGACCATGGTGCAAAGTATTTCACTTCAGTATGTGGTGTGTTGCAAAATTAGACCAAAGTAGAAGATGAAAGTTTTTGTATAGTCATGGACCATGGAGTTCAATTGTATCTCTCCCACTTCTATGCTTGCTCTCATTACTTATGAACCATGGTGCAAATAATTCAGTTCAGTATGTGGTGTGTTGCAAAATTTAGGATGCTTTCTAGACCAAAGTAGCAAATGAAAGTTTTTCTATAGTCATGGACCATGGTGCTCAGTGATCAATACACTATATGGTTTGCTTTGATCATTTATATCACTTCCTAGCCACTATACCCTCTAGTGAATATTTGTTAATGATGGACTCATGGTGTAAAGCGATTCAATGCCGTTTGTGGTGTGTTGTGATAGTTTTTGCTAAATTTTAGATAGTGGATTTGCAAGTAAAGTCTTTTTATAATGATGGAATCATGGTGCAAAGTGATCAATGCAAAATGTTGTGTGTCGTGATAACTTAAATCAAATTGTACCACTAGATTAAGGGTTGTAAATGAGTTTCTGTGGTGATGTAAACTTAAAGAGATTGTAAAGATGATTCTGCCAAGCATGGATGAGCGTGAGAAATCCAAAAAATCATACAACCACCTGTGCGTACTTGCAGATGCAACTAGCCCAAATGACCAAGCGAGAGTTTCCGCGCAGACGAATGAGTGGGCATCGGCAAAGACGTCACCACAGAGATGGTAAAGGAAGCGTGGCCTCCTACTATGTCTGAATTCTCCATCTGCAAGGGAAGATTGAAGCCGGACAAATGTGTGTGCCAGAAATTTGCACGCACGCCAAGGCCATAAACCTTGCTTGCACAGGGAGTACACTAAACCACACAAATTGTCCCTTGTGGTTTGCAAAGATGCTATACGTCCAATATATTCAAAATAAGTCAGTGGACTTTAGCAGCAGGGTCCTCAATAAGAGCATAGTGGATATCCGAAGTGAGATAGTCACAATATCACGAGAGGAGCTAAGATATGCATTGGTCGGCACTGCTATGCAAACACGTGACTCTATGGAGGAATGGCAAACACAGATTTGTACCTCCACACAGACGAGAGGTGGAGGTGACTCAAGCAACACCAAAGAGTTATAGAGAGACATCAAGCTCCTCAGGTGTGAACTTCATGAAATGGAGGAACGGTGTAAACAACAATCGATCATGACTATGATCAAGCATCCCAACACATTGCAGCTACCTCCAACTTACACAGAAGACGTCGTGGGTCCTTGCCCGATTTGCGGACACTTTTTTCACAGTTGGAGTGGTCACTACAAAATACCTTGTGGCCACATGTACCATTTGCCATGTCTCATGCAAAACATGGTAAATAAAAAAGAGTGCCACATTCGCAAGGCTCCTATTGACAAGCTTATGTATTCCATGTTCAAAATGGAGAAAGACTATCAATGCTTATTCCACTGCAAGGGAGAGAGACTCTATTTTGGATAACTTGAATTTACCTTTGTAAACATCTTAACTTGGAGTGAATTATAGTGACTTTTGATCATTGTATATGCCCCCTTGCAATGAACATTGAAGCCTTGTAAAACTTGCAGACAATTTTTGAATCATGGTATATGATATCTTTGCAATGAACACTGAAGCAGTTTGCCTTGTAACCAAATATGGATAAATTGATGTGTGTTTGTTCTGATAGTCTTACTTGGTGTCAAGAGTAGTGTTATAAATGCAAAGCGTATAAAGTCGTCCATTGGTTAAAACAAATAAAATTTATGATGATTTCTAGACACCGGAATAACCATAAAAAGCAAATTTTATAGAGCCACCAATTGATTCAAGCAAACAAAAAAAAATTATATCATAAATGGCAATACTCAGACTACCGTGTTGAAAGACAATAAAATAGTAGTTGTGGTGTTTCCATTGGCCCATGACCACAAGTCACAAAAAAATAGTTTACTTGACTTTCAATTGTTGTGTACCCAAATAAAGTGTTAACCTACAATGTTATATATGTTTACATTGCTACTACACGCAAAACCCTTCTTTGTCGAGTAGGAGGGCAATCATCCACCTCAAGGTTTGCGTTCAATTCAAGAAAAGTACATCCACCAAGCTCACAAAATTTGAGTTCTTTGATTGTCACCTCTTCGCGTTGCTCCTAGTCATCTTCATTCATATCCACAGTCCACAGTGATCTATCTTCCTCATACCTTTTTGATTGAATATTGCTAAGAAGCCTGTGATTGTAGTATAGGTATACCAATTTCTTGGCTCGATTGCTGAGAAGCCTATTATGTATAGTCGAGTGTACATAGTTGTAGGTACTCTAAATTTTCTCAGAACTTGAATTGGCAACACATTGTGCAAGAAACCTAACTTCCAATCGGCATAATGTAGGTGCCAAAGCACCATTCATGAGCCACCATCCCCATGCCAATTGTTTTGATGCAAGGTTGTGAAAAAACTCTAAACTAAAAAGGCCATCCTTTAACCAGTACTTTGTCAAATCGGTGGGACTACGTGGGCTTGATCATCTGGATTGCTCTGGAAATTACTGACCACATCACAGAAGTCTTCAATCACTTCCTCATCTTATTCATAACAATTTATGTTCCAGTAATCTGGGTCAAGCAAAGAAGCAACACTATGGAGTGGACTATGTGCACTAACCCATCGATCATGTACATGCTTATTTATGTTATGGATAAGGGATATGTATATTGATTACTCAAGTGCTCATTAGGAACTATGGTCATTTGTGTCGGCCGGCCAATACACATTGGCCAGCTCGGCACAAATGACCATAGCTCCTTATGAGAACTTGAGTAATAAATATACATATCCCTTATCCATAACAATTTAAGATATCCCTTTTGGCCTTATTAAAAGGTGCTCTCTAGGGCTTTATCAAACAATTTGCAGGCTCTGAAGGAGAGTTCAAGCTCTCTTGAACATTATACTAGCCCATGTAAACCTTTCCTATATTGGGTAACTTAAGATCAAATTGACGCAAGAATATCATCACAGGCCTCATCACCAAGTATGTGTCACCAACGTCAGACCAGAAGTGTCTATCATCAATGAGAACTTTCAAGAACCACACCTTTGTTTTTACTATTTCTGGTTGCTTTGTTTCCCACTCATAGAAGCCAGCACAAACAAATGTCTCCAAAATAGTATTTTTGTTTTGCAAAAGGCTTTCCACCAGGTAGGAGTAATTGTAAAATCTTGTTTCACATGGAAGCTTCAATATTGTGGACATATGTTGCCGATACATGTCTAGCACAGTTGTCTCTTCAAAGTAAACTTCACAACCTTCCTTACTTTATCTATAATGATTTTGAACCAATCAGCGTTGTCATTTTTGTACAAATCCTACAACACAAGATTCAAGCTATGTGCATTGCAAAATGTGTGCAAGCTAGGAAAGCACTCCTCCAATAGATGACCAACTGCTCTATAATTTTTGACATTATCCATGATCACATGTACCACATTAGGGACACCAACTTGATCAATTTGTCTCTGTTATTATATCAACTATTTATCTCCCTGACTTTATCTCACTCGAGCTGTCAATTGCTTTAATAAAGCACTCCCCTTGAGGATTGAAACATCACATTAACTAGTGGCCTACATTGGATAGCCGACCATCCATCACTGGCCATAGTGCATCTTGTTTGATCAATTGATTTCAAGATCAATCTATCAACTTCCTTTTGGGTGTCTACAAAGCATTTATCTAAGAACGTTGTGCACGTCTGGTGATATGATGGAGGGAAAAATCAACCAATCTTCTTCCATGCATGCTTCCATGGCTCTCATGTGACCATCAACATAGAACCGCCTATAAAATAGATAGCTTGTGCAAGAGCAAATTGTGCCTCTTAGAGCTCATGGTCAAAAGCTTTTCTCTAGACTTACTTGCCTCATTCTATGCATTCCAAACTGGTACTCGAGTGATTCATCTTGAGTGCTATCTCTTTGTGTGTGTGTGTGTGTGTGTGTGTGTGTGTGTGTGTGTGTGTGTGTGTGTGTGTGTGTGTGTGTGTGTGTGTGTGTAGCAGTTATGTATATATATATATATATATATATATACACATACGCAAACGAACACTGCCTGTTCACAGACCAACAATTCTAGAAAAATACAATGGATTTGTACAGTAATTTATTTGCATTTGAAAATAAATTTTGTGCAAGGTAATGAAGATAATAGGATATAACACCGGAAACGGCAATCTCAAAGTCTGGGTAATTTTGCTTCAAGGTAAAAGATCCGCCATAAGTTAATAATATAATGTTTTAATCAAAGAAGGTAGCCCTCACCTGCATCCATAGTCACAAGAAAACAATTCGTTAGCACGTGACTGTACACAGGTGATGTAGGGCATCCCAATTGTTATCCATGTCACAAGGAAAAAACAAACAGTTTTCTATATGTAAAAATGTTGTTTCTTTATTTTAAAATTTTAAAATAAAGCCATAATAAGAATCTCCTTTTTTTTTTAATTAATCCAGGAGAGTAAGCTTCCCCTCAAAGCTAATATAAATTGAGTTAGTTCCAAAAAAAAAATTAAAAGCCAAACCTTTAGCCCTATCATCATCTGAATCTCTTTCTATGTCATAGTCGACATATTCTTCCCAAAAGCCAATATAACACATAGGTGCAAAATATACTCATATCCACCGATATCCACCAACATATACCCAACCATAGCAGGTTTGTACATTTGTTGATGAAAAAATCGGAAACCGGACAAATAAACAATTGCTTTTTTTTGTTGTAGTTTAGCCTTTCCATTCTCTGAAGCCAAGCTCACCAGGGAAGGTCATTTAAAAGGCTACATCTAGCCCAGTCAGTCCCAGCTAGAAAAACCAGAGATCAACATACACTCTTACCCGGAGTGCACCACAACCCAAGTTTTAATCACCAAGTATGTCCAATCTCAACATTAAAAAAAAGTCCCTTAATTTCAACAAGAAAACCAGCTGGAATCACATCCACAGGCAATAGAGTTATTTTTATATTTTTTAATTTTTTTTAAAATTAACAGATTATCAATTTTAAGCCTCTTCGTTTTAGCCAAATCTTTCAGCTTAAAATGTTTTTAAATCTTCCAGATAGCCGAAACAATAATTACCCAGTAGACTAGGAGATGAAGCAAACCAGTAGGCCAGGTCATAATGTCAGGCAACATAATATCCAAGCCCGTATGCGCCATAAAGAGCAGAACCATGCCAACTCTTTTTTATGAGTAACCCATTTAAGTAAGATCTTAGTCAATCTCAGTAAGACCTACAAGGAAGGTCTAATTCCAAGAAACAGTAACCTAGCCAAAGACATACACCGAGACATTCCTCGACTTAATAAAAATGACCTTAATGCATGAGTAGAAATTTACTAGCAATAGACTCACCACTTCCCATCAGACACAATGCCATCCAATACTCAAAAAATCCATACAGTATGCTGAACTCGAGTCCTGGCAGTTCTTAGCAATAGGGACAAGTTCTATCTCATCCAATAAACCAGTAAAAACCCGTTTATAGAACAAGGAGTTTGTCCAACACTAAGCTTATTTTATGAAAACCAGCTTCATCAGTCAGATAGACTCACCACTTCCCATCAATCATAAAGCCATCCAATACTAAAAAACCTGGTAGTTCTTAGCAATATGAGCCATTCCCACCTCTTCCCATAAACCAGTAAAAGCCAGATTCCAGAACAAAGTTTTAATAAAACACTAAATCTAATTAATGGTTTTTCAAAACATTACAATTTACTAAGATTCACGCACCTTCAACTTAGCAACACAGTCCGGCTCACAGTATCTTTTGAAAGCCTCGAGAGAAAAAAAAATGTTAACCTATAGATTAGAAGACGAAGAAGCCTCCACAATCCCCTTCTCAGTCTTTTTCGGCATGTTGAAGTCAAAGTAGTCAGAACGCACACACAGATGATTACAGAGCACAATGCTAAGTGAGTATGAGTAATCACCTTGAGAGGGTTTTATAATTGCTGATAGTAGACACGACCCAGAGTCGGACGAGTTTCCCACAATCGAGGTCACCAATAAGGGCCACATTCTCAGGGATTACAACCAGCCAAAGATCTGGAGGTTACAGGCCTTGTCGAGACACATCCACTGCAAACCCATATTCCAGTACACAGATGGTAACGTGCGACAAGAAACACGAAAACTTAATGCAGAGGAATACCTTAAACGCTATAGATTTTTTAGAGTACAATGTAGAGATAGATTTAAGTTAATTGCAAGGACAAGTCAAAATATCCCAAATATCCCCTCTTTTTTTTAGGGCAACTGATAGTAATCCTTTCACATGGTCGATACCCGGTCCATTATTCGTTATGCATTATTGCCCCTAGCCCTGGGTGGTCATACACAACCAGTTACCCATACGACAGAAACCTCCAATAAGCTTATGTCGTGCAGCTTATCCACTTGGGTAAATTATAAGAGTATACATGCGCCAATCTCAAAGGTGTGAGTTAATCTACTTAGAGAAGTCAATTTTGAGTAATCCGTATTAGTTCCAATTTGGTCTAGGAGTCAGAAAGTGGGTCTATAAAATACTGGTGTCATTTTTATAGAACCGAGTGCATAGTATCAGTCTAGAGTAACTTCTCCGGAGTTTACATCTCTAGCTTACTTGTTCATCAGGTGTATCTTACATATTATGGCTTATAGTCAAGAACAGGTTTTTGCCATAGCGACAGCACATCTTCATCGGTCAAGTGAATCTACTCAGAGAGCAACATTACTCCGTTATGAACGTCATCTATTTTTGCAATTAGAAACTTCTGTTTCCCAAACTAAGTGGTGGACATATCAGGACCGAGTGACGCGTGTGACCCTTTGGGCTCGCGAGCATTTCAGGAACAATATCCGTCTGGCGATGGTAACTAAAGCCATGGGCCTAGGGCCACAGTATTATCACGTAGAACATTCAATGAAGCAAGGGTTTTCAGAGCGGTCATACTTGCTAGCCCAGTTCCTACCTCCTCATAAGATTTTTTTGTATCGTAGTTATGGACATCCACTAAGAGGATACTTTACTAGTACACCATGCACCCGGGAGTATGGGCTAGTCTTGGCGACTCGTATCTTACCTTTAGCCGAGTGTCCAGACACATGTTATTACTCTGACAGTTGTTTGTGTGATCATGTAATGGGCAGTTTAATAGAGATGTAGATGAAGGGGTCTCATTTAAGAAAAAACATTAGCCAGGCTTTTTTTTTGTCCAATTTAACAGGTGAGTCGAGTGAAAGGACTCACGTAATTTTGTGTATGTGTGTGTGTAGCTGTTAAATCTTAGATAATAAGACATAATTGAACTTTTACATTCAAAAGACAAATGGCAATGGAACAAAGAATAGATAAGTACAAAAACAATTCGATATTAGAATCATTTAAGTACAATGTTTGTAGGAAAAGAGATCCTCTTTCAGTATGCAGATAGTAAAAGAACTTCCCAAATCATAGGTGAGTGTCTCATCCAGCGTAGGACGGCTTGCCAAAGTCAAAAAAACTTTCCAAGATAAGATAGAGTCCTTACCTGCATCCATCCAAACAAGACAACAATTCAATTAGCCTTGGCTGTGTATTATAGGTATCAATGGACCATACCAGTTGTTATCCATGTCCACCTTACAAACTTTTTTTAACTTTACAAGCTAAGTCCATAATATTTTTTGAAAAAGTATATTTCTTTATTCCAAAGTTCTCAAAAAAATATCATTTTGATTACAAGGCCATCACTCCTTCCAAATCAAGTGTCTGAAACACCCCCTTTCTTTTTATCATTTATGAAAGTATCACTATATGAAGTTTTCTTAGAAAAGAAATTTCATTTATGGTTCTTAAAGTATCAAACTTGTTTTAAGATTAGATATCTATCTTTGTGAATGGACTGCAATTCATCCCTCAATTTGCTATATCATATATCATGTATTTCTCTAAGTAATCCAAGAAACAAGTAGCAATGTAAAAAGCCACGCTTTTGTTCTTACCAAGAAGTCTTTTAAGGCAAAAGATATACCATGTTAAAAGTGCCAATATCCAAGGCTATAATGGGGGCAGCATCTGCCCGAGTAAATACAAAAAGTTGTAATGTAAAACCTCATCTTACCAATGTAGAGACCAAAAATTGCCATAATGTACAACCAGGCACAACAGCTTAATGGCCCGTCTGTATTTTTTTAACAAACCAAAACAGTGTGCGGTATGAAACGAGAAATATCACCATCCATATGTGTAACAACCCAATCACAATTAGTGCGCAGTAAAACACTTCCAACCCATGTAAGTATCCGTGGCAACCCAATATTCAAG
This sequence comes from Adiantum capillus-veneris, assembly GCF_014529385.1. Classification (NCBI taxonomy): domain Eukaryota; kingdom Viridiplantae; phylum Streptophyta; class Polypodiopsida; order Polypodiales; family Pteridaceae; genus Adiantum; species Adiantum capillus-veneris. The sequence continues at coordinate 83,016,502 of NC_140943.1, forward strand.
GCCAGTCAAGGCAACATTTTGATGGTACTCTAAAAATGTATGAAAAAACGATTGTATCAAGTTTAAAACCTGCAACATTTTTTATGCTTAGTGATCCCCCAGGGCAGTCTCAATAACAGCCAATTGAGTAATTGCCAAGCTCAATAAAGCGGCAGAGGCAAAACCTCTTTGCTTTCAAGAGCCAATGTAAATGTAAAGCAACCACCTTTTTTCACTTCTCCATTCTTACCATTAATGAACAACCAAGGTTTAACCAGTCATAGAGCCATAACCAAAGTAATGAAGCACCATTTAGCCAGCAATACCGACATTGTGACAGTAATTAAATTGGCAGAACCAGCAAAAAGCTATTGTGCGGAGGGTAGAGCACCCCACACCCCTTCTTTTTCTCAATCATAAAAAAATACATACCTAGTACAGAGTCATAGTTAATCAATCAGGGCACCAAGCCCCGCCATCCTGCAATCGAGGTTAGTAAGCAAGACAAATAAACCCAAATTGTACTAGTTACCAGGGCAGAAAAAGGCACCCTTAATCATCCATATGCAATGACCACCGGCCATAGGGTGAAAAAAACCATACACAGTAATTTTAATGCAACATTTGGTAATCAAACAATGCTGAAAAAATCCTATGCCTGGTTTTACAAAAATTGCAGGAGGAGACCACCAATAATATCAAATAAAACATCCTCCTTTTAGAGTGTTAACCCATGCGGAAGGAGACCTAAGTATGCAATGAGTAAAGCAAGAAATAGCAGTGGCCGACCTGAGTAACTTGAGTAGAGAGCTCCATACTTTGTAACAGAAATGCAGTAGCAAGTTTCAAGCCAACAAGCACAACCAAAACTAAGTGATGGGCAAAGATGCGCCCTCACCTTTAAATAGAGCAGAGAGGGAGGTTGCCATAACTCTGAATCGCATAGAAACCCAAGCGTTTAGGAGGATCTCTAGCAGAGCAAATAAGCCGCCTGCACGGTGCCATGAGGAGGTAGCTAGAGTAATCACGGTAGGGTTTCACCCAAGGTAGAAAATACTCAAGTGTTGCGACGGGCTAAACCCGGTAGTATTACCCATAGGAGGTGGTTAGCAAAACCTAGGAGGTAAGTGAGCTCGGGCACTCCCTCAAGTGAGGTGGAGTGTGTAGTCCTTTCTAACCACTGCCTTGTCATGCTTTTTTTTTTTAAAGGGGGTTTTTTTTTTAATTCTCGTGGAGGAGACTTAAAGAATATTCTGAAGCTCTCTTTTCATAAGAGAATTTTTTTTCTCAAGAACTAGTAAAGTTGCCCAGTGTGTGTATTAATTAAAAAAAGACCAATCCCAACAGGTCCCGATCCAAGGGCTAGGTATATGTGTGGTCCCCCCTTTTTTTTAAAAAAAAAGCTAAGAGTAATAAAGTAGCACTATGTGTGTGTGTGTGTGTGTGTGTGTGTGTGTGTGTGTGTGTGTGTGTGTGTGTGTGTGTGTGTGTGTGTGTGTGTGTGTGCTGACATGCATGGAGGGTGCACCACTATTTTGTTCGCCTTGTGTTGAGGCAACAATGCCTTGGTGCTCTAAAGCCAACCAGGTTGGAGTCGGTATTCTAAGTCACTTTGCATTAGATACACCTTCTAATAACTCTCTCAAGTGTTTTGTAGCACTTTCATAACCTACACCATTACATCTACCTCCATTTGACTTGTTAGTTGTTCCATTCCCTGATCCAAGGAAGTGTTCCCTAATGCGAGGTGCACCTCTTGATTTTTCCTTGCCACATAATTTGCAGCACCAATCTATAAATGATCTTACATTCTCAACAAATTGCCACTCAAGCCCTAGCACCTTACCATCGGCCTTGCACTCCCCTTTACCATTGTTTGATCCTTCACCACCAATCAATGTGCAACTAGAAGTAGCATTGATGTTTTGGGAGCAAGCATTAGTGTACATGACAAGTTCACAAGCCACATATGCATTCATACAATCATAGAAATATTAGATTTTTAAAAAAAATTATTTAATTGAACAAGTGTATAATAAACTAAAATAATATAGATATAAAATAAAACAAGAAGAAGTGAAATTGGTGGTAATGAGGAGCACTCTATTCTAGCAATAGAAATGGGCAGACAAGAACGCCGATGTAGTGATGAGGAGCACTCCATTCCAACCATGGGAATGATCCCTAGGAACTTGCACCATATAGACCCTTCACGAGGATGCTCCCTATCCAAACTTGTTTCCAGACGGATAGATGCTCAGGGAAGGTAACTAAACGTAGCAAACAAGTACACAAATGTAGTGAAAGGAGTGCTCCATTCGAATAATAGAAATGAGCCCTAGACACTTGCACCATCTGAACCCTTCATGAGGATGCTACCTATCCAAACCTATTTCCAGGCGGATAGCACCCAAGGGAGGTAACTAAATGTAACAGGCTACGTTGGTGTAGTGATAAGGAGCACTCCATTCCAACTATAGAAATAAACCCCAGCCACTAGCACCACCTAAACCTTCCGCAAGGATGCTCCCTACCCAAACCTATTTCTAGGCGGATAGACACCCAAGGGAGGTAACTAAACGTAACATAATAGTACATAGGTGTAGTGATAAGGAGTGCTCCATTCTAGCCATAAAAATGAGCCTCAAGCACATGCACCACCTAAACCCTCCACGAGGATGCTCCCTACCCAAACCTGTTTCCAAGCGGATAGATACCTAGGAGAGGTAATATTTCGTGGATTTTAAAACATATAGGGATCTAAGCTACCTGATTGAAAGCCTCAACCAAGGTAAACCTCAACTAAAAGTTTTGGTGGAATCTTTGCAAGTGTGCCAAAATGAACGGCTAGAAGGATGGGACAAGGTTTATAAATCCACCTCCAAAAATGGGGGGCAGTAAGAGGATATAGTGAAGCCCATCAGGCATCCCTACTCACCCAGTGGGGCCCGACGAGCCAAGAAGGATACCCGACAAGCCCACTCAAAGAACCGGTTAAGGCCAGTCATTGTGTTCATCATTTTTCACTACCAATTTATTCATTGTATCTATCCATGCAAGCTTCATGCTCTCTGTGAGTCTTTTAATCACCATGGTTGTGGCTAAGCTCCCTTCTTCATTCAACCTCTCTATCATGGTCTATTTTTCTTTATACTTCTCTCATGTTGATCATGTCTACCATGATAATAAAGCAACCAGGATCCATGACATGTGTGACCCAACATAGATCAACATTGAATACCTCAAGTTCCTATGGTTGATGCCCGTTTTAAGAGCTAGGGGTCCTACCATCTTAATCCCTTCTACTCTGGCCTTTGTGTTCATCATCGTTGTCAGTACCAATATATCATTGTGTCTATCCATGTGTCTATTCATCATCGTTGTCACTACATGATAATAAAGCAACCATGATCCATGACATGTGTGACCCAACATTGATCAACATTGAATACCTCAAGTTCCTATGGTTGATGCCTGTTTTAAGAGCTAGGGGTCCTACCATCTTGATCCCTTCTACTCTAGCCTTTGTGTTCATCATCGTTGTCACTACCAATATATTCATTGTGTCTATCCATGCAAGCACATGCTCTTTGTGAGTCCTTTGATCACCATCATTGAGGCTAAGCTCCCTTCTTCATTCAACCTCTCAATCATGGTCTCTTTTTCTTTATACTTCTCTCGTGTTGATCATGTCTACCATGATCTCCATCATCATCTCTTTTGTACCTTGGAGAGTTGGCATAATGTCTCTTCAAAATTTATAAGAAATAGAAACCATGCCCTGCCTTGTAGTCCAGTTCCTATTGCATAGTCATGGTATTCATGAATGAGGTTGTAGACTTAAAATTCTCATTGATAAGGTGATGTTGGCACCAATATTAGTTATGATATTATCATTGCTTATTCCATTGCAATTCAATTGTATGACAAGGTGAGATGTGTAAATTGGGAGTATAATCAGCTCTAGAAAATTGGAACCCCTTCATTCTCTCATACAAGATATGGTACATTGTATCAATTTCTTTGTGACCTCTTAAAAGGATGCCATCTTCAATGTCAATTAACTATATCTGCATAGCATTAATAAGTGCAACATCTAGATAGTCACTCTCTAGTTTCTTTGCGTACAAATTATTGGCAAGAAACGTTTTTCCTAGAATAGTGAATATGTCACAATCAGAAAGTATCCAAAAAATGTCTCAACATCAAGTGTAGTTAGGCTTTATTAGATGCAAACCTATTCACTGCCTTAATAGTCCTTCAATAGCCTAAATAAGACAACATTGTGTATTGTCCTTTCATGTGATTCATCAAGCATGGTTACAAAAAGACATTGAGAGTTGGCTATCCACAAGAACTTCTCTCCAAATCCATGCAATCTTCAAACCTTATTTCATAACTAACACATTCAACAAGCTTGCAAACACGTTCTTCAACAACCTTCTTAGCTATAGACATTGTGGCCACTCTTTGAGGTTGTTTGCTCTCTAAAGAATCTTGAGGAATCCTCATTGAACTCCATCGTGTCCACCTCTTCTGTCATGTCTACCATCACCAATGCTTCTATATAGTGCGTCTTCTTTCAACTTAGCCTCATTCTCAAGTTCTTTTTGCACATCTTTGATTCTCCCTTATCATCAACACAAAAAGCCAGCAAAGGTTGTATCTCAATGCTTACTTTTGTGTTTACATGATTGATCTAAATTAAATGCCTTTATTGGCATTGTTCTCCTTGTATAGAGCGTTGGTTTCAAGGGGAAGAACATCATGAATTCTTGTGAGGAAACTTTTGATGAAGTACTAAAGAAGCTTGGCGCCATTCTCTTTGAGGCTTTTGCAATATTATAGGCTCTTCAAGCGATCAATGCTTCTTGATGTAGATATTTGCATTCAATATGAATGTCCCAATCATTGACATTTAAATTGACACGCATATTAACACTCTAGATGGGATTTTGTTTTCAACCTAGGCTACAAGCTCATTTTTAGGTATTCGCAACAAGAAACAAGGTTTTTCTTTCTCTAAATTGTTGCAAGTAAGCTCTCTCTCTCTCTCTCTCTCTCTCTCTCTCTCTCTCTCTCTCTCTCTCTCTCTCTCTCTCTCTCTCTCTCTCTCTCTCTCTCTCTCTCTCACTCTCTCTCTCTCTCTCTCTCTAATTGTGCACAAAGAAACACGCATAAACATTCACACACACACATGCACGCACTATAGATCTATGGATACATAGTGTAAATTTGAATATACATAGTCAATTACACACACATGTACACTGTAGATCTACACATTCGTAGTGTAAGTTTTCATATACATTCAAATACAAGCACGCATGCACAAAAATTCAAAAAAATTAAATCTTTTTCTTAATTGAATGCTAAATTATTGATATTAATTTAAAATTTCAACGTTTTTTAAAAGTATATTTGAAAGCTCTTATTTTTTGTTGTTATTTCTTATTACATTGAAGTATGGAATTGTTTAATTATAGTTTAAAAAAATAATTTAAATATGAATTTATGGTTACTTTTATGTTTAGAATTTATTATTAGTTTTTAAATTCTAAATTCCTGCTCAATTATGTTGCAGGTTGAATTTTTGGTTTAGAGTATATTTAACCTCAATCATTTGCGCATAAATTTGAATTTTTTAACTTCAAATTTATGTTTCAAGTAGTTTTGAGTCTACATTGTGTAATTTAAATTTTGAATATTTATGTTTCTTAATTAAAATTAAAAATATGTATTCTTTTCAATCAAAATTAAAGTGAACATTTTATGTTTTTTGATTTAAGTTGGAGGATTGAGTATAGATTTAGGGTTTATGTTTGTTAATATAGATCTTAGTTAAATTTGGATTTAGGGTTTATTTTTTTAATGTAGATTTAAGTTTCCAATTTAAGATTTGTGTTTTTGAATTCTCATTTAGGTTAGAAATTTAAATTTAAATTTATAGTTTAAAGTTAAGCTCATATTTTAATTTTAGTTTTTTATTTAAGTTTGTAATTTTTAAGTAGAGTTAGGTTCAAATTGTAAGTATAGGTTAGCTTTATGATTAATATTTATGGTTTAAATTTAAGTGTAGAATTGGGTGTACGGTTCAGATTTTAAATTTAAGTGTGGGCTCTACATTTATTTTAGAGTTATTATTTTATGTTTGAAATCGGCTTAAAGTTATGTTTAAATTGTAAGTTTAGGGTTAGGTTTAGATTGCAACTTTAATATAAAAAGTATGGTTTAGATTTAAGTTGTAGATTTGCATTTTTCAGTATAGAATATGGTTACAGTTTAGGTTTATAAGTTTGCATATTGATTTTTGTTCTTGAAGTTAGGGTTTGCATTTTTGGCTTTCGGTTTTTAGTTTGTATCCTTTTGTTTATGTTTATACTAGGTTTTTTGTTTGCTTGTTTCAATTTCGGTCTATATTAAGTTTACAGATTGCATTTTTTGAGGGAATTGTAGGTGTAAGTTTTTTATTTGTTTTTAAGTTGAAGTTGCACGTTTAGATTTGCATTTTAGTTTACATTTAGATTTAGGGTTACATTTTTTGAGTTAAGTATAGATTGGAGATTAACTTTAGCTTTATGTTTGTATCCCAAGCAAAAGATGAGATTAGCTTTATGTTTAGGGTTGTGTCCAAAAGCATTATGAGTAGGGACGACGGTGTGAAACTATCTGATCGAGATACCTATTCTCGGCCAAGGTTTTATGCCCTTGTAATCAATACAATTGTGATGTGCATAAAACACAGCTATGTTTTTGAATTAAGTATAGGTTGGAAATTAACTTTAGCTTTATCTTTGTATCCGCAAGCAAAAAGTGAGATTAACTTTATGTTTAGGGTTGCGTCCACAAGCATTATGAATAGCGATGACAATCTGGAACTATCTGATCAAGATGCCTATTCTTGGCCAAGGTTTTATGCCCTTGTAATCAATACAAATGTGATGTGCATCACAATTTCTTTTGCCCATGGCTATTGAGGGTACTTTGTCCTTTACAATTCATGCCACAATTTACAAACTTGCTAGATTGGTTCATTGGATTTTCCAAAAGAAGAGCAAGATTGTTTCCATGCCTTCTGCAAAGCAAAACACTAAGGAGTGTGTTTGCATGTTTTAAACACATCTTCTCACCACCATACTTACCATTCAAGTGCATCTCTTTGTGCACATAGTTGATGAGGTGAAATAGTGGGCACCATTCATTCCAAATGGATGTTCTTTGTAGAATGCTTCACATGAAAACACTTAAGAGATATGTGTATCAAAGGTTGCACCTAAAGGCAATAATAGTAGAGGGCTAGCTAATTTCAAAGTCATTAGTGTACATTAGTGAGTGGCTCTCTTGGGTGAACCATGTAGATGACATGCTTTGGTAGAAAGTTGAGGATGAGCGCCTAACTAGGATTTTGATGGTGAACCCTGGCATGTAAAAGAAAATGAGTATGGACTTGAAGGTAAAGATCAATTGATTTTTCATACTACACAACTCAATGATATAAAAGTGGATATCTCGATATAATGATGCAAAACAAGAGTGACATATTGCATGATATGCCTTTAGAAGGGAAAAATGACCACTAGTGTGTTATCTTGAAGATCTTGAGAGCCTGTTATCATTTACAAGTTTAAGATGGCAACATGACACCATGGAAAGGGCCACAAAACAAGGTGAACATGTGGAAAAAGAGTAGTGGAAGTATTCATGAGATTATATTCCCAAGGTAAATCTCTAACCTCTGACATGTGTGTGGTGTTTTTTGATCTTGACACTCATTTTCATGTTTTGTCACAGTATAAGTCGTCATGGCAACATGATGTAAAGGTCGCCACTTTACAAAGGAGAGGGTTGACATAAGGCGATGCACGTTGATGACAGGGTCATGGAAAAAGGGGAAAAAGGGGGGGGGGGGGGGGGGGGGGGGGGGTTGTCACTACATGTTAAAACCTACATATCGCATACGTTCAAGGACTATTTATAAAACCCCTTAGATGTGAACTTTTCACCAATAAAGGGATATTTTTCTATTCAATGTGTAAAATTCTTTCGAGATCATTTTTTCAAGTTCTATATGTGAAAATGTGCGAAAACATAGAATAAAATAATTCCTGATGTTGAATCCACGAGATAAGCATTTTTTTATTTTAGCGACCCCCCTTGAGTGGAAAATTTGAGCAATCTAACCAATGACAATCGTTTGCTAGAAAAAATTATGTATTTTAAAACTCTCCAATATATTTTGAGGGTGGATTTCGAAGGATTCTAAGTGGCATTGTTTGATGTGCAATGGTTCAAGGTAAACATGGAGAGCCGTGTGTGAAAAAAGTGTAGAGGAAGTGTGTCTGGATCTCTGTGCAAAGATATATGAGAGAGAAGATAATATGTAATCAAATGTATAAGAGAAACAATGGTATCATGAGAGGAATAACTTTATTCATAAGCAAACTACCGTGGATACAATGTTGGTACTCTCGAGTACCAAAACCGGTACAAAAAACCACCAAACTTGGTATTGTAATCTACTCTTAGCAATACCATAATAGAGATTTAATACCAAACATATAATTTGGTACTCTAGAACTACCAAATGTTTGGTACTGTAAGTACCAAACCTGGTATTGTAATCTACTCTTAGCAATACCACAATAGAGATCTAATACCAAACATATAATTTGGTACTCTAGACGTACCAAATGGTTGGTACTTATAGTACCTGGTTTGGTACTGTAAGTACCAAACCAAGTATCGTGAACCACCCAGATACATCGTACTAGAACTAAGAGAGAGACTCAAGGGTTGATCTTCGAATCCAATATTAAGGCTACACACCCAAGTACAAGTAGTGTGTTTCCCATCTGTAACACTCTATACAAGATGTTCTAATGCCTAACAATGTCTCTCAACTATCTATCTCTGTATTCTCTCACTACCTCTCTGCAACTAGTGTAGTGATACATATTTATATAGATATATCTCTTCATCTTAAGCATAACTTGTGGATAACTTTGGTAAATAGCTTCTCCATGATGTGGGGAAAATTTCTTCTTCACATGTCATCAAGAGATCATAGCTATATCTCTTGATAGGTAGTTCCCAAGTTGGCATGTTGGCTCTTCTTTGTTGTCTGTTGCTCTATAGGCAGTAAACTTGGCGCCTTCACGAAAAATGGTGGGAGTTCAATTAACCGTTAGGAAGAATCCTCCAGCTAGACTGTATTATATATTTGGTAGATCAATTTGTCTTTGTATTGCTCCACAAGATCATGGTTGTAGGTAGCGAAATTCACCCCTACAAATCTGCCTGATGGACCTCTTGAAGTTTTTGAAACTCCTAATTTTTAGTTACTTTTGGTACTTTACTACCCAATTGTTTGGTAATTACCATAGACTCTTCCCACACCTAGATCTGATGATGCAGATGATTTTGACCTTCCAAAATGATGTCAAAACATCATGTCAAACCTTCACGCCATCATGTATTTATTCTAGCATGATTGGACATTTTTTTCTACCTTAGTGAAGAAGATGTGTTGGACTGGAAACTTTAACACCGTTTTGCTACCATGCGTAGTAAAGGAGAGTCAAATTTTATTGAGGTAGACTCAACAAAAATATTTCCGGACCATACCTCAAGACACGTTCGTCCTATCCAAGCATTGTGAAGTATGTCCTGTATTTTACAAATTCTTGTGGCATCTTTATGCCCAATTTATCATGCAATATCGCTTCTCTTTGTCAAGACTTTCTATCCCAAGGCTTTTCAAGTAAGGTGGTGGTATCTCATTGAGGTAACTTCACACAATGTACAAGTCTACAAAAATGGAGACCTAAATGTAGCAAGGAGAAAATAGAGAAGAAAACGCAAACAAAAATGCAGAGGAAAATAGAGAAGAAAACATAGAAGATGATGTAGAGATAGTTGTGACAGAGATAGAGGATGTGCCTTTAGGGGGAGACCTCTTCATCTATGTAGCATATAGGAATTTATGGTAATGAGCTATGCCAAGATGCGAGAGAGGCTACCTAAGATGCCAATACATTGTATGTGAGACCACCTGCTCTTGTTGTAATTAACTACACATGTTTTATTGCAATAAAAACGTATATTTTCCTTTTCCATAAATTAAGTTTCAGAATTAAGTTTGAAATGTTGATGCAATTCAAAGTTGTGATAGTTCCTCAATGTTTGAAGCAAAATGGTTTAAACTTTTTTACTTGTTTATTATGCAGGCTATGTTACCATATACATGTGGTAGTGATGTCTGTGAACACACTAGGACCGTCGGGGCATTTTTTCCCTCTTTAGGAGGTTTTTCCCCCCGAGCATTGTATATACGCCCATCACTCTAGGGCTATCTATCTTTCCACTGCACACTAAGTAACACACTCTCTATTGTGTGCCTTGAGCTTCCTTCGTCTTCTCCAAGCTGTGTGTGTTTCTCTGCAACCCTAATTCCAACAATAGGTATCAGAGCAGGTCACGTCCTCCCGGGCTTAGTCGCCAGCTGCTCCAGCACACACCTGCTCACTTTCTCCGATTTCAGTGAGCTTTGGCAAGCGTTCGCAGGTCGACAAAAATTTTGGGTAAGCTCGAACAGCTTGGTCTGCTCAGAATTTTGATTTGGGCTCATTTCGGCCTCCGTTTCCACTACAGGCAGTACTACACAGGCTATTTCGTCATTTTGTGCAAAATTTATGTCAGTGACGTTTTCTGCATAGTAGGTGCCTTATAGTCTTCTACGGTTTGTGCTATATAGCAAAGGTTGTTCACGCTCCGTTTCTCCTATTTTCGAGCAATTTTCACATCAGGTGCAGCATTTACCATGGCTGACAACAACAACACAGATGTGTTCAAGATGTTTGCTGCTGAGGATAGGTTGGATGGGGACGACTACCCTATGTGGGCTTATATGATGCAACATGTTCTTGTGTCAAAGGGTGTCTGGAACATTGTGCAGGGCATTGATGTACGTCCTGGTTCTGAGGATGTTGCAGGTCTTGCTGCAAGGATTGCAGCTGTTAGAGTTGTTTTGCCTACGGCAGAACAAGCTCGTTGGGATGTTAAGGATGCGCAGGCTCATGCATTGATTGCGTTGTCTGTGAAGCGCACCATTGTTCCTCACATCCGCTCAGCAAAATCTGCAAAACAGGCTTGGGATATTTTAGCAGGTCTTTATGCAAGCCGCAATGAGGCTAAAATTGCTTTGCTGCGTAAAGAGCTAGAGTCGAAGATTATGCATGAGGAAGATGATATGGACACTTTCCTTGCTAGTGTCAAGGATATCAATGAGCAGCTTATTTCTACAGGTGAAGTCATTTCAGACAGTTCCCTTGTGCAGACTGTTCTTGATGCCTTACCAGATTCCTACCAGACTTTTGCTAGTACTTGGAGCCTGATGACCCAAGGAAATCCTGAAGTTGTCAAGTTTGATGCATTATGCACATTGCTGTTGCAAGAGTCACTTTCCAGAAAAAACAGGACTAGGCAGCGTGCAGTTGAACAGGCTTTTATTGCTTCTCAAAGAAAGGGTGGTAATAGCAATGCAGCCACTTCTTATGGTTCTGCTGCGAGTGGAAAAAATTATTTTCCTAATGCTTCTGCTGGCAGTACTTCGTCTGGCAATTCTGGTGATAAGGGCAAAAAGAAGATGCGTTGCCATTATTGTAAAGCCAATGATCACTGGATCAAGTCGTGTCCTAAGTTGAAGGCCAAAGAGGCTAAGAAGAAAGAGGGTGGTTCCACTGCAAATGCTGGTTCCACTACAAATGCAGCCATTGTTGAGTCTTCTGTGAAAGGAGACTGTGTTGCTGATGTTGATGCAGAATGGGCTTTTAGCGCAGAGTGCACTTACAATCCTGTTGTCCATGATGCATGCTTGTCAGTCGTTGCTGCAGATTCACATGTGTGGTATTTCGACAGTGGTGCTACAAAGCACATTACCTCACATCGTGAATTGTTTACCTCTCTTGAGTCTGTCCCTCATGGGAATTCAGTCACTTGTGCCAACAACGCCTCTTATCCAGTTCAGGGAGTTGGAAAGATTGTGCTCACTGCTGCTAATGGCAGTTCCTTCACACTTGTTGATGCACTTTATGTACCTGGGATCAAGAAGAATCTCTTATCTGTATCGGCACTTGCTAGACTTGGACTTGTAGTCAAATTTGTGGATGACAGATGTACAGTTCATGATCTCAATTTTGGTGATGAAATTGTTGCATCTGGGCTTTTGTGTCGTGGGCTGTATAAGCTCACTTTGTATGACAAGTGTAGACAAAACTTTGCAAATGCAGTTGCAGATTCAAGGGCTATTTCAGATGTAAAACTTTGGCATGCACGTTTTGGTCATCTGAATTTTGCGAGTTTGCTGCGTTTGCAGAAATCTGACATGGTTGCTTCTCACCCACCTCTTGAAGCACATGTCAAACATGTTTGTGAAGGCTGTATTTTGGGTAAGATGCAGCGTTCTAAGTTTCCAAAGGATGGTTCAGTTCGGGCCACATGCAGGTTGCAGCTTGTGCATAGTGATGTTTGTGGGCCCATGCAAGCTCCGTCCTTGGGCAATTACCTGTACTTTGTGACTTTCATTGATGATTACTCCAAGCATGCATGGGTATTTCCGCTTAAAGCGAAGTCCGAAGTTTTTATGTGCTTCAAACAATTTCTGGCTATGCCTGAAAATGTCTCGAAATGTACTATGGGCACCCTCCGTTCCGATCGAGGGGGGGAGTCTATGTCTCATGAATTTAATGCATTTCTGGCTAGTCGTGGTATAAAACACCAATGTATAGTGCCTTATACACCTCAACAAAATGGTGTTGCTGAGAGGAAAAATAGGTCACTTACGAAAATGGCACGATGTATGGTCAAAAGTCAAGCTTTACCTCATTCTTTTGTGCTTGAGGCCATTATGTGTGCCACTTATGTACTTAACAGGTGTCCTACGAAAGCTTTGCAGTCTATTACTTCATATGAAGCATGGCATGATAGAAAGCCTTCTATTGAGCACATGCGTGTTTTTGGCTGTTTGGCATATGCTTTGGTGCCACAAGTGCAACGCAGAAAATTGGATGATAAGGTTGTCAAATGTATTTTTGTTGGTTATAGTGCTGAAAGCAAAGGTCACAGGTTGTATCATCCGCAAACAAAACGTATTCTGGTTTCTCGGGATCTAGTTTTTGTGGAAGATTCTGTTCAGCCCTTGCTGTCATGTACTAGAGATAGTAATGTAAGCTCACATGACATTTATGACACTTTGTTGCCTCTTTTCAATGGTGGAAATACGAATGTAAGTTCCAATGAGGCAAATGTACAGCCTATGGGGGTTTCTGAAAATGTTTTAGATCAGCCTATTACTGATGCAGATGTACATGATGTACTTGATGAGGAAAGGGCTGAAAATGAGCAGGCTAGAGGTATGCCAAAATGGCTGGTGCACACTTTGCGTGACAGTAAATTGGATGCACCTTTTTCTAGTCGTACTCGTTCAGGCTCTCGCCATGCATCTTATGCATCAGATTGTTATGCTTTGGCTGTGTCTAGTTTACATGATGTTGAGGAGCCTCTGTCTTTTGATGAAGCACAGAATTCAGAAAATTGGATGGCTGCCATGCAATCAGAATATGATGCACTTATAGAAAATGACACATGGACTTTATGTGATTTGTCTCCTGGCAAAAAGGCCATTGGTACGAAGTGGGTTTACAAGTTGAAAAGCAAGCCGAATGGTGAGATTGATCACCATAAGGCTCGACTTGTTGCAAAGGGTTATGCACAGCAAAAAGGCATAGATTATGAAGAGACTTTTGCTCCCACTTGTCGTATGACTACTATGCGTTTTCTATGTGCATTGGCAGCTCATTTTGGTTGGGATGTACATCAATCAGACATTGTTACTACTTTCTTGAATGGTGACATATTTGAGGAAGTTTATGTAACGCAGCCTCGTGGTTTTGTCATAAAAGGACAAGAGGACAAAGTGTGCAAATGTAACAAGGCTTTGTATGGGTTGAAGCAATCTCCTCATGCTTGGTATGAGAAAGCTGACACTCATTTGGTCAAACAAGGCTTTCGTAACAGTCCAACAGAAAGCACATGGTATGTAAAGCGTGAGGGTGATGTATTTCTCATAGTGGTTCTTTATGTTGATGATTTGCTGATCACTGGACCAAATGAGAGACATATTGCTGAATTTAAGGCTGATTTGAATGCTACTTTCAAGATGAAAGATTTGGGGCTGTTGCATCATTATTTGGGCATACAGTTTGAGCAGTGTGATGGTGGTTGCCTTGTGTCAGAAAAGTTACATAGAGACATTGTTATGTAAGTTTGGACTTGAGGATTGCAAACCTATTGCCACTCCCATGGAAACAGGTTTGAAGTTGAGTCTACATGATGCTGGCGATCCTGCTGATGTCACTCTTTACCAAACTGCTATTGGCTGGCTCATTTATGTATGCAACACGAGGCCGGATATTCAGTTTGCGGTCTCACAAGTCAGCAGATTTATGCATAGCCCAAGGTCTAAGCATTGGCAGGCTGTCAAGAGGATTTTCCACTACCTTAGTGGCACTTTACATCTTGGCTTGTTTTATCCCAAGGGGGGATCATTGTCTCCAGACTTACATGCTTTTTCGGACTCAGATTGGGCTGGTTGTTTTGACACGCGAGTGTCCACATCAGGTTTTTGTTTCATGCTTGGAAGTTCATGTATATCATGGTTGAGCAAGAAGCAACCTACTGTGGCCACTTTGAGTTGTGAGGCTAAGTACAGGGCAGTCTTCACAGCTACGATTGAGTGTGTATGGCTCAGACGCCTTATGGCTGATTTGGGTGTTGGGCACGACACTGCCAACACTATCTACACTGACAGTCAGAGCGCATTGGCAGTTGCGAGGAACCCAGTTTTTCATGCTCGCACAAAGCACATTGAGGTGCATTACCACTATGTCAGGGAGACGCTCTCAGCAGGAGAGATCAGCTTGGCTTATGTGCCAACACAGGACAACCTTGTAGATCTTTTCACAAAGGCATTGTCTTTTGAGAAGCTTGAAGCTTTCCGCAAAGCTTTGGGCTTACTCCCCTTTGTGGACTGATCATGTCCTCAGGGCATGGCACTTCCCTTTACTCATGTGCCAGCTCTCGTTCACCGCATCACTCCAGGGGGGATTTGTTACCATATACATGTGGTAGAGATGTGTGTGAACACACTAGGACCGCCGGGGCATTTTTTCCCTCTTTAGGAGGTTTTTTCCCCCGAGCATTGTATATACGCCCATCACTCTAGGGCTATCTATCTTTCCATTGCACACTAAGTAACACACTCTCTATTGTGTGCCTTGAGCTTCCTTCGTCTTCTCCAAGCTGTGTGTGTTTCTCTGCAACCCTAATTCCAACAGGCTAGCCATCATTATTCACCTTCTTTTTGTTCTTCCTATTTTTGCACATTTTTCACTGTTCACACACATTCACACATGAAGGTGATGGTCAAGGGACATGGAGGAGTTTCTAGCATCTCTTTCACTCACAGAGGACATTCACTTTCCCCATCACATAGGGCATTGTGTTTGGTCCTCCTCTTAGCCTTACTCTTGCTGAAGTATCTAAGCCGTCGACTTTCCGAATACGATCGAGTAAAGCACCCTAGCTACCCACGAGATGCTTTCGGTTTTAACCATGGGAACATGGGTATAATCAATGCAAAGTTATCCATGAGACACTTTCGGTTATCACCGTGGGAACGTGGATATAACCAATGGATGGGATATTAGTTTTATCTCAAGAAAAATATAAATGTGCATAAGAAAACAAAGAAAGAATAGGGTAAGGTGAAAAAGTAACTTGTTGAAAAAAAAAATCCACTAGTTGAAAGTAGCTTGTTGAAGAAGCCACTTGTAGGAAAAGTAGCTTCGTGCATAAGCCACTTGTAGGAAATTAGCTTCTTGCATAAGTAGCTTGTTGGAGAAGCTTTGAGAAGGAAGAAAGCCTATCAAAATATGTAAAGTAACTTATCACGATAAGTTAAAGGTCTTATCAAATTAAGCTTAAAAGGAGGCCTTCCCTACTCATTAAACACTTCTTCTCTTCACTTCGCTACGCTTCACTTCACTTCATTTCTCTACACATTTTGATAGTGCAAGCTTGATAGTGAGCCATGACAAGCCAATGCTAATCCTTCTTCATACACACCTACACACACTCCTCTCCTCAAGAGAAGACATAACCATAATCCAAATTACCATTATTCTCTTCACCTTCTCTCTTTTAACCTACAAGCTTTCCATAGCTTGAATTTTTCTTAATCTCTTTCTATTCCCATAACCAAATTGGAGGTTTTCAAGCAAAGGGGAGCGGAAAAGATTCAACCACGTCAATACGCTTGCCGTTACTCATCCAAAGCAAGGAGAAGACCCTACTATCTACACAGTAAGGTTCCGAATCCTTAAGCCTCTTTAAGCCACTTGATTAATCCTTTCCACGGTTTGCCATGATTGGAATACTGTTTTCTAGTATCATTGTACTACCTTGTGAAGGTGCATTTATCAAACGGTTCGGTGGGCGGGCGGATTCTGGAGGGTTAATTGTTGGCCGAAAAGTTGAACCCAATTTTATGTTGTTTTAGCAATTAAGTCCCAAGCGGGGGAAAAAGGGATTTCGATCTACGGAGCGGGGAACAACTTGGGATCGAGGGATTCGTATAGATTATAATACACTCACCTTAGGGGAACGCATTGACGGTTGTGCTCGGTCCTAGCCGGGAAAAAAGCATCAATGACCTTGAACCAAGGGTGAATTAGAGAACTCCCCCAGTTGACCCTGGGAGGTTGAGTTCCACGTTAGTCTGATGACTTCGATTGGTAAGATTGATCGATAAGCAAGGTTCTTCGGGGCTAAGGGATCCATATGAGATAAATTGAATGTTATCACCCCCTTGAGTTGGCATCGAAGAGCAGGAGGAGTCCTGTCTTGGTGTCGGTCTCAAGCGGGAGGGATGTCGGAGATCACGAAGTATCGATGTGGAGATGGTACAGTCAGTGGTCCCCGAACATGGCCCTCACACATTGGCCCATCACAAAAAACATCCCCAATGTCATCCTACGACTCTATAATGTCACACCAACCATCCCATTCACCTTAACACCATAGTGCTGGCACATCACACTGACCATATCCTTCTCCATTTACATACTTAAAGCGATCAAAATACTCTATCCCTCTCCACCAAGCGCTCATTGGAGTCATTGTTGTGGACATCATGCTCGAGTGGTGAAGGGAGTGGATGCTATGATTGTGATGCCAGCAATGCTTCCACACTACCTTGCAGTCGTTAAGACCCTACACCTCCCCCCTCTCTTAGAACTCCGATACTTGCTACAGGGTCTCCATCTACTTTAGATTTTTCCCACTGACAATCGGCCACTCATCGCTTCACACCGCAAGACACACCACTCAACACCCCTCACATCTAAGTAACCACCATCCCTTGCTTCATGACCCCATCAGATCCCTGCTAAGGCCCCTATTGTGACCCCTTGATACCTCCACAATATGCAGACGAAGACCCCTTACACCATAGAAACTGACATCGATGAGAAACACCCTGATGAGAAATGGTAGAAAGGTGAGTAATGCCATGTGTAGCTTTCCCATACATGAATTTTTCCACCACATCACAAAGAATTGAAAAGAAATACCAAATGACTACAAAGAGAAGGTCATTAGCATGCTTCACAGTGCCTTTTATGTATTTAGTATGGAGCATTGTTTCTCCACCAAATGGATGCACACTAGGATGCATGAATACTACAAGAAAAAGATCTCTGAAGTATACAAAGCACTGAAGCGTAATAACGGCAATTTGTTCTGGCTTGACAAGAAACATTAGAAATAACGCAAGAAAGAATACCACAAAAACTGACAAGTGGGACGAGTAGAAAGAGACAATAGAGATGCAAGTTGATTCAGGGAGTTTGCATCACTTAGGCAATGGTGGAAGTGCAAGCTTTGAGGGTGATTTTGTAAGTAAAGTTGCATCAATTTTATGGCTATTGTTTCATCGATTTGTAAATGCTTGATCAAATTTCTCTATTGTGTCCAAATGATTGTAAATAGTGGACGACGACCAATAGGTAGCCTATCCCATTCAAGCAAAGGTATGGTGCGAGCCATGATTTCAATGCGCTCATGGAGATTTTGAGATCTTGAACTGGCACGGTAAGATATATAAACTTTAAACACTAATTCCATTTTTGCTACACTGTGTGTTTTGTATTCATTTTTGTTGTCTAAATTTTTTATGTTTTCTTTAATTTGTTTTGCAAAATCCGACTCAAGCACCGTTGTAGCATGAGGAGGCCTCTTCATCGGAGAAGCACACTCATGCTCTACCATATGTTTCTATTTTACTACATTCAAACATATATGTATGTATTGGGGATGACTTTGTATTGCAATATTTGACTTACTATCTATATGTCATCTCAATTTGAGACATTCGTCTATTTTTGTAACGCAACATTTGACAGTATAGGAGAATTTTTTTACATTTGGCATTGTCAATTCAATGTATTTAATGCTTTTATATCAATGAAAAACAAATTCTCTTCAAGTTTCATGTCACCTCAAATTTGTCAAGTTATGTTATTGTTTTTCAATTGACTAATTTCATGATTGGGTGGCAAGGCCTTTTGGTCCTACCACCGCCATTTTTTTCACCTAGAGATGTTGATGTACAAGTGGATATATCCAACAAAGTAAAGAAAAATAATTATGGATAATACACACTTCTACATTTTTTTAGGGTTAATTTCTATTTATTATACGCATTTATGGCTTACATTATACATATTATGAACATTAGAAAAATAGATTTGATTGAAAATTGCAAATTCAATTTGTTTTATGTGACATACAATTCCAAATGTTATATACATCTCTTGTACCTTCTAAACTTGCGATAAGCACCCTCCAAGGCTAGTTTTAGGCATCTTATGGGAAATAGGTCCCTCTTCTTGAGCTTGTGAAACTCAATGAGGAGGTTTATTAGGTGGTGCGCTTCCTAGTAGAAGCTCTATTGCATGGTCATCATCCCCTCATTTTGGAGGTAGCTCACTAGAGATGTCATCAATGAAAACATCTTGGAATCCATTTAGGAAATTAGACAACTGTAATTCCTCTTGATTCCCTTTATTACTACTTGTGAAAACATTAGAATCATTTATAGATTTTCTAACAAAAATCATATACGCAAAAATAGAGCTTTTCATTGACTTATGAAAAGCAAGCCTATTTACCAGGGATATGGTGTTCCCCGAATCATTAGCATCTATGTACATGCTCTTTTCCCTGTAGGTGAAATAGATTCTCCTTTCAGGGAACTTCATGTTGGCAACCATGCAATTGAACCATGATGCCCCTAGGATAACATCCTCATGTTGGAGAGGAGAGATAAACAAAATTCTTCTTTGTCGACGTAGCTTTGGACATGAAGCCTCAACTTCCCAATCAAGAGAGTAACGGAGGCTTGCTATCCCTTGAAATCTTTGTCAGCAGTTACAGTATCTCCCATCTCAAAAGCTTGAATGCCCAACTTGGTGGCCAACTCCACTGATATGAAGTTGTGAGTAGAGCCAGGGTCAAACAAGATGAAGGCATCATGCTCCCTTACTTTTCCCCAAGCATAGGCAAGTGATGAGCCTTTGCAATGAGTATCCTCTTTTGGAGCTTCAACCATGGAAGCTCTAGGAGTGTCATTGAGTACATTTCTTTTGGGGCAAGAATGATAACCATGCATTTATGGTCTTTACGAGAGGCCTCTAATTCTTTGGAGAGATCTTATTTTTACCTTTGTAAGATCCTTTCTCCTTGGCCTTGTTGTTGTTGGTGTTGGCGTTGCCTCCCACCACTGTGCTCGAGGTCCTCCCTTTTTATTTTATTGCTCCACATTTTCGGCCCCTTCATCTTGCATTTCATTTGCAGCTCCTTTATTTATTGTAACTTCAAGAAACACCTTCAATTGATTATTGGTTATTGAGATTTGGTTCCACACTTGAGTTTCCATCTTGGTTTGGTTGGTTCTTGGTCTACAACAACCACTAAATGATTAATTATAACTCCCTAGGGCTTGAACATTCAAATATTGCAGGCACAACACCCATTAAAATCCACATTATTGACTTTTGCCATGCACCCTCCGCAAATCAAACATGAACACAAAGATATACAATATCAAAATTCCAATACAATGTGAGTCTCTTAAATCCATAGCTAAATTTGATTGCAATATGAACATTCAACACTTTACCTCTTCCAAGAGCAAGTTTTTGAACATTGTTGAATTTAAGCCAATCCATACTTGCGGCCTACATTGATATAATTCATTGGATTCAAGTTCTCCAAGCCGTTGATTAGCAGCTTACAAATGACTCTTTTGAAGGTACTAATACCAATTTCTTTTGTTGTTGAATATATAGAGCTTGCTAAAATAAGAGATAATGAATAAAGAATCCTTGTAATTTCAAAAGAAAAAAGCTCAAATAAGTCATTCATGGAAAAAATACACTAAAAACACACACTTTGCAAGATTTGGCACTTACACAAGGATCCTTTGTCAACATTGAAAATGTGTGACCCTTGATAAGCCTTACATATACCCCTTGCATTGCACTACATTGGCACCATGTAAAGTAGATTTCTATTCCATTGTAATTCTTTTGTAGCTATGAGAAAGCACACTAATTACTTGCATAGTTTTGAGAGAGAGAGAGTGTGTGTGTGTGTGTGTGTGTGTGTGTGTGTGTGTGTGAGAGAGAGAGAGAGAGAGAGGAAGGAGATGTTTGAGCAATTGTGAAAAGAGATCTTGAAAGGGATAGGGTGCTAGAGTAGGGAAGTTGATGCTACACATAAAGAAAGAGTTTATAGAACCCGAAAGAGAGATGAAAGATTGGCAAGAGAGCAAAAGTGGGGTATGGAACTTTGATAAGGTTGCAAATCTAGAAGGAGATATTGGAGCTATAAAGAGGTTGAAAATCTAGAAGGAGATGTTGTAGCTATGGAGAAAGAGGTCACAAATCTAAAAGGAGATGTTATAGCTATGGAGGAGGAGATTGCAAATTTAGAAGGAGATATTACAAAGTTGAAATGATGTGTGGTAGGCCACTCTACAAAAAGGTGCCCTAGCATGAGAATAGGAGGAGAGAGAGATGTCCGAGTGTTTTAGAGAAAGAATGGAGATAAAGACTACAGATTTGTACTTTTCAACAATTGAGGAAAGAGAAAGAGAACTTTGAAAAAAATTGGAGGGGGGAAAAAGAATAAGAGAGAAAAGATAAAGAATAAGAGAGGTAATCTTTTAATATTCAAAAATTGAAAAAGTACTTTTAAGGGGAAAGTAACTTCAACCACATCTCATAAAATCTATATATATTCTTCAAGAAAAAAGCAATAGTATCTTTACATAAGCATGTCTAAGCTATCTACCCCACCATTCTAGCCTTTGGTCAAAGCTTGACCAGGTTTTAAGTATTTCCTTATATTGCGAAATAAAGAGGCCCTCCTATACCTCATTCTCTTCCTAATGGTGATACATGTCTCCATTTTCAAGCCCTTGCATGTGTTTATTGACTTCTTCCATGATGAGGAGTTCAGGAAGACTGCAACTATGCTTCTCTGCAAGGTAGAAAATTGCCTTGATTTTCTAGATGATTCCTGGGATGTTTATGATTTTGATGGCATCTTGTGCAAGGTGGATAAAATTCTATTGTGTGTAAGTGCATGATAAGGTCTCAAAACTTTATAGATTCTTTCAATTACATGTGGTGGCATCAAGTGATTCATGGTCATTTGGTTGCTATGGAGTAGAATTTGTCTGATGACATTAATAATTGTTACCATATACATGTGATAGTGATGTGTGTGAATACACTTAGGACAGTCGGGGCATTTTTTCCCTCACTAGGAGGTTTTATCCCTCGTGCATTGTATATGCGCCCATCATTCTAGGGCTATCTATCTATCTTTCCATTGCACACTAAGTAAAACACTCTCTGTTATGTGCCTTGAACTTCCTTCGTCTTCTCCAAGAAGTGTGCGTTTTCCTACAACCCTAATTCCAACAATTGATATCAGAGCAGGTTGCATCCTCTCTGGCTTAGTCGCCAGCGGCTCCAGCACACGCCTGCTCACTTTCTCCGATTTCAGTGATTTTGGTGAGCGTTCGCAGGTGGACAAAATTTTTGGGTGTGCTCCTAGAGCTCAGTCTACTCATATTTTTTATTCGGCCTCCATTTCCACTACATGCAATACTGCACAGGCTATTTTGTCATTTTGTGCAAAATTTATGTCCAGTGCCGTTTTTTGCATCCTTATAGTCTTCTACAATTTGTGCTATATAGCACGTGTTGTTCCCGCTTCGTTTCTCCTCTTTTCGGGCAGTTTTCACATCAAATGCAGCATTTACCATGACTGACAACAACACAGATGTGTTCAAGATGTTTGTTGATGAGGACAGATTGGATGGGGACAATTACCCTATGTGGGCTTACGTGATGCAACATGTTCTTGTGTCAAAGGGAGTCTAGAATATTGTGTAGGGCATTGATGTACGTCTTGGTTCTGAGGATGTAGGCGATGTTGAGGATGTTGCAGGTCTTGCTGCAAGGATTGCTGCTATTAGAGTTTTGCCTATGACAAAACAAGCTCGTTGGAATGTAAAGGATGCGTAGGCTCATGCGTTGATTGTGTTTTCTGTGAAGTGCACCATTACTCCTCACATTTGTTCAGCAAAATTTGTAAAACATGCTTGGGATATTCTGGATGGTCTTTATGCAAGCCACAATGAGGCAAAAATTACATTGCTCCGTAAAGAGTTGGAGTCAAAGATTTTGCATGAGGAAGATGATATGGACACTTTCCTTGCTGGTGTCAAGGATATCAATGAGCAACTTATTTCTATAGGTGAAGTCATTTCTGACAGTTTCCTTGTGCAGACTGTTCTTGATGTCTTACCAGGTTCTTACCATACTTTTGCTAGTACTTGGAGAATTATGACCCAAGGAAATCCTGAAGTTGTTAAGTTTGATGCATTATGCACATTGCTGTTGCAAAAGTTACTTTCTGGAAAAAATGGGACTAGACAGTGTGCAATTGAATAGGCTTTTATTGCTGCTCAAAGAAAGGGTGGTAAAACAGCAATGCAGCCACGTCTTATGGTTCTTCTACGAGTGAAAAACACACGTTCCTAATGCTTTTGTTGGCAGCAATTCGTCTCGAAATCCTAATGATAAGGGAAAAAATAAGATGTGTTGCCATTATTGTAAAGCTTATGATCACTTGATCAAGCAGTGTCCTAAGTTGAAGGCTAAAGAGGCTAAGAAGAAAGAGGGTTCCACTGCAAATATTAGTTCCACTGCAATTGCAGCTATTGTTGAGTCTTCAGTGAAAGGAGACTGTGATGATGATGTTGATGCAGAATGGGCTTTTAGTGCAAAGTGTACCTATAATCTTGCTATCCATGATGCATGCATGTCAGTTGCTGCAGATTCACATGTGTTGTATTTTGACAGTGGTGCTACAAAGCACATTACCTCACATCATGATTTGTTCACCTCTCTTGAGTATGTCCCTCATGGGAATTCGGTTACTTGTGCCAACAATGCCTCTTATCTCGAGGTTGGAAAGATTGTGCTTACTGCTACAAATGGTAGTCCTTTCACACTTGTTGATGTTTTATGTACGTGGGATCAAGAAGAATCTTTTGTTTGTATTTGCACTTGCTAGACTTGGTCTTGTAGTCAAATTTGTGGATGATAGATGTACAATACATGATCTCAATTTCGGTGATGAAATTGTTACTTATGAAATTTTATGCCGTGGCTTGTATAAGCTCACTTTGTATGACAAGTGTGGGCAAAATTTTGCAAATGCAGTTTTGGATTCAAAGGTTATTTCATATGCAAAATTGTGGCATGCACGTTTTGGCCATTTGAATTTTGCTAGTTTGCTGCGTTTGTAGAAATATGATATGGTTGCTTCTTTACTGCCTCTTGAAGCACCTATCAAACATGTTTGTGAAGGCTATATTTTGGGTAAGATGCAGCATGCTAAGTTTCCAAAGGATGGTTCTGTTAGGGCCACATGCAGGTTGTAGCTTGTGCATAGTGATGTTTGTGGGCCCATGTAAACTCCATCCTTGGAAAATTACCTTTACTTCGTGACTTTCATTGATGATTACTCTAGGCATGCATGGGTATTTTCGCTTAAAGTGAAGTCCAAAGTTTTTATGTGCTTCAAACAATTTATGGCTATGGCTGAAAATGTCTTGAAATGTACTATGGGCACCCTCTGTTCCGATCGAGGGGGGGAGTATATGTCTCATGAATTTAATGCTTTTTTTTCTAGTTGTGGGATAAAACACCAATGTATAGTGCCTTATATGCCTCAGCAAAATGGTGTTGTTGGAAAAACAGGTCACTTACGACAATGGCACAATGTATGGTCAAAGGTCAAGCTTTGCCACATTCTTTTTGGCTTGAGGCCATTATATGTGCCACTTATGTACTAAACATGTGTCCTACAAAAGCTTTGCAGTCTATTACTCCATATGAAGCATGGCATGATAGAAAGCCTTCTATTGAGCACATGCGTGTTTTTGGCTGTTTGGCATATGCTTTGGTGCCACAAACAAAGAGCAAAAAATTGGATAAGAAGGCGACCAAATGTATTTTTGTTGGTTATAGTGCTGAAAGCAAAGGTTATAGTTGTATCATCCACAAACAAAGCGTATTCTAGTTTCACGAGATGTTGTGTTTGTGGAAGATTCTGTTCAGCCCTTGCTGTCATGTACTAGAGACAGTAATGTAAGCTCACAGGACATTTTTTACACTTTGTTGCCTCTTTTCAGTGGTGGAAGTTCGAATGTAAATTCCAATGAGGCAAATGTACAGCCTATGGGGGTTTCTGAAAATGTTACATATCAGCCTATTACTGATGTAGATGTACATGATGTACTTGATGAGGAAAGGGCTGAAAATGAGCAGGCTAGAGGTATGCCAAAATGGTTGGTGCATACATTGCATGACAGTAAATTGGATGCACCTTTGTCTAGTCGTACTCATTCAGGCTCTTGCCATGCATCTTATGCGTGAGATTGTTATGCTTTGGCTGTGTCTAGCCTACATGGCTGCCATGCAATTAGAATATGATGCACTTATACAAAATGACAAATGGACTTTATGTGATTTGCCTCCTGGCAAAAAGGCCATTGGTACAAAGTGGGTTTACAATTTGAAACACAAGTCGGATGTGAGATTGATCGCTATAAGGCTCGACTTGTGGCAAAGGGTTATGCACAACAAAAAGGCATAGATTATGAAGATACTTTTGCTTCCTCTTGTTGTACGGATGATCCTGGCTCCACATTTGGCAAAGGCTTCTGCATATGCCACATTCTCCTTTTGCAAGGTAAGCGTACCCTGAAGGGAGATAACTATGATACTTTCATTTCTGGATTGCAACATCCTCACAAAGGTATCGATTGGCACTTGCCAGAAGAACATAGGGCTGAGTTTCAAAACATTACACACTACCAAGGATGATGACTCCAAAAGCTCATGAGGGGGGGAGGTTCTAGATGTGTAATGATTTTATAAGCTTCCAAAATCCCACCTCCTTCTACCACTGCTTGAGGCAATACTGTTGATGCAGTCTCCAACGCAAAGAACTTTCTTGAATGGTGACATATTTGAGGAAGTTTATGTAAGGGGTATCGCCAAAGCCAAACAGCTAAGTAGAGAAAAAGATGAGATTGAGAAGCGTCTGGACCACTACCTTAAACACCGTAGGAAAATTGATGACGTAGCCTCACGGTTGTTTCAAGAAAGGACAAGAGGATAAGGTGTGCAAATGTAACAAAGCTTTGTATGGGTTGAAGCAATCTCCTCATGCTTGGTATGAGAAGGCTGAAAGTCATTTGGTCAAACAAGGCTTTCGTAACAATCCAACAGAAAACACATTGTATGTAAAGCGTGAGGGTGATGTACTTCTCATTGTGGTTCTTTATGTAGATGATTTGTTGATCACTAGACCAAATGAGAGACATATTGCTGAATTTAAGGCTAATTTGAATGCTACTTTCAAGATGAAAGATTTGGGGTTGTTGCATCATTACTTGGGCATACGGTTTAAGCAGTGTGATAGTGGTATTGCCTTGTGTCAGAAAAGTTACATAGAGACATTGCTATGTAAGTTTGGACTTGAGGATTGCAAACCTATTTCCACTCCCATGGAAACAGGTTTGAAGTTAAGTCTACATGATGCTGGTGCTCCTGCAGATGTCACTCTTTACCAAATTGTTGCTGGCTGCCCCATTTATGTATGCAACACGAGGCCGGATATTCAGTTTGCAGTCTCATAGGTCAACAAATTTATGCATAGCCCATGGTCTAAGCATTGGCAGGCGATTGTCAAGAGGATTTTTCGCTACCTTAGTGGCACATTACATCTTGGCTTGTTTTATCCCAAGGGGGGATCATTGCCGCTAGAGTTACATGCTTTTTCGGACTCAGATTGGGTCGGTTGTTTTGACACGCGAGTGTCCACAAGTGGTTTTTGTTTCATGCTTGGCAGTTCATGTATATCATGGTTGAGCAAGAAGCAACATACTGTGGCCACTTCTAGTTGTGAGGCTGGGTACAGGGCAGTCTTCACAACTACGGTTGAGTGTGTATGGCTCAGATGCCTTATGGATGATTTGGGTGTTGGACAGGACATTGCCAACACTATCTACGCTAACAGGCATAGCGCATTGGCAGTTGCGAGGAACCCAATTTTTCATGCTCGCACAAAGCACATTGAGGTGCATTACCACTATGTCAGGGAGAGGCTCTACGTAGGAGACATCATCTTGGCTTATGTGCCAACCCATTACAACCTTGCAGATCTTTTCACAAAGGCATTGTCTCGTGAGAAGTTCGAAGCTTTCCACAAAGATTTGGGCTTACTCCCCTTTGTGGACTGATCGTGTCCTCAGGGCATGGCACTTCCCTTTTCTCATGTGCCAGCTCTTGTTCATCGCATCACTCCAAGGGGGATTTCTTACCATATACATGCGGTAGTGATGTGTGTGAACACACTTAGGACTGCCATGGTATTTTTTCCCTCATTAGGAGGTTTTTCCCCCGTGCATTGTATATACTCCCATCATTCTAGGGCTATCTATCTATCTTTCCATTGCACACTAAGTAAAACACTTTCTGTTGTGTGCCTTGAGCTTTCTTCGTCTTCTCCAAGCTGTATGTGTTTTCTTGCAACCCTAATTCCAACAATAATCCTTTAAGGATGCTTGAGGTATGGTGTGGACATGACTTGATGATTGAGCATTTAGCAGTCTAAAAGGCATGAAAAAGATATGTCCTGAAGGTTGTCTTGTGAATATCTTTTGGTACGGTTTGTATTTAGTGATAGCCACTTTTGAGGTCTATTCTACTAAAGTAGATAGAACCTTGTAGCTTATCGGAAAAAATCCTCAATCCTTGGGGCGAGAAATCTATTCGTTACTGTTAATCTATTTAATGCACGACAGTCTACACACATCCTATATGTACCATCCTTTTTGTGCACTAATAAAACATGAGAACAAAATGGTGAAGAGCTAGGTATTATCGTTCTCTTGTGTACAAGCTCATTAACTTGCATCATAATTTCCTTTTGCTGATGATGAGACCCTATAAGGAGGCTTATTAGGAGGCAAGCTCCCTGGAATGAGATAAATCTTGTGATAAGCATCTCCCCTTTTAGGAGGCAACTCTCCTGGAATGTCATCTATGAACAATTCAACACGCTCATTTAGAAATGAATGAAGTTTTACTTTTAATGAATATTGAGAAAAGATAGAATTATTCATTGGAGCATGTTTGACAAATACCATCTAAGTAGAAATGCAATTCTTCATTGATTCGTCAAAGGAGTCATGAAATACAATGGGGATAGTACACCCTTTATTATTGACTTGAGTCGTATTCTATCCTTATGCTAAAACTTAACAAACGTTCTAGGGAAGTTGATGGAGACAACCGTATGGTCGAACTTGGTGCTCCAAGAATTACATCTTTGTTCTTTAAAATGGAGAGATTATAAAATTCTCACGATCCCTGTAGTTTCAATTTCCAATCAATGGAGTGACTGAAGACTCTGGGCCTTTAAAGGGTCCTTTTGGTGGATAGGATTATCCCATCTCATGAGAATGTATTCCCAATTTTGATGTTAATTCCACGTATACATAGTTGTGTGTGGAACGATAATAAATTAGGATTAGTGCATCATGCTCACACACTTTGCCCCATGCATAGCATAGAGGATTTCCAGGTGGTAAACCTCCCTCTTCTTGAGTAGTTGCCATCACATCTCTATTGGTCCTTCTTTGCATGCTTTTGAGGGCATGCACAATAAGAGTGACCTTGTTGATTGCATTTAAAACATCAATTATCTTTATGATAACACTCTATATCTTCAAGAGATAATCAATTTTTACCTTGGTATCCAGATTTGTCTTTGAGCTTACCACTTTTGGCAAAAGTATTTCTCTTTCTCTTTCTCCAGCAACTTGTCTCTCCCATTCTTCGGCTTGATGCCTTGTCAAAATCTTGAATTTAAAATTGCAGGCTATTATTGAACGATGGATAACCTCCAAATAGTGCAAAGTCTTGGAGTGCTGACATAATCTCTCCAATCCTTTGGGATTCCAACATAGAACTGTTGTGCTTATACTAAATTGCTTTGAGATGGAGATCCCAAAATTTCTCAATGTATTTCTGTATGTTCTCTCCATCCTCTAGTTTCACTCTTCTCCATGTTGTCAAGACTTGATTTGGAGCCCCACTTGATAGCAATTGCTTCATGATAGCAACTTTCGGTGCCCCTCCTTTGGAGCATAGAAACATGTCGGAGTTTGGAAGACTCCGAGAAATTCTTGTCTCTAAAAGCCGCATCGAATTGTTGGATGAAGCTCAACACTTTGTCAATATTTTCAAAGGTTCCATCAAAAGAAAGGAAGGCAACAATTTTTCCTCCTTCTTTGAACTTTGCAAGCGGCTAGATCTCTTCGAGGCTGCATGAGAATGCCGATGACCTATTCGCTTGGACTTTTTGGAATATCTACTATCTGAATTGGAAGAACTTTGCGATTCAAATGAGCTTGATGGTGATGAAGGGGAGGTTGATGATTTCTTCTTTCTCCACTTCTTCTCAAGTTTCTTTTCACTCTCTTGTGAATGAAGAGAGGAGTTGGAGCTTGAAGATCTCCTCTTTAGAAGGAGAAGGAGAAGGAGAAGGTGATCTTTTAGGGCAATGTCTCCTTAGGTGAACATCTTCTTTAGATGACACATGACTATCCATATCTTACATGATATTTCTCTCGTGTAACCTTGGCCTTCTTCCTTCATTTTGCATCGCTTTGAGGGCTTCATCTTCTTTCACTTAAATGCTACTTTCCCTCAATAGAATTTCCTCTTTTGGAAGTCTCCTTGAAAGACTTTGCTTGAGAATTCTCTTCGGGATCATATTATGTGTTTGAAGCTATGTTTACATCACATTTTTCTAATTAGGATTAGACATAGTACAACCTACGAGCAAAATATTGAACTTCTCATACTCCATTAGAAGTAGCATTGCCATTAATTAAGTAAAGACTAGTGAAATCAATTTCTCTCTCCTCTACATGTGGAATTTAATCCATGGTGATGGTGCTTTGCGAATCAAGAATTTGTTTATAAAGAGTTATTACTTAGTGTAAAACTATCTATTTTTCCCTTGAGAATCAAAGAGAAGCTCTTATGGATTTCACACACCCTTGGTTTAAACTCTATTGATCAATCATAATAGAGAGGAAGGTCATACCATTACCCGTTTTTAGTGAGTGAAATCCTTATGGGTTTCCTGATAGCTCAATAGTGGTAGAACCTTAGGTACCCTGTAGGGTTCACTATTAAGACTATAGCTCTCCGCGTATTTAAGCATCTACCATGTACATGTGAATAGATCTTTGTCTCCCTTATCCTAACTAATTAATAGGCTCAACCTTTCATGCTCAATCCAAGGGCTGTTCTTTCCTAGAAAAGAAAGAATAACCTTAGATACCAATGTTAGAGTATCGACAATATAACAACGAAAAAATGGAGATTAATGAGTACATCCATCACTTTATGTATAACTAAGCACGTTGTAGCATAACGTTTGCAAAGACATGTATATTTTTATTAAGATTCAATAGCAAACATGAACTGAAACACACACACACACACACACACACACACACACACACAGAGAGAGAGAGAGAGAGAGAGAGAGAGAGAGAGAGAGAGAGAGAGAGAATTCGACACTAGTTGTTGATAATCAAACTTTCTGGAGTCGATCCCTCGCCAAAAGGATTTTGTATTAATTTTTCTCTTCAATTGAAGAGCATTTGATTACTTACAATGCTAATCACACTTCTCACTAATCGAATTAGAGAGATGGAAACTCTAGAATTCGTGAACAGATTTGATATGCAATTAATCCATTAGGACTCAATCTCAAAGCCCTAAACATCTTGCGGGTGATAAGATGTACGGAGATTAAGTGCAAATTCAGGTTGGAAAAGAGGATTATAAATGTATTAAGAAGTAATATCCTGTTCTATATTATTTAACATAAGTAGTATATTTAACGAGCGAGAGAGAGAGAGAGAGAGAGAGAGAGAGAGAGATAATGAGCTTTGAGAAGAGCATGGAGACCTCCTTTTAAACTAAGGATTGCATGGAGCTTCAAGAGCCAAGAAAAGAGAAGTACAAAAAACCTCCCTTTTGCGGTTCTCAAATTGAGTTGTTGATCTCATCATTTCCAATAATAATTGAGACCCATTTTTAAGAAAAACCTTTTTTCGAGTTATTTTAAAAATACCCACACTAGGTTCTTTAGAGGCATTTTCTATTTTGTAAAACTACTCTTTTTACTTTCTCTCTTGCACGGGAGGCTTGTGAACCACATCTCATCTTTGTCCCGTAAAATTTTGATTGAATCCTTATCGAATTCATTTGGAACTTCTATAAAATGCATTCACCGTTTCGAACTCTTAAATTTTAAAATACATTTTACTACCCATTTCACATTATTAGCCCTTTTACTATTTTCTCTCACTAAAATGATCAATTTTAAAGAGAAAAATTAATAAACCAAAAATGAAATTTGATGACAAAAAGTGTAGGGACGCTCATCACATCTGGGGGAGTATGAGGCCGCCCGCTTTTGCATGAGGTCAGAAGCCACCCTCTCTCAACACATCTTTTTGTGCCAGATCGGCACGATCTCATGTAGTGGTGGCTTCCTTCCGGGCCCAAGTTAGTTGACAGCTCCATTTCAAAGGGCGGACGCCCATTCTTGGCCAGGAGCCCCAAAAAAAACTCCAGCATGCTATTTTGCGCGGCATAGAGAAGAACCAATGTACAAATGCATGGCGTTAGCAGCGCAGAAGGCGCAGGACTTCAACATGAGAAGTCGTTTCCTCGCTGGCACACGCGTAACTCATTCTTTGAATACCCTAATCACATCCAGAAGAAACTGCTTCTGCCAGCCTATCAGAAGTTTTCTTGAATCCAAAGCATCTTCCTCCTCTACCAAACATGCTCCTCTACATCAGTCTTGCTGCCACACATGGCCCCAAAGGTGGTTTCATTCTGTATCCACCTCTGAAAATCAGTCTCTTCGCGGATGCCGCTGCTTCTCTTCCAGCTTTAATGCAGATGCTGGTAGCATGGGCATAACTGCTGGTTCTTTGAAGAAGAAGACAAAGGTACGCACCTTTTATGTTTGTGAGCACTGTGGCGAGTCGTATGGGCAGTGGTGGGGTAAGTGCAACAGCTGCAAGATGCAAGGCACCTTGAGGAAAATCACTCAAAGATTGGAAGAGGGTGGAGGAGCTGGTTTAAGAGCTGCAGAGGGGGCCAACATCGGTCTTTTTCCTCAAGACCACTCTGCTCCACTAGCTCAACAGCCTTCTGAATCAGCTCAAAACAGTTCTAGGTCTTCCAAGCCCCTTTTAGGAAAGTCTTGGTTGAGAGTGGGATCTATTCTTGGTCCCCAGCGCCTTACCGATGTGTTAAAAGGCATTACAACTTCTCAGTGGAGGATGCCATTGTAAGTTAATTATGGTCAATCTTATCATTTTATGTCCACGCATATGTTTGAACTAACATTTACACGCGCACATATTTGCATATATCACATTGTTGTGCTCGCTTGGTCAGCTGTTGGTCACGCGTTCCTTTGTGGGGTTTGTAGTTGTAAGTTTGGGTTTTACTTTGTGGAGGACATCTACGGCTTGGAAAGAGAATGGTACGAGCTAGTATGTTCAATGTTTAGGAGCTTATGAAGAGATCTTGCACCGATGGTTTCTAACATGGACATTTTTTTTGATAACCGGCTTTCACAAATCAATTGTTGTCATGTATGAGTTGATGCTTCATTTGCTGAGTGGTTCATAGCATTACAAGCTAAATTGGCTTCTAAATTAGGGTTAAGGTACAGAGAGGAGGTCTTATATTCTTAGCCATTAGGATGAGCTTGTGAGATATGTCCAACAGTCAATTAGATCCATAGGTTAGGCTGGTTGTGAGAGTCCTATCAGTAAGCGTGTGCTGATTTGTGACCAAATCATGTGATGACCGCCCTTGGACTATAGTCCCTTGGCAATGTTTGCCCAAACACCAAAGCTTGGGTGTGGATGCAAGTCCTTGAGGTGTCGGGCTAGGCCAGAGTAACTAAAAGCTCCTTGGTTTAGGGGTGAGCCAGTGTCTCGGATATGAGTTGGATGTCCATTCCTAATGTTGTCTTTTGTTGTGTTTGACTTGTGGCATGTCACGTGTGTAGGCTAGATCATAGGGGAACATCAACATTGGACGAGCCACTTCTTGCTCTCTTACATGGGGCATGGCGACTTACACAAAACCATTAGTGTCATGAGGCCATTAGGTCTAGCTTGACCTCTCCACTCTCCTCCCACGTAAGGTGGTATTAGTAGGAGAAATGGACCTTAGGGACAACGACCTTCATATTTCTATGCATGCCAATTTTATGGGTTGTGGGTGGTCAGGAGGGGAATCAAGCAAACCTCTTGTGCAGCCAAGGGGAATGTGCATCCATTTGGGGACACTTCAGCATACCATTTGTGTGGTGACGCAAGAAGGGGGTGTGGTACGAGTGAAGAGCATTTGGTGCGATCAAGGGAGTAGTAGTAGTGTGGGCTTTCGGAAGATGCTGGGCATGGGAGAGGAGTAGAGGAGCTGATAGAAGCAAGCTTTAGCTGATTACCCTTATGCTAGTGATCTCTACGAAAACATTTCATAAAATCGCATGACTCGTTCTCCGGTGGCTAGCATTTTTTTATAACGCAAAGGCTCCAAAATCCCAGTGATTTATAAAAGTAGGGGCTAAAACTGAAAAAAAAGGGGCCCATAGGTGGAAACTAGTGGCACAGGGTATTTAAAATAAATATCCCCCACCTAGGGCCACCAAGAGGCAAACTATATACACCGCAAGCAGTATAGGGTGGGAAAAACAATGGCGGAAACAGGCCAAAATTGAGAATACTACCTCACATAGGCCGGGCACAGCCACAAAATAGCCCACACTCCCTATGATGAGCCCTTGGGAGATTTTGGGGCACTAGCAGCTTTGCCGTTACCGGCCAGAGAGGTAACTGTAATTGGCGTCCTTGAGTGTCAACATTGGCTTGCACATCTAGTAGCAAATCCAACATGCTTGAATCCTGGAGAGTAACCCATATGGCATAGCCACTAGGGTATCTCCACCATCTCGTTTGGGGCATCAAATAAAGGGCCATGTTCTCCGAGGAAATGTTCTTCCCAATTTGCAGTATCTCTTGCCATTGTGAGTGCATCTTGTTGATGTGAACCCTCATGGAAGTAGCTCGAGCTCCATCCAGGTTGACAAACTGCAATCGCTAAGCAAAACCCTTCGTAGGGGTCACATGCTCATGGATAGACTCCAAATGATCCCAAATCTACTTGGCACCTTGCCATTGCCTGCCCATGCTCCAAGATCTGTGGGGTACAATTCAAGATGATAAAGGATGACACTCGAGCATTGACACACTCCCAAAGTGAGTCTTTGGGGCTTTTGTGTTGCGGAGACAGTTGAGACGATTGCTCTCTTGGACGATTGGAGCGAGGAGAATGGAGCCAAGAGAGGGGTCGTGTTGAGCCTTAGGAGCGGCTTGGCATGGAGATCTATAGGACGGGCAGTGCTAAGCTTTGAGCGGCCAATTGGTGGGAGTTTCGAGCGGTTTGGAGCTTGGAGCTCCAGAGAGGGATAGTAGAGGGTGCGGAGTAGCTTGGGAGAAGCAAAACTTGGAGCTCTAGAGAGGGACAGGCAGAGCAGCTTGAGAGCATTTCGAAGCTCAAAATTTTGGGCAAAGCTCCATGGATTGATGTGGGAGACGAAGAGGAGGACAAGATCGGCTTGGGAACGGTTTGGAGTGTATCTATCGGCTTGGTTCGTCCGGTCACCCTTGTAGTGCGAGAAGGATTTCCAGACCTTGCAACTTCAACATGGCCCCCAACAAGTGGCTATGGATAGCAGATCCTCCATCCAATTAGCGACCTATGCTTTGACACAGTTCTCAAGGAAACTGGAAAATTGTTTGGCTCGAGATTGTGAAGCAAAAAGCAAATGGACGAGTTTGCTAGAGGACAGGGGCAAAGGCAAGCTTGACAGGGATGGAAGTACCAGTACTCAATTAGCTACCTCGGTACCCACGAGGTCCGACAACTCTTGTTATAAATGTGACACGACGCTTTGTTTGGCTGAAAAGTCTGAAGCCAAAGGCAGAAGCAGGAATTTACAGATAGACAAAAACAAACACAAGCTAGACAGAGATTACGGTAATAAAGGTTTGATAGAGGAGATTGGCATGGCACATGTGGTGGCAGCCACAATGGCCTCGACGTCAGATTTCTAGTCAAAGGGCAGTTGCCGCCATTAGTTTCATCTAGAGAGAGGCTTGCGCCTTATAATTAATTTGGACCCTTGTGTTGGAGTTCAAGTTATTGGTGTTTGCAAAGCGTAGGTCGGTGTAAGGTGCAACAGAATGAATGTTGAACTTTGCTCAAGATGAGTGCTCCGATGTCACGTGACACATCCAACCCTATGTGTCCATGGACAAGCTACAACATGATCAGGGTTCAGTCAGTCCAGTCAAGTCTAGATTAGCAGTGATCTAGCACTTTTGTGAGTCTATTCGTAGACCGTGCATGCCCAGTCACTTAGTGTAGATGCATATCCTTTGGTTGCACACAGCATGATCATTAGTATTCCCTTCAGAATCCATCAGATTTAGTTAGGGGAATTTTCGAGTGCATTTAGCCTATTTTCCCTATTTTTGGTATTTTCACTTATTATTTTTAAGTGACTTTCCAACAAAAGTAGGTAGGGCAATTTTGCTAAGTTAATATATAAGCAAACCCAAGTTAGCATTTTCTGGTAGAAGAGGCAGTAGGAGCACATGCTCAACAGGCACCTTCTCAGCAGGACCCAGCAAGAACCTTGGCGTTTTCCATTGTCGTCACCGCCAACACCCATCAGCCTCAGCGTTTTAGCATCGCCATCCTCTCTCCCTCTCTTTGCGTTTCCGCCCCTAGCAAGCCATCGCCATCAATTCCCCTGCTTGGCGTTTTTTCCTACCCAAAGGCAGCCTTCCCCTAGCGTTTATTAACGCTAGCAACCTCTACAAAGGAGCAGTGTTTTCAGCCACAAAAACGCCACCAAGACCTGCAAATAATCAGCGTTTTCAGTCATTGATTGGCAGCAACAAAAACGCAACCTGAACATGTGTCACGTGACACATTCCAACCCTATGTGTCCGTGGACAAGCTACACCACAACAGGGTTCACTCAATCCAGTCAAGTCTGGATTAGCAGTGATCTGGCACTTTTGTGAGTCTATTCGTAGACCGTGCATGCCCAGTCACTTAGCATAGATGCATATCCTCCGGTTGCACACAACATGATCATCGGAATTCCCATTAGAATCCATTAGCATCAGTTAAGGGAATTTTCCAGTGCATTTAGCCTATTTTCCTATTTATTGGCATTTTCACTTATTATTTTTAAGCGACTTTGCAACAAAAGTAGGTAGGGCAATTTTGCTAAGTTAATATATAAGCAAACCCAAGTTAGCACTTTCTGGCAGAAGAGGCAGCAGGAGCTTCCCGCTCAACAGGCAACTTCTCAGCAGTAAAACCCCAAACCCCCCCCCCCCCCCAGCAGTAGACCCTCGCCATACCTCTCACCATCCCCTTGGCGTTTCCTTCTCTAGCAGCAGATCCATCACCTTGAAGCTTCCACCTTCTGGCACTTGTCGCCTGTGCAGATCAGCCATCTCCTTAGCGTTTTGCTCACCAAGCATCTGCCCCAAGCCAGCGTTTTCTCAGCAACTCACTAACGCCAGCCGACCAACCACTTTAGCGTTTTTGTTCAGCATTGGAGGACCTTTCAGACCAGCGTTTTTCAGCCTAGGATGTGCCTGCAAGACCAGCGTTTTCAGCCCTCGACAGAGACATAAAAACGCAGCCAGAACAGGGCAGAAGATCAGCGTTTTCATCTTCTCTGAAGTCCCCACAAGAACAGTCATTTTCAGCCATAAAAACGCAGCCAAAACAGTAATTTCCAGCCACCGAAACAGTCCCAGAATTCAGCGGTTAGAAGATCTCAGATTTCAGCCATCAAGTCGTCGTCGTCATCTCCGTCGTCGTCATCGGCATAGTCCCATTGCATCAGTCCATTGCATACGCATTGTACACCTTTGTGCAATCAAAGTAGACCACTCTCGCCGACGAGAGTGGGGCCTTCGGAGGAGGGTTTTACAACCTCTCGGGTGTCGTATCTCTTCTCTCTCCTTCTCTCAGTCTCATTCACTTGCACACACAATCCACTCACTTTGTTCGTGACCACAACACTCTACAAGACGGAAAGCTCTCTCTTTCCCTAAAAACTAAAAGGAACCTTGAGCAATAAAGATCACTAATTCTTGAGAAAATACATCATTCATTCCGCTGCACCTTACATTGGTCTCAGAGCTTTGGAAGTGTTCTGCATTACTCAAGGAAAGAACCACAAGAACCACAAGAATTTTTTTGCTTGTTGCAATCGCACGAACCCAAGTTTACTTGGGCGTGACGATTCCTAATCGTGTTTTGTTGAAGAGTGACAGGAATCCCAAGAAAGAAGGGCTTGTCCAGTCTCCCCTTGTGTCTCTTTTCACTCATTGAGAGCGGACCGTGCACTTAGCGGCCGGCCAATCGACGTGAGGTGGGAAAAAGCAACCTTGGTGTGAGCGCAAGGCCGCCAAGGGGTGCACCCGCAAAAAAGGGTAGAACTCGGGTGAAGAGAAGATCCTTCTCCAACGCGATTTGCAAGCGAAAGAAAACCTCAAGAACCCCAAGACCCTCAAGACTCAAGAACCTCAAGAACCCCAAGATACTCAAGAACCTCAAGACCCTCAAGAACTAAGTTCCTCGTGAACTTAAGAACCAAAGATCCTAGTGTATGGTCGTCACCCGAAGCGGCATGGATACTTCGCATTCAGGTGATGAGCATGAGAAAGGCGACGAAGGATTCTCCCCACCAGGAGATTTTTCCAACCCTCCCCCTTAGCCATCTACGCCACGAGTTGTCCTCACTCCTATGGAGATGATGGTTAAGTCGATGTTGGACATGATGTCACAACAATAAGAAACGAATTGAGTTGCATTGGCACAACTCGCAAGTAAAGTAGAAGAACAAGCAGCAAAGGACCGTGCACAAGAAGCCAAGGACCGCGAGCGCGATGAAAGAAACCCCACACTTGCCGCAAAACAAGAAGAAAATCGACTTGCTCAGGAACGTGAGTGCATTGCTCTTGCCGCAAAACAAGAAGAACATCGACTTGCTTTCGAACGCGAGCGCGATGAACGAGTGGCTCAAAGGGAGATTCGTCATCAAGAGTTTATTTCCCACATCCTAGCCTTGAAGACCGAACCACCCAAAGATCGTGGAAGTTCGTCAAGTGGCGCAAGCCACGACGCAGATTCCAACCACCCAGTTACAGAAAAGTTGACTTTCAGTAAGTATGATGGTAAGATGGATGCTACAGTTATTCATTCTTGGTTGCATCAATTTAATGCTTATTTTGCGACAACTAAGAAGACAGGAAATAGCAAAGTTTTGACGGCAGCTATGTACCTTGCCGGTGATGCCATCAATTGGTACAACGCATGGCAAGAGGCACAACTAGTCATGCACCTTGAGGCAGCCGACGATTTCATGCCCCTCTCTGTTAGTTGGGCCGATTTCCAAGACAAGCTCAAGGCGTGGTTTATGTCACCTCAGTACCTCGCACGATTGAAGGACGATTGGTGCGCTCTCAAGCAAAATGGTATGCCGGTTATGTCTTTTTCTAATCGTGTTTTGCAGCTAGGTACCTAACTACGCATGTCAAATGATGAGTACAAAGAGGCTTTTCTCTTTGGATTGGACGAGTATATCAAGTACGATGTCGAGGTATTCGATCCAATCGATCTCAACAAAGCGGTAGCGATTGCTCTCGCACATGAGATGAAGCACAACAAGGGAAAGCCTAAGGAGAACAAGACTTCCACAAGTACTTCGCAGAATTCTCAGAACCCTCCGAACGGTAAGAATGGTAAGAATGATAACACTTCTAACCTTTCTTCCAACAGTCTCTCATCAAAGAATTCTTCCAATGAATCTAAGGGTAAGGCTAACACAACTGCTAAACCTAAGCTTACTCCAGATGAAAAGGTAGGACAAGGAATTGTAGAAGGATACATCACTTCGGAAGAACCAAGCACTTATTCTAAGGAAGGTCGTTATTTTCATTGTCACATTAAGGGTCACATAATAAGGGTCACATAAAACGAAAATGTCCTAAGCTTGAATCGAATGAATCTAAAGAACCCACAGCACCCACTACATCTGTCAATGCAATGAATGATAACACGATTGTGCCCAAAGGTTCTCAGGACCCTCCCATTGATGATTCGCTCTTTAAATGTTATGGTCGTATGTCAGGCCACCGTTTTGTTATATTGTTTGATCCAGGTAGTATGCATGATGTGATCAATTCCTCTCTTGTTGAGAGAGCCCGCCTCGAGGTTAGTCCAAGATCTCCTATCGAGGTCTTTGGCTTTCGCCCTGGTATGGACACTCTCATCACAGAGGAATGCCTTGATGTGTTGTTTGCAATTCAACAGACTGCCTTCACTAGAAGATTTGTTGTTTCTCCTCTCTCAGGTTGTGATATGATCTTGGGCATTCGATGGTTTCGTGAGACTAACGCGCTCATTGATTTTGAGGCTAACACTTTAACTCTCAATGCCAAAAGTGATTCTCCTACTGTCTTTCATGGAGTGGACATTGCTCCTTCTCCATCTCTCATTGCTAATATGCAGGACAAGGTTGAAAGGATTCGAGATAAGGAGACTCTCTCAGTCTCTTTTCTCCACAGCATGACACACAGAACTTGCATGATTATGAGAAGCATGATGATTTGAATGATAATGATTTGCATGATGATTTGGATGAAAAAGACAGGCATGATGAATTGCATGAAGATGATGTGATTGTTCACAAGGATGATGTGTTAGTGGATGCTTTTTCTAGCGAAGCTAACCTCGTTGCAGATTCGATCAATCACGAAGGATCGATCTTGGCTCTCGAGCATAAGTCCCAAGAACCCCTTCAGGAAGAACTGATCTTGGCTCTCGAGCCTTGGTCCAAAGAACCCTCACAGGAAGTATTATGTGTTCACATGATTGATACGCTCGCATTGTTTGAGTGTTTCATTCGTGAAGGTTTCCGGTATTTTAGTCAACATCGTTATGTGATCCCTATTCTAGGCATGACATATTGTATGTTGAGCACGTTTCTATCATGGATGAGCACGAATGTATGCGGATTGTTCACAAAAAGCTGAAAAGTTTGTATGTAAGGAATTCGCATTCCATGTCTCTTCCTTGGCATGAAACAATTTCCGAAAGAGTACATGATTGTATGAGCACCAAGCATGGGCATTTCCGTGGTGAATTGCCACAGTTGATTGCTCTAGATCATAAGAGAAAGATTCGATCTCATTGTTTGCATCTGTTTGATGAACGGGTTGTCACTCCGTCTCTATGTTCATCTACATTGCATACACAGTCTTTAGAGAAGACAAGATTTTTTTCCTTCACTTTACATGGAATGGGTATATTCATGGTTTTGTGTTGGAGATGGTTTCATGCATTTTTAGCCATGGAGATTCTTGAAGACGAAAGAAGCAGGACTCTAGACGAAGTTGAAGCATCAAAGGAGCCACATAAGACTTTGAGTCGCTTTCGGCGCGGCCCAAAGAAGCAAGCGTTGCAGACCTTTATGAAGTTTAAGTACCGCATGACCCACATAGCAGTGTGGGCTGGCGACGAGTCCCTTCCAGGATTCTGGATGCTGTTGGCGATCTCCCTAGACGCCATATAGTTCGGTACCAGTACCTCACTTTGAAAAGGAGGGGATGTCACGTGACACATCCCAACCCTATGTGTCCGTGGACAAGCTACACCACACCAGGGTTCAGTCAGTCCAGTCAAGTCTAGATTAGCAGTGAGCTGGCACTTTTGTGAGTCTATTCGTAGACTGTGCATGCCCAGTCACTTAGCATAGATGCATATCCTCCGGTTGCACACAGCATGATCATCGGAATTCCCATCAGAATCCATTAGCATCAGTTAAGGGAATTTTCGAGTACATTTAGCCTATTTTCCTATTTATTGGCATTTTCACTTATTATTTTTAAGTGACTTTCCAACAAAAGTAGGTAGGGCAATTTTGCTAAGTTAATATATAAGCAAACCCAAGTTAGCACTTTCTGGCAGAAGAGGGAGCAGGAGCTTCTCGCTCAACAAGCAACTTCTTAGTAGTACCCCCCCTCCCCCCCCCCCCCCCCCCCCCTCGAGCAGTAGACCCTCGCCATACCTCTCACCATCCCCTTGGCGTTTCCTTCTCTAGCAGCAGATCCATCGCCTTGAAGCTTCCACCTTTTGGCGCTTGTCCCCCCCTGCAGATCAGCCATCTCCTTAGTGTTTTGCTCACCAAGCATCTGCCCCAAGCCAGCGTTTTCTAAGCAACTCACTAACGCCAGCCAACCAGCCACTTTAGCGTTTTTGTTCAGCATTGGAGGACCTTTCAGACCAGCGTTTTCAGCCTAGGATCTGCCTGCAAGACCAGCGTTTTCAGCCCTCGACAGAGACATGAAAACGCAGCCAGAACAGGGCAGAAGATCAGCGTTTTCATCTTCTCTTAAGTCCCAACAAGAACAGTCATTTTCAGCCATAAAAACGCAGCCAAAACAGTCATTTTCAGCCACCGAAACAGTCCCAGAATTCAGCGATTAGAAGATCTCAAATTTCAGCCATCAAGTTGTCGTCGTCATCTCCGTCTTCGTCATCGGCATAGTCCCATTGCATCAGTCCATTGTATACGCATTGTACACCTTTGTGCAATCAAAGTAGACCACTCTCGCCGACGAGAGTGGGGCCTTCGGAGGAGGGTTTTACAACCTCTCAGGTGTCATATCTCTTCTCTCTCCTTCTCTCAGTCTCATTCACTTGCACACACAATCCACTCACTTTGTTCGTGACCACAACACTCTACAAGACGGAAGCTCTCTCTTTCCCTAAGAACTAAAAGGAACCTTGAGCAATAAAGATCACTAATCTTGAGAAAATACAACATTCATTCCGCTGCACCTTACAACATGCTACAACCTTAGCGTTTTTATCATTAGCATGAGCCTCGACAAACCAATCATTTTCAGCCATAAAAACAGCAGTAAAACAGTCATTTTCAGCCACCGAAACAGCCTGAAATTCAGCAGAAAGAAGACCACAG
Source organism: Adiantum capillus-veneris (assembly GCF_014529385.1). Classification (NCBI taxonomy): domain Eukaryota; kingdom Viridiplantae; phylum Streptophyta; class Polypodiopsida; order Polypodiales; family Pteridaceae; genus Adiantum; species Adiantum capillus-veneris. Next base: position 83,058,442 of record NC_140943.1, read on the forward strand.
ATTTCAGCCCTAAAGTTGTCGTTGTCATCACCGTCGTCGTCATCGGCATAGTCCAAGTTGCATCAGTCCATTGCATACGCATTGTACCACTCTGTGCAATCAATAAGTAGACCGCTCTCGTCGACGATAGTGGGGCCTTCGGAGGAGGGTTTTATGTCTCTGGTGTCATATCTCTCTTCTCTCTCTATCTCTCAGTCTCGTGCACTTACACGCACAATGTCCATTCACTTTGTTCGTGATCATAGCACTTTACACTAAGAACGGAAGGCTCTCCCTTTTATAAGAACTAAAAGGAACCCTTGAGCATAGTTCGGAGCACTCATCTTGAGCAAAGCGCAAATAATCATTCCGTTGCATCTAACATCCGAACTGTGCTCAAGGTTCCTTTTACTTATGGAAGGGAGAGCCTTCCGTTCCTTTAGTGAGAGAGTGCAATGGACAGAAACAAAGTGAATGGACACTGTGCCTGAAGGTGAATGAGACTGAGAGATAGAGAAGAGAATACGACACCAGAGACGTTGTAAAACCCTCCTTCGAAGGCCCCACTCTCTATGGCGAGAGCGGTCTACTTATGATTGCAGAAATCTCTACAATGCTTGGACTTGCCGACGATGTCGACGACGATGAGAACGACGATGAGATGGGTTGAAATCTGAAACTGCTAAGGTCTGAAATCTGCAAATCTTTATGTGCTGAATTCTGACTCTATGTCGGTGACGACGGCGATGACGACGATGCAACGACGACGTGCTGAAAACGCAGATGCTGAAATCTGCGTTTTCCGGGCTGAATCTGCAAACTTCCCGGGATCTGACCGTGCGGCGAGGATCTGCTGCGGGAAGGTGAGATCTGCAAGGTTCGGGACTTCTACTGCCGAGTCTCACTGCTGAAAACTGAAAACGCTGGTGCTTGTGGAGATTCTGTTGCGAAGATCTGCAAAAATGTTGAAAGGCCTTGCAGATGCAAAAACGCTAGGGCTGAAAATCCTCCTTCTGCTGTTGCCGGATGTCTTGCAAATGCAAAATGCTAGGCTTCTTGTTCTGTCTTGCCCCTGTCGGGGCTGATTTGCTGTGCACAAAACGCCCAGGCTGCCTGTGGATGAAAATGCTAGGTACTTGTAGATGTAAAAACGCTAGCCCTGCTGAAGTGGGGGGTCTTGCTGAGAAGGTGCCTATTGAACACACTGGTTCCTGCTGCCTCTTCTGCCAGAAAGTGCTAACGCTGGTTTGCTTATATATTATCTTAGCAAAATTGCCTTACCTAGTTCCCAACAAAAGTCACTTAATAAATAAGTGAAAAATGTCAAAAATAGGGAAAATAGGTTTAATGCACTGGAAAATTCCCCTGATGGATTTTGATGAATTCTGATGGGAATGCTGGGTATCATGCTGTGTGCAATTGGAGGATATGCATCTAATCTAAGTGTCTGGACATGCACGGTCGGCGAACAGACTCACAAAAGTGCCAAATCACTTCCTATTATAGACTGACTTGATTGAACTGAACCGTGGTCATGCTGTAGCTTGTCCACAAATACATAGGGTTGGATGTGTCACAAGACATCCCCTCCTTATCAAAGTGAGGTACTGATACCGAACTGTATGGCGTCGAGGGAGATCGCCAATAGCATCCGGAATCCTGGAAGGGACTCTTCGCCGGCCCACTTTGATGTGTGGGTCGTGCGGTACTTGAACTTCATAAAGGTCTGCAAAGCGTGCTTCTCTGGGCCGCGCCGAAAGCGACTAACTCATCTGTAGCTCCTTCGATGCTTCAACTTTGTCTATGGACGTAGGTCCATCTTCTTCAAGAATCTCCAAGGCTGAAAATTCTTGAAACCACTTCCAACACAAAAACATGAACATACCTATCCCATGTAAAGTGACTGGAAAAAATCTCGTCTGTCGAACAAACTATGCATGCCAATGTAGATGAACATAGAGACGGAGTGCCCAACCGTTCACCAGACACACGCAAACAATGAGATCTAATCTTGTGGTGCTGATCTAAATCAATCAACTGTGGCAATTCACAACGGAAATGCCCATGCTTGGTGCTCATACTTTCTTGTGCTCTTTCTACAACTGTGTTGTGCCAAGGAAGAGACATGGAATGAGACTTCCTTGCATGTATACTTTTCAGCTTTTCAGGAAAAATTCGCATGCATTCGTGCTCATTCATGAGTGAAACATGCCCAACGTACAATATGTCATGCCTAGGAAAAGGGATCACATAAAGACGTTGACTAAAATACAGGAAACGATCACGAATGAAGCACTGGAACAATGCGTGTTGACTAATCATGCAAACACATAGTACTTCCTGTGGGGGTTGTGGGGGTTCTTTGGACTTAGGCTCGAGAGCCAAGATCGGTTCTTCGTGTTTGATCGAATCTTCCTGTGGGGGTTCTGTGGACCTCGACTTGAGAGCCAAGATCGGTTCTTCGTGATTGATCAAATCTGCAACGAGGTTAGGTTCGCTAGTAAAAGCATCAACTAAACCATCATCCTTGTGAACAATCACGTCTTGATCATACAAATCATCATGCTCGTGAGAAATCACATCTTGATCATCATGCAATCATCATGCTTGTCATTGTCATTCAAATCATCATGCTTATCATTATCATTCAAATCATCATGCTTATCATCATGCAAATCCTGTGTATCATGCTTTGGAGAAGACGAGACCGAGAGACTCTCCTTCTCTTGATTCCGTTCAATCTTCGCCTGCACATTAGAAATGAGAGATGGAGAATGAACAACTTGCTCTCCACGAATGACATTGGGAGAGTCACTTTTGGCATTGAAAGTGAACGTATTTTCCGCCCAATCAATGAGAGGGTTATGCTGACGAAACCATCGAATGCCCAAAATCATATCACATCCGGAGAGAGGAGAGACTAAAAATTTTCTACGAAAAGCAGCTTGTTGAACTGTAAACAACACATCAAAGCACTCCTTCGTGATGAGAGAATCCATACGGGGAGCGAAGCCAGAGACCTCGAGAGGAGATTTCTGACTAACCTCTAGGCGGGCTCTCTCAACAAGAGAGGGACTAATCACATCATGCATACTGCTTGGGTCAAACAATATGACAAAACGTTGCCCCGTCATATGACCATAACATTTAATGAGAGACTCATCAATGGGAGGGTCATAAGAAACTTGGGACACACTTGTGTTGTCATTTATTGCATTGACACAGGAAGTGGGCTCTGTGGATTCTTTAGATTCATTAGAGTCAAGCTTAGGACATGTGACCCTTAATGTAACAATGAAAACAACGACCTTCCTTAGAATAAGTGCTTTGCTCTTCCGACGTGATGTATCCTCCTAGGATTCCTTGTGCTACCTTTTCATATGGAGTGAGCTTAGGTTTAGCAATTGTGTTAGCCTTACCCTTAGGTTCATTTTGAGAGTTCTTTTATGAGAGACTATTGGAAGATTGGTTAGAAGAGTTACCGTTCTTACCATTCTTACCGTTCTTACCGTTCTGAGTGTTCTGAGAAGTCTGAGAGGTACTTGTGGAAGTCTTGGTTTCCTTAGGTTTTCCCTTGTTGTGCTTCATCTCCTGTGCGAGAGCAATCGCTACCGCCTTGTTGAGATCGATTGGATCGAGCACCTCGATATCGTACATGATATACTCTTCCAATCCATAAAGGAATGCCTCTTTGCGCTCCGCATCCGATTTGCGTAATTGCGTGCTGAGCTGCAAAACACGATTAGAGAAAGACATAACTGGCATACTATTTTGCTTGAGACCGCGCCAATCGTCCTTCAATCGTGCTTGCGAGGTATTGAAGTGGCATAAACCGCGCCTTGAGCTTGTCTTGGAAATCAGCCCAATTGAAGGGAAGGGGCGTGAATTCGTCGGCTTCCTCTAGGTGCGCGGCTAACTGTGCCTCTTGCCATGCATGGTACCAATTGATGACATCACCGGCAAGGTACATAGCTGTCGTTAAAACCTTGCTATTTCTTGTCTTCTTAGTTGTCGCAAAATAAGCATTAAATTGAGACAACCAAGAATGAATAACTGTAGCATCCATCTTACCATCATACTTACTGAACTGGATCTTCTCTGTGACTGGGTTGTTGGAGTCCGAATCTCGGCTTGCGCCACTTGATGAACTACCAACATCTTTGGCTGGCTCTGACTTCGAGGCAAGAACCTGTCGAACCAATTCTTGCGTGCGGAGGTCTCTCTGAACCTCACGATCGGCCTCAAAGGCCGCTCGTCTTTATTCGGCTTCCTCCTTTCTTTGTGCTTTTCTTTCTTTTCGTGCATCGCGCTCGCGTTCCAAAGTAATGCAAGTCGCTTCTTGTTGTGCCAGCGCAACGCGATTCGCTTCTTGTTGTTGTGCGATCATGTCCATCATCGACTTGACCAAAACCTCCATAGGATTTGGTACAATCCCTGGTGTAGATGGCATAGGGGGAGGGTCAGGAAAACCTCCATGGTTAGGAAGTTCTTCACTACTTTCATGCCCATCACCTCCATGCGAAGTATCCATTCCGCTTCGGGTGATGACCATACACTATGATCTTTGGTTCTTAAGTTCATCAGGAACTTGGGTTCTTGTGGGTCTTGGGTTCTTAGGTTCTTGAGGGTCTTGAGGTTCTTGGGTTCTTGAGGGTCTTCTTTCGCTTGCAATCTGTGTTAGAGAAGGATCTTCTCTTCACCCGAGTTCTTCTCTTTTCCGCGGGCGCACCCCTTGACTGCCTTGCGCTCACACCAAGGTTGCTTTTTCCCACCTCACGTCGATTGGCCGGCCGCTAAGTGCACGGTCCGCTCTCAATGAGTGAAAAGAGGCACAAGGGGAGGCTAGACAAGCCCTTCTTTCTTGGGATTCCTGTCACTCTTCAAAAACATGATTAGTAATCGACACGCCCAAGGAATCTTGGGTTACGCGCGACCCCAACAAGCAAAAAAAATTTATTGTGATTCATGTCGTTCTTTCCTTGAGTGATACAGAACACTGCCAAAGCTCTGATACCAATGTAAGGTGCAACGGAATGAATGTTGAACTTTGCTCAAGATGAGTGCTCCGAACTGTGCTCAAGGTTTCTTTTACTTATGGAAGGGAGAGCCTTTCGTTCCTTTAGTGAGAGAGTGCAATGGACACAAACAAAGTGAATGGACGCTGTGCGTGAAGGTGCATGAGACTGAGAGATAGAGAAGAGAATACGACACCAGAGAGGTTGTAAAACCCTCCTCGGAAGGCCCCACTCTCTATGGCGAGAGCGGTCTACTTATGATTGCAGAAATCTCTACAATGCTTGGACTTGCCGACGATGTCGACGACGAGATGGGCTGAAATCTGAAACTGCTAAGGGTTGAAATCTGCAAATCTTTATCTGCTGAATTCTGACTCTATGTCGGTGACGACAATGCAACGACGACGTGCTGAAAACGCAGATGCTGAAATCTGCGTTTTCTGGGCTGAATCTGCAAACTTCTCGGGATCTGACCGTGCGGCGAGGATCTGCTGCGGGAAGGTGAGATCTGCAAGGTTCGGGACTTCTATTGCCGAGTCTGACTGCTGAAAACTGAAAACGCTGGTGCTTGTGGAGATTCCGTCGCGAAGATCTGCAAAAATGCTGAAAGGCCTTGCAGATGCAAAAACGCTAGGGCTGAAAATCCTCCTACTATTGCTGCCGGATGTCTTGCAAATGCAAAACGCTAGGCTTCTTGTTCTGTCTTGCTGCTGCCTGGGCTGATCTGCTGTGCACAAAACGCCAGGCTGCCTGTGGATGACGCTAGGTCCTTGCAAATGCAAAAACGCTAGCCCTGTTGAAATGGGGGGTCTTGTTGAGAAGGTGCGTGTTGAACACATTGGTTCCTGCTGCCTCTTCTGCCAGAAAGTGCTAACTCTAGTTTGCTTATATATTATCTTAGCAAAATTGCCCTACCTAGTTCCCAACAAAAGACACTTAATAAATAAGTGAAAAATGTCAAAAATAGGGAAAATAGGTTTAATGCATTGGAAAATTCCCCTGATGGATTCTGATGGGAATGCTGATGATCATGCTTTGTGCAATTGGAGGATATGCATCTAATCTAAGTGTCTGGATATGCATGGTTTGCAAACAGACTCACAAAAGTGCTAGATCACTTCCTATTATAGATTGACTTGACTGAACTGAACCCTGGTCATCCTGTAGCTTGTCCACGGACACATAGGGTTGGATGTGTCACGTGACAGTCGGAGTTCAAGGCACATGCATCTGGGAGGGAACCAATCAGACGTATCTAAAACATTATGGATGAGTGCACCAATCCATTGTTGTTGGTCGGATTATGGACAGGGTGTGTTCCACAGTTCATTATCTAGGAGTATTATATTTTGGACGTGATGTGTTCACAGTTTACGAATGGGGATTCTTGGATGTAGTGTGGTCTACAGTTCAAAGTTTCTAAAAAGGCAACCTATTCTCAAGATGGCATTCTCTGATACAAAGTTGAGGGTAGCAAATCCGTGGTGTATCCAGCATTACCGGTGTTGTTGGGGTGTCCATGGTAGCTTCTTCATCGACTTGGTCTCACTACTGATGTCCACTATGAGTTGTAGAGACTGTGTTAGAGTTTTGGCATCTCAAGTGAGCTGTCCAATGTGATCCCATTATTTAGTTTAGCTTTTAGGTATTTATTTTACTTATTTGTCAAAGTCTGGGTAGGGCAATTTAGTGGGGTTGTTATATAAGCAACCCTTTGCCTCCATTGTACACACATTCAGTTATTCATTGCCAAGGTTGATTGGTTTAAGAGACTCTCTCTCTCTCTCTCTCTCTCTCTCTCTCTCTCTCTCTCTCTCCTCTCGTCGGCTAGATCTTTAAGGTCTCTTGGGATAGTTTCCTACGATGTTAAAACTCTCTTCTTCTTCTTCTTCTCTCTCTCTCCCCTTGGTCTCTACGCTTTTGCATCGACGACTTTGACAAGCGCATCCCAGGCTCGGGAGGGGCCACTATGTATAAATTGTGTATATCACGCATTCAAGGACTATTTTTAAAACTCCTTACCTGTGAATTTTTGACGAATAAAAAACACCCTTTTCTTATTCAATATGTAATTTTTTTTTCGATTTCATTTTATGGTACCCTTTTGTATGTGAAAATGTGAGAACAAATGAAATTTAATAACCCCTTCTACTGCACTCACGTGATAGTCACATAATTATTAAGTGACCCCTCTCCCCCTCGAGATCCCAGGGTTCCGAAGAACTAAGGGAACCAGATGCAAGTTCATCAGAGGATTCTGGAGAAGAAAGGGGATGAGATGATAGTATATCTCAGGGTACTGATGATTGAGATTGACGTGCCAATGGACAAGGGAGGCCAGCGAGGCCACCCACAGGTCCTAGGGCACAAGGAAAGAAAGGAAATAGAATCAGTTGGTAGATCAGAGAATTCGAAAGATTTAGATTGAGGTGCCAAGGACAGGGAGGCCCGTAGGGCTACCAACAGGTCACAGGGCAAGAGAAAAGAACAGAAAGGTAAGCTAGGTCCACCGGATAATTTGGTCTAGGGTACTTTTGACCCTCGATGCAAAGCGGATGGAGGCGGAGAACATCGCAAATTCTCTTCAGAAAGAGCTGTACCTTGAAGCTTTTGGGCTATTAGTAGTGTTTATGCCAGAAGTTACCGATGAATCAGCATGCTGGATTTGGTGTGGCGCGGTCTGCATAAGAGGGGAGCCACTCCACTCCTTTGTCATAGATTGCCTAGAATGAATAAAGTCACTAATTTCTCTTAGAGACATGTAGAGAAAGATGAAACGTGTGCAACAATTTGTCTGATGAATGATTAGAACTTAGTGCATCTAGACATCCGTCAGAGATCAGTAAGATCTGGATGTGATGGCTAAGAGAATGAAGCGGCCTCTCACTGTGCAGAGTATAAGAGCAGAGGACCCTTGAGAGTTGTACTTTGTTGTGAGCAATAATAAAGAAATACCGAAAGGGACACCAATCTTTGGGGCGAGTGCTTCTGGGCACGGAACTCCGCCGTGCCATGTCGACTCTCTCTCTCTCTCTCTCTATAGTAAAGTTCAATGATTTTGAAGTTTCTATTCGTGTGTTGCTATTGATTTCTTGCTTGGAGTGTCCAAACATTTAATAGATCTCCTACATTTGCCGAGTACTCGGAGGAGGAGAGTGGCCTAACTTCCAAGGCAGGAGAAGGCATAGAAGGAGAGAGATTGACTAGCGCAAGGGATCCAGAGAGAGGGAGGGATTAACACAAGACGCGCACATGGTGCCAACAGAAAAGAGCAGACTGAACAGACTTTTAGCACTTCAATAACAATTGAACTGAGAGAGAGAGAGAGAGAGAGAGAGAGAGAGAGAGAGAGAGAGAGAGAGAGAGAGAGAGAGAGAGAGAGAGAGAGATGACACACGACACGGGGTGTCGGAATTCCACCATAGAGAGTATTGGCCCGAAACCTTGGCGCCCCTTTCGGTATTTCTTTATATTGCATCAACACAGTACAAGCCGGTACTCCAAACTCTACACCTTCCCCATGAAGCATACCAGAGAATGAGTCCTAACCTCATATTTAAAGGCCCTTGGCCTAAAAAGCAATTACAATGAAAAGCCTTCAAAACTCAAAAGCTTCTGGTCCAAAAAGCACAGCCAAAATCCGCCAGCGTAATTTATGGAAATCCGTATAGCCTACCACGTCATCAACCAACGAAAAACGCGAAAATCCGTACAGCCTTCCACGTCATCATGTCAGCGCAATTTTCAGAAACTGCAAGCTTTTCCTGTGTGTGGGTCCTGCTTATTTTAATCCTTTGTCACTTGGGGCCCCATCGGACAGGGTCCCCATAAGTTGGTAGGACTTCTTCTTCTGTTACCTGTTCGTCTTATGGTTTAGGCCCCTCGGCCAGCATCTGTAAGTTGGCTCTATTCTTCAAGGCTTTGACACATCAACAGTTTGTTACAGCAATCTCGGAAAAACGCTAGAGAGAGAAAACATTGGAGAGAGAAAATGCTTCTAGAGAGAAAAAAATATATGGAGAGAGAGACCCAAAAGACTGCAATGCACAAAAATGATAGAATTGGGTTGGGCACCCCGCATCCCTATATAGGGAGCAAATTAGATTCCCCGATGTTCCCAAAAACCCCACGATCCATAAAATAGGGGCTAAAATTGGAAAAATAAAAACGGGGCATGTAGGTGGAGATTAGTGGGCACAAGGTATCTAGGAAAAATACTCCCAATCTGGGGCCACCAAGAGGCAAACTTTATGACGTTGGTAATAGTATAGGGTGGGCAAAACAATGCCGAAAATGAGAAAACTACCTCGCATAGGCCGGGCACTGCCACAAAACAACCCTTACTCAAGTGCTCAACAAAAACCTAGAGTTATAGTCTTGTAAAAACCTACAAGTATAAAAAGGGAGTAGGTTTCTTTCTCGTCTTTATTGAAAAAAGTTAAAAACCTATGGGTATAGGTTAATTAACCTCATACCGAAGTCTTTCCTTCAAGGGTGAATCTGGGCTTATCTTGGATTCATCTAGGTATAATTAAGCTCATACCGAAGTCTTGGACTCAAAAAACCTACTATGCTCGCAACTTTTCAAACTTAGAAAAAGAGAAAAAAGAAGCAAATTTTACCCAAATTTTCCAAGGACTAAGGAGCATGTTGGCACAAAAACGGAAGCGTGCACTTAATATTTTCAAATTAATCAGGTTTTTTCTTACAAGATTCCACACATAAAGATAAAGAAGTAATGACGCAGAAGACAAACACAACAATAGGGACCAGAAGATGGGCTGGTCCCCCCCCTTGAAGGAGATTCCTTATTATTTCTGAACAATTATAAGCACATGAATCGGATAGCATGCGTTGCTCATATCCCAGATTCTATTCTGTTGCGTAAGAATGCATAAACTCATAGGCCTATTGGCTGAAATTTCATACCTCTAGCGGTGAATGGTTAATTCTATTTCGTACCAAGGTTTCCTTAGCTGGAAATGCTTCTGCTGTTATGTGCTCGCGTAGGGAGTACCTGCACAAGTTCTTCTTAGCTGAATTCTACTTTCGGACGTGGCCGGAGTGCTGAAATTTGTGTGGACAGCCGGTTTTGCACTTGTCTGAGTGCGTCTATTCCGCGTAGGGGCGCAAACAAGCTCTATGGGATGCTCTACACTGTTCTTGCGTGCTTCGTTGTGAGGATTAGTGGTGCTAATCCTATACTTAAGATGAAAACTTCATACTTAAGATCAAACTGAGACTCAAGAGACGAGAACACTGATGTTTGATTGATCGAATGAATGCTTGAAAACTGAGTACAATAGGCTCCTTATATGGGAGATGGAAGAGTCACAAATGAAAAGACACGTCTCATGGTGAAGAGGCACGACATTAGACGTAAAGACACATCCTTTCGGCGAAGAGCTGCAACCATTGGGTGAAGGGGTGTGACCAGTCGTGGAAGGAGTGTGGCTTTTGGCGAAGAGGTATGTTTCTAAAGCAAAGAGTCGTGACCATCCAAGCGTAGGGGTCCTCCTTGGCATGGCACTTCGTATCTGCAACCATGAGAGAGTGTATGATGCAACTAAGTCACAATCGTGACATTCTCTCCCATTTAAAATAAAACCCAGGGTAGTTGCAAAACTCCGGTCTTAGGAAATGTACTGTTGTAGTGCTTCTGCGTCCAAAGCTCAAACAATCAAGTCCCATGTCATGGCATTCATTCAATCAATCAAACATCAGTGTTCTTGTCTCTTGAGTCTTAGTTAGATATGAAGTTTTAATCTTAAGTATAGGATTAGCACCACGTGTCCGGTGTAGCGGAAGTGTTTAAGGATTTAGCTTGGATCTAGTGCTCCGCACAAACACAAGGGTACGTTTTTCACTTGAAAGAACTGAACTGAATTGAATGAAAGAGAGAGAGAGAGAAGACACAGCATGTTGGGTCCCAACGACCCTCATGGGCCCCCTTGCTTTGTTGTGAGAGCAAGTACTTCCTTTATTTCTTGCACAAATGCTGATATAATGATCCTAAATGTTGAGATGCTGAGATGCTGAGATGCTAATGGGTACTTGCTGATGATGCTTGATACTGCGAGGCTAAGTGCGGGGTACTGCGGGTACTTGGGTATTGAAGGTACTTGGGTGCTGAGGACATGGAGGTCTTGATGATCCCTACGCTAAGCTAGGCAGGAGCCAAGTCAAAACGCAAGGGGTGAGGATTAATGGTGCTAATCCTATACTTAAGATTAAAACTGCATACTTAAGATCAAACTAAGATTCAAGAGACGAGAACACTGATGTTTGATTGATTGAATGAATGCTTGAAAACTGAGTACAATAGGCTTCTTATATAGGAGATGAAGAGTCACAAATGAAAAGACATGTCTCATGGTAAAGAGACATGACTTTAGACGTAAAGACACATCCTTTCGACGAAGAGTTGCAACCATTGGATCAAGGGGTGTGACCAATCGTCGAAGGAGTGTGGCTTTTGGCGAAGAGGCATGTGTCTAGAGCGAAGAGTCGTGACCATCCACGCGTAGGGGTCCTCCTTGGCATGGCACTTCACATATCTGCAATTATGAGAGAATGTATGATGCAACTAAGTCACAATCGTGACATTCGTGGCCTCTACATGTGTGCGCTATTGTAGAGGCTTACTTCGATAGAGCTACCTCATCTTATAGCATAGCGTGGGGAAATTGTGGCCATCTGGAGTTGCATGCGCGAGAGAGAGTGATCGTAAGATTTGGAAACGTTGACTGTTGCAATTTTTCCATGCTACTCTTTGAGTTTTTTTTAGTGTATTAAATTTGGCCGTGTTTAGACCAGCTCGGCCACTCGGTTTTAAAAGTTTTAAACCTTTCATTTAAAAACAAGCGTTCAAACCTAGTGTTCAGACCAAACTGGAGCATAATTAGCTCGACGGTTTTCATCCCTCTCTCGACTCAGCTTGTTTGCTCCCGTCGGGAAGTATTTACATTGTGTCTGGCCGGCCTCTTGCGTGGGTGGCCACAATGGAAATATTTAATTTTGACTTTTTTGAGTCCACTAGGGACACCATCTTATTCATGCGCTTGTTTTGATTTGTTTTGCACTGTGTCCGGCTATTGATCTACTTATCAAAGTGTCCAGACATGGATAGACCCCGTGCACTTCAGTATCAATTGTGGCAAGGTCACAGGGTTACCCATTGTGCGGGCCCGCACACACACTCTTGAAAGTTGAAGGTGGTTATACTACCTCGGGTGAGTAGTGGTTGGTTTAGATAGAGTGTGAAGTATTCGGGCCTCCCGAACCAGTGTTTCATTTGCAGACAAATGGGCCATCTTGCATAGGCATGTCTATGTAGGAGAGCTCGGCTTACTCCACAGCCGCAGGCCTCTAGGGCTGGCCCTCCACCAAGCTCCGAGGTTCCCTAATAAGGGCTTCGGAGACTTCCAAAGCTCAAGCTTCAACTGCAACATATAGCTAGATTGAGAAGGGATGGCACAAGGTCCATGGCCACCATCGATATGGGCACGTACCTTGCTCGGGTGGCCGTTCTATTGTTTCATATTTTTCGTAATTCCATTTCATAAAGTCATACAACAGAATACTGTCAGCTCTTAGTATCCCTGAAGCTCAAGAGCCTGCCCACTTATTTATTCATTACAAGGGATGCCAAAAGCAGAGCCCCAAAAAGCTGTAAATTTAAAAGCCCTCAAAAATAAAGCATGGCTCTCTCTCTCAAGGCTTGTAAATTAAAGCACTTAATTTTAAAGCTCTCTCTCTCTCTCCTTGCGTAGCCAAAAGCAAGTCCAAAAGCTGCCGTAAACTGCCAGCAGCCGCCGCAAAAGGCGCAGTTATTTCCGGAACTGACCGTACGGGCCTGCCATGTCAGCAAGACAGCGCAAAACCTGAATCCGTACAAGGCAGCCACGTCAACATTTCTGCCTGCGGCCGGGACTGTTCCATGGCAAAGGAAAGGTGTATATGTGTGTATTGGGCAGCCATGTCACCAGTTTGTGACAGTGCCTAGGTGGTAGTACCGTAATGATGTAGCCCTCTCTAGATTGCAGCCCATTGTGTAGTTTTCTTAACTAATGGAAGGATTTTGTTCTTGCAAAAAGAAAGAATTTTAATGAGAATGGTAACAATAAAAAGAACTCTCCAAATAATTCTTCTCAATCTAGTTCTCCATCTACATCTCAATCTAAGAGTGACAAAGATAAGGATAAGGGTAAAGGAAAAGATAAGGATAAGAGTAAAGAAAAATTTGATTAATCGAAACTTACATCTGATGAGAAAGTTGCTCAAGGAATCGTAGATGGTCAATTAAGTAAAGAAGAACATGCATCGTATGCAAATGAACGTAGTTGTTTTTGTGTTGCACAACAGATCACATGAAAAAGGATTTTTCTAAGAAAGAATCTAAAAATGAACCCGCTAGTGCTTCAACTTCTAACCCTACCCCTCAAGTGAATGCTATGAGCATGGCAGAGGAAGAAGCTACGCACGACGGGACTTTTGATTATGAGGAACTTTTTATATGCCATGGACATGTTAATCTTCAAAGGATCATTGTGTAGTTTGATTCTAGAAGTTCTCAAGATGTCATTAATGAGTCTCTTGTGAAACGTACATCTTCAGACTTCCCTATTCCCACCGTTTCGGTGTAGGGGTTCTCTGAAGGCATGGATGCTTCGATCCCTAAAGAATGTTGAAACTTGATATAAAATTGGTCATTCAACAAACATAATTCACTCGTCATTTTGTAATCTCTAATCTTGCAAGGTGTGATATTATCTTTGGCATTAAGTGGTTTCGCAGGTTCAAGCCACGGGATACCTCCTCTCTTCACATCAAGGAGAATGCTTCTCATCTTGTCACCATCAGAATGGATCTAGGCATCCTATATGGTCCTCTCATCTCTCATGTCCACACTAGCAGGAAACTGTACAGTGGAGTACTGGACACAGTTATTTGTTTCAATAAGACATCGACCAATTTGGGTATTTTTGACAGGTATAGAGAACTATGTCAATTCCGTGCTTACCCAAGATCATCATTTCCCTACACACTATCCCCATCGACCTATGGATAATGTCTTTGACCAATTGCATGACGTAGAACGCGTAGGTAAAATTTTCTCTCATTTCCATAAATCGGATATAGTTAAGCCAAAGCCAAGTGAGTTCTTGTTTAGGAGACTCCGTCCTCCCAAGGTAAGGTCTTTTTGGTTATCAGTTCTCTTTGTTCGTAAGAAACCAAACTTATTTCAGTTTTGTGTAGATTTCAAGGCACTTAGGATAAAGATGGTCGAATTCCGGAAGCCGATACCTTGCATTGCCGTTCCTTTGGAGTGTCTACAAGAGGCACAAAGTTTCCTAAGTGAACTTGAAGAGTTTTCGCCACAAGGGTAGACTTCCAAGGAGCAACCCAAAAGAAGAACCACCGGAGATCATTGTTCGAGTCAGAGTCATCGACTCGAAGCGTATTTGATTGCTTCATTTTTAGTTTGGCAATAAATAGAAGGCAAAGCAGTACTTCTTGAAGTTCAAGGACCTAGGACATACAAAGCTGGCCATGCAGCTTAGTACCTGTACCTCACCTTAAGTAGGAGGGGATATCACGTGCGCATGGCTTTGTGTGCCACACAGACATGCTGCATTGACTTCGAGAGCCAATTTTGTACATATCTTTAGATCGGAGTGTCTAGAATCCTAGGAGGATTAGTACTGGCAATTTTGTGAGCTTGCTTGCAAGACCTGCATGTTCAGACGAGTCCATTAGATTAGGTTTTCCAGTTTTGGAACCCTCTTGCATAAATGGTTTGTACACATGTTTTGACAGTTGTTGTTATACTTCAATGGGCATCTGATATGACATGCATATGGGTCTAGACTCGAGGAACGTGTCGGTCAAGTTCTTTCGTTAAATGGTTCACAGATTAGTAAGTTATCTCCATGACATCAACGAATTCGCTAGCGACCAATGTTGACATCCGAGGACGACGACGACGACGATGTTTTTACCCTCCCGATCCCTCATGAGATTGTATCTCTACTTTTTTGCTTTCAGTTTCAGTTTCTCATAGTTTCTTCCAGACACTTTATCAGATTCACTCGAGATGTAACTTTTTGGGCCTCATAGGTCGTTCTGGTGCTTTGAAGACGTTTAGTATAAGATTTCATTTTTTTGTCGATCTCTCTTTGTCGACCCGCTCGGTATTGCTTGCTAATGAGCCTGCATTGGGTTCTTCCTGGATTCATCTAGGTATATTGTATTGAGCATCATCCTCATCGCCTCAAGTTCCAGCAGCCTTGGTCCAACACCATCAAGATAAGCTCCTCCCCCCTCCCACATAAAGTGTTGAGCCCTTGATTAGAAAAAAATGGTTATGCCCTCAAAATTTAATGATCTTCCTCGTTTGAAGGATTTCTTGTTAGAATTAGTTCCATGTAGACTTTGAGTGGTTCAACTGCACCTGCAAACAGGCTCGCTTCATCAAAGAAACCTACTCACGCCAGTTGGTCTTGGCAGTCATTATAACCTTCACATGCTTGAGCGCTTGTCCCGAACAGTTCAAAAGAGTGTTGAATCGCATTTGAGCATTGGCACTCACTCCTCTTCCTCCGAATCCCCCATCTCAATCACTTTCTTAACGAAGTCTCCAAGATCATACGAGTCAAAAATTGCCATCATTATCTTGCACGTTCCACAGTGCTGACCATTCAACTTGCGATCAACTAAGAATCCTGGAAAAAGTAGGTCTTGATCACCAGCTTATTGACCCCAGCAGTGTAGTAACTCCTTTATATAGTGGAAAAAACATAAATGGCGTTAGATATGCAAGGACATGCCAACTTGCAATAGATACTACTATTGTCTTTTACACCCCCATAAGTAAGCCTAACTTGGAAAATTCCACTATGGCAATGGTGTCAAGCTAACAAAGGGTTTGGGATTTACATGTCATCTAGGGTTAGCCGGTTTTAGTACGATCCTGTTAGCTCATGATGGAGCAAACCTAACAGTCGCATGTTTTCTTAGGGTTGGCCATTTTTTTGTATGATTCCTTTAGCTCATGAATGGAGGCAAGCTAACATTTGCTTCTTTCACAGTACTTGGCCAAAAAATTGCGCAAGCTTGTGGTAATACTGTGTTTTCACCTCATTGCATCCATGGTTTCCTTTGTTTGACAGAGTTGGAGGCACCGGAATGGAAATAGCAAGAGTTTTGGGAGGGGGTCTTGTTCCAGGTGCAGGAATTTTTTTTAAAATTCAGATAACCATCTTCTGAAGTATCTCTACTTATAAACATCGGTGAATGCAGGTAGTCTTATACTTCTTGGTGGTGATCCTGGTGTTGGCAAAAGCACACTCCTCTTGCAGGTCCACAGTTAACTTTTAACCGTGTGTTGTAAAAGGTTTTCAAACCTGTCTAAGCTGTGTGTGTGTGTGTGTGTGTGATGTCTGTGCCTCTCTTCCTTCTAGAAGAAAAGTTATAATTATGCTTTAATGCATATTGTACAGGCAAAGTAGCTCCATAGAATAGTAGGCAAATATGGGCTTTTTAAATTGTGCAGCTTTTGACCTGCCTAACCTTGCTTGATTATAATTTAGTGCTTGTAAACCAGGACATTCAATCTCAACTATCTTAACTTGTAATGTCACTGTTCAAAAACAGTTATGTAGTATTCTTGCAGATGGATGCGAGTTTTATGAACCTGCACCAGTTTTGTACGTGTCGGGCGAAGAGGTAACACACTTTTCTATTATCTCCCTTCAATAGTTTTTGTACGCTTTCTGATTCTTTCTCAATCTGGATATGAGAGGGCATGTGATAAATGTAGATTGATTTATCTCATAGGCCGAGTTCGGAAACTAGAAGTTAAATAACAAAGTCATATAGAGCCAGAGACAGAGTTACATCACATTTGTCATTGTCTGATATACTATGAGATGCGAGGCCGCTCTCAGAGAGTGCTTTGGACCATTGGCTAGAGTCATGAGATATCAGGATCAGAGATGCCTCGGGTTGTTTTTGCTAGAGCTACGCAGACACAGGGAGAGTCTCTTGAGGAGATCAGGCAATGGGAGACATTCACAGAGGGAGATTACCGACTTCTTTAGAGCAAGGACTCTACAGCCAGATGAGCATGCCTCACAGCAGACTTCAGAGCGCACTATACCAGAGGTATATTAGTCTCCCGAGCTATTGAGCTCGGGAGAGCTAGACGCCCACCTCTACAAGGGCGACCACGACATCGAAGGAGGCTCCATCAGGGGATCAAGACATTCTAGCACGACATGGGAGACGCCCAATACGACTATTTACAGAGGCGGACATTGACGAAGCTCTTTAGCGATTGATGCAGTACTTTCTCGGACAATGCCCGATGCCAAGCATCCTCGGGCATTGATGACGATGATGATTTTAATCTTTCACTTTACTTCACTTTCACTTCATTTTATTTTTGTACTTAGACATTGGATTAGATCCACGAAGATTGTATCAGTTTGGTCTCATAGGTCATTTTGGCCTTTTGAAGACGTTTAATATAACATTTCATTTCATTTCATCTCTCTCTCTCTCTCTCTCTCTCTCTCTCTCTCTCTCTCTCTCTCATCGTCGATAGATCTTGAAGGTCTCTTGGGACAGTTTCCTACGACGTTAAAATTCTCTTCTTCTTTTTCTTCTTCTTGTTCTCTCTCATACCCCCTAGAGATCCACCCCCCCCATATACTATTTATCTTGTATCCCAGTCTCCTATGGGTCACCCCCTCCCTACATACCATAGGACAACATTTTGTTAATTTATACTTTAGTCCTTTCCCGATAGATGGAGGACACACACATGTATATTTGATTTGTCTCATAGGTTGACTTCTATCTCTAATGAAGTAAAAAGGTCTCTCTCTCTCTCTCTCTCACACACACACACACACACACACACACACACACACTGTTATACTCTTATGGTTATATAAATCAAACCACCTCCACACACCTCCCAACACCCCCACCACTTGGATCTAGCCCGGATCTTATTGGGTCACTTTAGTGATAAATACTCAAAATGTGCCATTACCTGTTAAGACCATGGGGCCTAGCCCTTAAATAAAATATGATATTCAAAAACCCCCTGGAGAGCCGAGCGTGATCAATGGTTTCTTTCCTCATTACGTCGTGAAGGCGGCCTCTCCTCCCTGGCTTTGGATCTCCCCATTCATGGGTATCGGCGTGCCATTTTGTGCAACCACACACTCACAAGGGAGCGCGGCCCGACTCACTCATTATTCCAACTCAGAGGACGTGCAGGCCATCCTCCTCGTGCTATTTAAACAGGTGAGGGTGCATCTCTGCCCCTCACTTAGCCAGTGTAGTTCTGTTGTGTTTTTCTGAGAAGTCTTATTGCCTGCTTCACAAAAAAGAGCTATGGAGCTCACCACTCAAGTGTCTTAGGTTTTTCTCTACCCGAGCTTGCTTCGTTACTGGTTATATTGGAATTTTGTACTGTAAGCTTTCTTCTGACATTGTAAAGTTAACAGTATATGTTTTAGCATAGTGAAGTTGTTTTACCTTAGGCATATTGTGCATACGTTCATAATGGGCTTTTACAGATGTCGAGGACTGTCGGATTTCACATTGTGTACAGCTAGTGATTTTATTTGTTGTATCATTATACTCAGCATACAAACTGTGGGTTAAAAACGGTTGGCATCTACTGCTTGATTTCATTGAAAAAATGGGGGTTTTTTTCCTACTCCTTTTTGAAAGGAAACTGTGCGCAGCATGGTTGTAAAACTACTATATGATCACACACACACACACACACACACACACACACACACACACACACACACACACACACACACACACTCTTGAGGGCATGAGGCATGCAAATTTTGAAACATCAAGGCTTTTGTTAAGTCTTCAAACATCGAACCTTTTCCAAGTCTTTTAGTCTTAAGTGCACCGAGATACAAAAAGGGACAACTTAGCACACGGAAAATTATGAGAAAATCCTATTGAACGAGATAGACAACAACTTTTTATAATACCTTTCTAACAAAAGTTTTATGTACCTTGTGACAAACTTTGAGAGTTAGGGAAAAGCACAAAAAAATATGTACAAAATAGGACAGTAGTCTTTGCACATAAATGTTGAGAGTGCCATAGTATCTCATGAGGGGCATCTCTCTGATGATAGATTAGAAAGCTTCCCATGTAGTTGGCACTCTAGCTTCTCTTCATGAGCCTTGTCCACATGGTATGGGAACTTACCAATTGACAAGTTGTGCTTCATGCACAAGGTCAATGACATGATTCTTGGGAGCTGGGAGAAAGTGTTGGTAGTGATGAAACTTCTCAAATAACTCATTGTACTTTTCATGAATATCTGAGTTCTTTGATGAAGTGTTGACATAGATAACTGCCGATCGGGCTTCTCGATGGAGCTTCCTCCTTGCTTGGATGTGAGATGAGAGGGAAAGAAGAATTCTCACTCTCACCTCGAATGAGGATAGGCTGTGTAGCATTATCTTTGATGGACAATGTAAGCTTATCGCGATCGATAATGGGTTTGAACGTGCAAAACTTAATGTCCAATATAACATCACAACTAGCAAGTTCAATTCTGGAAACTGACGGTGAGTTTTGCTTGTTGAATGACAAAGTTCACATCATTACACTAGTGAGAGGGAGGCATCCATGCCTTCAAAAAGTCCTTGCACCGGAAAGGTGGGAACAGAGGTAGTTTGAAGATGTGCATGCATAACCGAAGCCTCACTAATGATAGTTTGAAAACTTCTAGAATCAAACAATACTAATGCTCTTTGACCGTTAACATGATCATATCAATTTAATGAGTTCCTCATTACGAAAGTCCCCTCCTGCTTATCTTTTGGGTCTACCAAACTTAGTATGTTGGCCTGAGGGGTCAAATGTATGTGGGATCTCGCACCTTCTGGGAGCTTGTTAGTTGTTGCAAGGGACATGAAGCAATAGTCATTTTTAGATTCTTTCCTAGGACACTCCTGTTAAACATGACCTTAACGTGACAATAAAAGCACCTTTGCTTCTTTGCATACAAAGCTTGTTCTTCTTTCATTAATTGCCAAGCTGAAATTCCTTGAGAGTTCTTTATATTAAGATATCCTCTTGGAACTCCTCCCAATTGAATGTGAGATGTCACCAAGAGAGACGCTTCACTAGCCAACTTATCCGTAGCCGACTTTTTCTCGATTCACTTTTCTTTTCAAATGATAGCATCACCTGTACGCTACAGAAGAACCTTATCATTTTGGGACTTTTAAATAACCTCAAAGCAAGAATTGAATTGTTGCAAACAAGGATCAATGACAATAGCATCTATCTTTCATAATTCAACCAAGTGTCAATGGCAAAAGCATCCATCTTACCATCGTACTTATCAAATTGGCTCTTCTTGAGAATCGGTGTATGAATGTTCAATGTAGCCTTTGTGGTAGCCTCCACAATAGTCTTGGCAAGCCTCTCCGAATCCAGCTGGAGTGGTGCATTAGACCGAGATCGTGCATAGCCTCGCGCTGTTCATTCCAAGTTTCAAACTTATCCATTCGTTCTTGTTTGTGAGCCTCTGCTTCGACCTCTACTCATCGCGCCTTAACTGTGCCTTTGTGGGCCTTTTGCTTTGTGTCAATCGCCACTCCTCACACCCGGCCGCCTCTAAATGTCCTTGTTGACTCAACTTCTCTTGCCGCATCATCGTGTCCATCATTGTCCTCATATAGCATCCATGGGATTGGGTGGAATGGAGGGGGAGGAACTGGATAAGAGGGAGGGGTAATTGCAGGATCGTTTGATGTAGAGATATCACCATTTACATGGTGGTAGGTATCCATGTTGTTTTTGGCCTTCATGATTTAAGGATTTATTCTCTTGTGGTAGCAATTCGTTGCATGGCCCTTGGCAAATGTACCACAATTGCAATGCATGGTATACAATGTTTTCTTTTTCCTACGCTCAAGGCTCGTAGTCTTTTGTGCAATGGCATGTGTGTTGTTTCGACAGTGGAGGGAGTCTTCCTTGGGGATATATTGAAAGCACCAACTCAAATATGAGATATTGTTTTTTGGGAATTAGATGAGTAGTGTGAAATCAAAGCTCTCGTATTAATGCTAGATGCAATGGAATTGAGAGTTTAGACAGACCGAGAAATCACACAACCACAATCCGTTGCGTTAGTGAAAACTCTATAGAGAAAGATCTTTGAGGATAAACCTTCTGCAAATGCCCTCTGTGACAACAAATGAAACCCTTGTTCGTTAGTTGAAACTCTTGCTTGGCAGCCTTGAGTACCAACTCCCTTCCTAACCCACCCACTGCCCACTTGCGTGAGAGAACCACCTTTGGAAGAAGAACCATAGCGTGGAGGGTGGGAAGAAAGGGGTGTGTGTGCGTGGGAGGGTTGTTGTCACAAACAGAGGAGCACAAACGAGCAATTTATTAGCGGAAGATAAATAGAATTTGACCAAAAGAGAGATGGGAGAAGATCGACAAAGTATTGGGGACCAGAAGATGGGTCGGTCCCCTCCCTCTCTTAAAGAGAGTCTTTATTTAGGGAGAATCTATTTACAAGCACAAGAACCGGAGTAACCCTCCGTTCTAGATCTTAGACTTGATGGTTGTTTCCTTCCCGTTAGGGAAATTAGCTTTCAATTTCATTATCCTTCCGGTTTGCACTAGGAGTGTCAAAGCTCTACAAAGCGTCTTGGATTCCGTTTCCGAAATCCCTCGAGCGTAGGCCAGGGGCTCCTTGCTCCTCCGTGATGGAGTACCTACAGAAAGCAAAGAATTGTAGAGCGTATGCACAACCTCACCTGTCGCTCCTAGTATGGAAAACTAACATCCGTACTCCAACTTGTCACGATCACTTGCGGTTTTGTCGCGGTCGAGCTTCCTTGCACTAGGCGCTACTGGGAAGAGTGGGGACGCTAGGGTTTCTTTTATTGGCATCAGAGGGTGGTAGGAATAGCCGGTTCCCTACTCCCAACAATAGTAGGAGCAAGGGGGTGTTGAAGTAGTAGGAATGAGAGAGAGTTGGCGAAAACTTTTTAGAGAGAGGAGGCAGTTTTCAGCCAAATAGGGGGCACCTCTTTTTTGTGCTTTATTATAATAAGTGATAAGAGGGAAGCCAGCCACTTATTAAAAAAGTGTGAACTTGTTCAAAAACTCAATTAAAACGTGTGAGCTGAAAAGTGATGCTACATAGCACTCCCCAGGCGTCCTTGGATGCAACATTATGCACAGATGCATTGCAGACATAGATATCCTCGCGAGAAAGCACTTGAAAACATCTTGTTTCTTATCCAAATCTTTCTTAGAACCCATCTTTATTCATGTGCTTGCATCTTTACGTGTTATCCTTTACCCAATTCGGATTTCCCCTTCAGACCAACGGAATATCTCCTATTAGATGCTCCTGTCACCCATCTTGTGACGTAGCCGGGATAATCGTTACGCGGTCTCTTTCACCAAACTTACATAGCAACTTCTTCATGATGCTTAATGTCACCTGTCATATGACACATCAGAGATGTCTGTCCATAATGGCTTTTATCAATTCCAGTAGATCTACAGTTCTTACCTTTTTTTTTTCCCCAAGAAAAGATCCTTATGTTACTTAATAAAACTACCCATCGGGCTACAAACTTCCCCGACAAGAGGAGGCTACATCAGCATGAGGGGGGCCTCTTCCAAGAAAAGTGAGATATGTATTTTGATGGCTAAATCAGGATGTGGGAGGAGGAAACAGTCACACAGATGGCCTCGGTAGTGCCATCTAGAAGTCCCATGGACCATGCTGCAGAAAGGCCCTGGACGTCAAAGCCGGCGCTCTTGCATACGGCCGGATCTGCCTTGCAACCTCTTGAACTGACTTCGAAGTGTATGAATCAGCTCTAGCAATATATCTTGTATAGTCTCCACCGGTGGATGGGGCGTGCCTCGAAGATGTGGAAGCAACGGGCTCTCCATATGAACCAAAGAGCCAGGTTGCAAATAAGCTTCCAACAAAGCTCTCTATCATTGCTCCACTCTAGAAGCGCAAGCTCTATGGCAAGCTGGTGTGAAGGCCGGCCCTTCCATGTCACAATCATCTTGCTAGCTGAGGACAACTCGAAACTAACTGCTGGGCCTGTGAGGGTGGACCAAGTAGCAACACCCCAAGTGTACTGACTAGCTGACAACAATAGCTGACAACAAGGCTGGCATCAACCGTAGAATCTGCAGCCAAACTTGCTGTGCCATGGGGCAGTCCCATAGACGATGCCTCTGTGACTCAAGTGGGTGGTCACAAGCGCCACAACCCGTCGAGTGACTATTGTAGACCAACCAACTACACGCTGCGATAGCTCGATGGGCGACAAGCCACGGGAACATGGTAACTCTTCTCGGTTGTCTGCAGCCCCACAAGCGCTCCCAAAAGTCTGTCAGGAACTTAGCTGTGAGAGCCTCCTCTTGCCAGTGACGTGTTGTCGCAGGGCAGGCCTCTCTTCAAGCAACTAGTATGTGGCGCCCCAATGGTGCAGTGTCTTGGAAGAAAGGGATCCCTAGGAGATCAACTGAAGCAAAGGGATCCTGCCAAAACTACTCCCTAGGGTCCCATTGCACTCGCACCAAATAGCGACTCTCCCAAGCCCAAAGCCGCCAATGTCTCTGTGTCAGTTTTTGAGTGAGCTCATCTAGTGGCCGTCCCGGCTCCTGAGTGCATAGCTGCATGTATATCTCATCCATGTACACGGAATCCGTCTCCCTCGTGAAGGTGTACCGAGTGTGTGTGGAGACCTCTCCTAATGGAGCTGTGCTGAACTGAAACGCGAGAGTGAAAGACAAGATAGCATGATCGACTGCTACTCCAACTGGCCTAGTGCCCACCATGAAATCTTGAAAGAATGGAATGAGACCTGGCTAGGCCATAACATAATCCACTATACTAGCCTCATGTCAATGTGGAAAACATGTAAAACCTTTCACTGTAGAAAATCTTTGTAGGCCATTCAAGATGGCCAATCCATGTGCAATGCCCATATCTATCAAGTATCTGCCATACTCATTGAGCTCCTCATCCTGTGATAGTTTGGTAGACCTATCTCTTTAACATCAAGCTCCCTAAGCATCTCCTCTGAAGTATCATAGAATACTATCCGGTGATGGGCAGTCCTAGCATTGAAGTCCCCCAATATGATAATGTCACCATCCTTGGAAAACTCCTATATGTCATCATCCAAAATAGCAAAGGGGGACTATGATGCATATACTGACGTACCAAGAGGGAAATAACATATAGCAATGTGGAGATATCTACCTGTCTCTGCCCTCAGTCTCACCCACATGTACCTAGCTTGCTCATCCCTGCGTGCTATATGTATCGATGGTTGTAGCTCCTTCCTGAACAAAACTGCCACTCCCCTCGAGCCCTGTCCTCGATGCTCTGATCTGGTCTCCTGTCTGCAAGCTGTCTGCCATCTGTATCCGCTCACTTGTGGCTTGGACTGCTCAGGAGCTTGATGTGTCGCAGAGTAAAAATGATGTTCCTCCCAGTAAAACTATCCTCAAAGGCACCTACATCAAGACGAAATGACCCATTACAATTCCAGACTGCCATCTTTAGTATGGTCCCATAGGTCTCGCACTGTCATGCGGAGCGTTGCTCCAATATGACCACCCTTCCATCTTGGTAAAAAGCAATCTTCCCTTTTTCCCTTGCCGCTCTAATATCCGGCATTACCTCTTGCATATGAGCAATCTGTGAGAGAGTGAGGTCATCTCCAAGAAAGATTCCTGGTCTCTTCTTCAAGAAGCATAGTTACCCGGAACGGGAACGGGGAACGGGAACGGTAGGGTGCGGAACGGGACGGGAACGGGAGGGAGGAGAGGGGCCGGAACGGGAACGGGGCCGGAACGGTAGACAAAAGAAACTATATATATTATATGTATTATAGGCTCATATGTTAGTGAAAAACTATAAGCTAAGCTTTTGAATTCGACCATCCTAATTAGAGCCATATTTACACATGTTTTACGATGACGGAGCTTGAGACAAGGATGGAGTTTGACTCTTGAGAGAGAGAGAGAGAGAGAGAGAGAGAGAGAGAGAGAGAGAGAGGAATGGAGCTTGAGACACAAGAGGGAGGGATGGAGCTTGAGAAAGAGAGGTAGAAGCCACATTTGTTCTTTGAGGGTGTTGTGCTTTCCGCCAAAAAGGAACAGGAAGAAGCCAGAGCTCCATGTCCAAGCTTAAAGCTTTAACAAGGAGAGTAGCTCAGTAGAGATGTTGAGAGCTTGAGGAGGAGGTGAGACGAGCCTCCAGAGTCCAAACAGCCCCAAATCAGCCCTCTAAATAGCCCCCAAACAGCCCCAAATCAGCCCTCCAAATAGCCCCAAATCTGACCCCAAATAGCCCCCAAATAGCCCCAAACATGCCCCCAAATAGCTAGTGAAAAAAGTTGACTTTTTGGTTTGACCGTTCCAGATTCCCGTTCCGCCGTTCCGGGTGCCGTTCCCTCCCGTTCCCCCCCGTTCCGGGTCACCGTTCTAGTTACACCCTGTTCTGGAACGGTGTTCCGTTCCCGACTCCGTTTCGAGAGCCAGATCCGTTCGGAACGCCGTTTCGGAACATTTAGGGTCCGTTCCGCCCGTTCCCTGTTACTATGTCAAGAAGTCCTTCACTTCCATGGAGGGGAAATGGAGGATGAGTGCCCTTTCCTTTGAGGTTCCCCCCTCGCTTCTACTTTTCTTATTGCCCACTCTCCAAGGCCTTGTATGCGTCGGCTCATTAACCCCCATCATAGTCATTAGTTCTATCACCTCTTCATTCACATTATCTTGATCTCTGAGGCCACATTTCCTTACGTGTAAGGCATGCACACATCTCCTTTGCTCCTCTCTAGTGTCAAGTTAATGATGGTGGGTGTGGGAGTCGTTTCCTTGCCTTTTCCTTTCTTGACGATCTTGATCCATTTCTCCGCCTCGTCCGCTTTCTGTTGGGTCTTTGTAATAACATCCACCCACAAAGTCGTCATTTCTTTGTGCTGTTGCTCGTCTTTTTTGATGGCCCGCATTTGTTCTTTAATTGTGTTAGAGTTCCTCAACCAATAAGTGTTGAAGTTCTCCCTCTTCAAGTGCACCTAGCTCCCTCTTAAGGGCAATCTCCGCAATGATGTCCTCCTGTTTGTCCCAAGGGCTCCTTATATACAGTACAAGGGTTGCCTAAAAGCAGAGCTCCAAAAGCTCTTCATCCAAAAGCACTACCCTCAAAAGCATGTGATCCCAAAAGCTAGCGCTTAAGCTGCCAGTGCGTTTTGCAGAAATCCGTACGGCCTGTTGCGTCTTCAACATAGAATGCGGGAACCCGTACAGCTTGCATCATCATCAGTGCGATTCGTAGATGTCCATACAATTGCCACGTCATCAGTCCTTCTACACAATTTTGGGGGTCAACTTTAGGTTTTAGGCCCCACGATCGGTCCTCTGAAGTTTGTTCAAGTTCCTTTTTTCAGTTTCGCTCTCCACTTGGCCATTTCTCTTCCAGTTGGGCATGTCACGTCATCACTTTGTGACAAATACTCCATGCTCTAACAAAGCCAACCACCACTCACCCGAGGTAGTAGAACGACCTTCGGGAGGGTGTGGGTGTCTTGAACCAAAACACGTACCGTAGGGATGCCTGCTAGCTTGGCAACAACGGAAGCTGTCATGCGTGGTGTCTCCAACACGGTCCCAAGCACGGAACCTATCCTAGAAAGTAGTGGGAGGTACGCTCTCCTCAAGACGGGAAAGGAAACTGAAACAGACATGTCTGCCTCCTCGACAAGACATCAGTAGCCGGATCGAAGCCATGGCGCCACTGTCGGAAATGAGCTCTGACTTTTTGGATGGCCAGGGGACTCATCACGAGGGCCTTGGACACCATCTCGAAAGTCTCAACCTTGATCATGTAGTAGCTGTGCTTGAGAAGCTGAACGTCGATGATCTTTCCCACCTTTGCTAAAGTCGGGCCTAGAGGAGGTCGCACACCTCTCGTTTGCTAGGTCGGGTGCCAAATACTTCCGTATAATCTTTTCGGACTTTAGTGGTCGACAAGGGGTTCCTTAGCAATAGGCTGACTTAGAGGTGGTCCCATGTATGGCTAGAGTAAACTAACATTGAAAACATTATGGATCCTTCAATTAGGCGGTAGCTCTTATTGGAACGTCACTTTGTTCACTTGGTCAATTATCTTAAACGGCCCATAGTACCGACTAGAAAGTTTTTCCTCTTTCCCTTTATAAGTCGCTCGTTTCTTTAGTTTTGCCTTCTCAATCTGATTTGCACTTGAAGCGTGAAAGCTCCACAAACCGTCTTGGGTTCCATTTTCGGAATCCCCCGAGCAAAGGCCAAGGCCTCCTTGCTCCTTCTTTGTGATGGAGTACCTACAAAAAGCACAAACACAATAGCAAAGAATTGTAGAGCATATACACAACTTTCAGCTATCGCTCCTAGTACGGAAAAGTGACCTCCGTACTCCAACTTGTTGCGATCACTTGGGGTTCCGTCGCAGTAGAGTTTCCTTGCACTAGGCGCTACTGGGCAGAGCGGGGGTGTTAGGGTTGCTTTTATAGGCTTCAGAGGGCGGCAGGAATAGGCGGTTCCCTACTCCCAACAATAGCAAGAGCAGGGGGGTGCTGAAGCCTGAAATAGCAGGAGTGAGAGAGAGCAACTCCTTTACGATGCTTAGTGTCACTCAGGGATATCCATTTCTAATGGCTTTTATCAGTTCCAATAGATCTAGAGTTCCTAACTTACCAGTTTAAGGGCACATATTCTAATATCCTAATTTCATTAAATAGAAATTACTAAAATAGCCCATTTAGCAACAACTGCCGCAGCGCAGTGGAGGGTGCACCGAAAAATGCTACGGAAAAGGCGGCGTGATTCGCGCGCTGATTGTTGGGGCAACGGCCGAGCAAGAGCAGTGAGCAATCTCGTGTGTTATTCACTACGAAAATTTATGGGAAGGATCTCGCTGTTTTAACTTCTCATGCAGTGCCGGGCTAATCTGTAATATCACTGGCTTTTTGTGGAGGCTATGATATTTTGCTTGAGACTGCACTTGGGAAGCACCTGCTTACCCACCCATGCACAACTCAATTATATATGCCTGGCAATGGTAGTTCAAAATTCAGGGCCACCAGATCTTGAGTAGGAGCATCCTGCTGCCAGTTTTTCTCGCTTCCCTTGCTCTGTTCAGTTATTTGCAGTTCTCAACTATTTTTTGCAGAAGTAGTTATAGTTTGGTAGCATTTCGTCTC
This sequence comes from Adiantum capillus-veneris, assembly GCF_014529385.1. Classification (NCBI taxonomy): domain Eukaryota; kingdom Viridiplantae; phylum Streptophyta; class Polypodiopsida; order Polypodiales; family Pteridaceae; genus Adiantum; species Adiantum capillus-veneris. Next base: position 83,086,739 of record NC_140943.1, read on the forward strand.
TACCCGTCTGATGTATTGAACGAGTGGTGCTGTTGTGAGGATAAACGCTCATTGATTGCAGAACTATTGATGCTGCACATATTGCCTAGATATTTGATTGGATTGTTGTGGACTCATGTGCCACCAAGATCCATTGAGACCTCACAATTGAGAAATTGAGGAGGCTGTTGGTACATGCTTGTAGATGCTGCTCACGAAGTCACAGGTAGTGATATGTCGTGGGCATAGAGCCAACATTTGCACGAGCTGGCCCATCTGTATCCCATGATTTTGTCTTTGTTTTTGGCAAGCACATCACTCCCTTTTTTCATGGATTTTTTTTTTTTTTTCCGAGAAAAAGATCCTTCTATTAGTTAATGAAAACTGCCCATAGGGCTACATCCACCTCTGCAAGAGAGGGCTACAACAAGCATGATGGGGAGACTCTCCCAATGAAAAAGCAGCATATATACAATGCGGCTAAATCAAGAGATGGGAGGAGGGAAGAGCCACACAGGTGGACAGTAGTGCCATCTGAGCACCCCCTGGACTATGGTGTAGAAAGGCCCAGGGCGCCAGAGTCGAAGGAAAGCCTCGCGGCGCTCCCGCATGCGGTCGGAGCTGCCCTGTAGTCCCTCAAGCTGTCCTCTGAGAGTATGGATCAGCTCTAGCCAAAAGTCATGAACAGTCTCTGCTGGTGGCACAGGGCGAGCCTCAAAGATGCGGAAACAGCGGGCCCGCCAGATGAACCAGAGAGCTAGGCCACTGATGAGCTCCGAACACTCCTCTCTCACTGCACCACTCCTGTGGAGTAAGCTCTGTAGCAGGCTGGAGTGTAGGTCGCCTCCCCTGCATCACTATCATCCTGCTGGTGGAAGATAGCTCAAATTGAAGTGCCGGGCCCGTGAGGGTGGACCAAGCCGTTGCCCCCCAAGTGTATTGTCGAGCCGTGGAGAGGGCAGGCATCAGCCGAAGAACTCGTAGCCACACCTGTTGGGCCGAGGGACAGTCCCAAAGACAGTGACGCTGACTCTCCACCAACTGGTCACAGGCTGCACATGCGGCCGAGAGACCACTATGCACAAGCCAGCTCCCTACTGCTGTGGCTCTGTGTGCAACCAGCCACTGGAACAAAGTGACGCGCCTCGGCTGTTTGGATTCCCACAGCCTCTGCCAAAAGGCTGCCAAGAACTCGACTGTGAGGCCCTCCTCCTGCCAATGACGTGCTGCAGCGGGGCAGGCCTCTCTCTGTGCTGCAAGTATATGACGTCCAAGCCGAATAGTGTACTGAAAGAAGGGGACTCCTGGGCGGTCTGCAGAAGAGAAGGGGTCCCTCCATAGCCACTCACCAGGATCCCACTGTACTCGTGCAAGTGGACAACACTCCCAAGCCCATAGCCTCCAGTGTCCAGTCTCAAGAGCTGCTGGGTCAGGGTCTATGACGCAAGTCCTCCCACAGATGCCCACAACTCGGATACTCTGGAAACAGCACTCTGCTACTTGCGGGGCCTCTACTGCAACTCGCTGTAATCGTCTCCCACCTTGAAGCTCGAAGAACAGGGCTGGGACAGTCTCTGAGCAAGCCCTGACTGAAATGAGAACCTCCAGTCGTGTGAAGGCTCCCATCCACCGGGGTGCTACTGGCTCGAGAGGCGTGAGCCACTTAGCTGGAACTGACTCTGAGATGTCCTGACACATGCTCTGCACCCCTCGCATGCCCTGTAGCTGGACACCTTGCACCTCCTGTGACAAACCTGTGAACTCTAGCCAGTCACCTAGAGAGCGCGCTGGACCGACTGCCATGGGACCCCAAGAAACATGAGGCCGACTCCCAACCAAGTGGCCTCTCTGAGTGCTAACCATGGGGTTCCAGACGAGGGGCTGCCGTAGGCGCTCCTCCATGCAAGTCGGCTGTCTCTGCTCTAGGCCACGCCGTAAGAGCTCTCAAGATCGAAGCAAACTCACAGCGAATCGGTCCTCCAGTCTCCTGCTCAAACCAACTCGGTGCAACTCTGTAAAGATCCATCTGGTCGAAGGTTGCCAAGGGCCTTCTGACTGAGGCACCCTGGCACGAAGCCTTTGCAGCAAGAACTCCTTCCAGTGCTCCTCGCTTGGAAGAAGTCCTTTGACGATGAACTTCCCAAAAAGGGCTCTGCTCTGCTGTGTTGGATCAATGATCCCAAGCCCTCCCTGAGAACAAGGAAGTGTGATGACCAACCAAGCCACCTTGGCTCGGGCAATCTGAGTGTCACGACCTGACCAAAGGAAGTTCTTGATCAGCCTCTCTACCTGGCTGATACAAGAACTCGAGAAGATCCAGCAAGAAGTGATGTACCACATAGTCGCCAACAACACCTGGTTGGCAACTACTACTCTACCAGCCAGCGAAAGTCGTGCTGAGCTCCAATGTAACAGCTTTCTCCTGATGGACAGGAGAAGAGGAGCAATCTGCTGCTTGGGGGACAAGTCCAAACCAACCTGACAACCCAAGTAACGAACTGCAGTCCCTGGAGGAATCCACCTAAAACCCTCTCTCGGCATCCAATTTGGCACAAGAGCACTGCCAACCGAGAAAGCCACTATCTTTCTCCAGTTGATCAGTGCGCCCGATGCACAGCAAAAGGTCTCCAAAGCCTGCTCACATCTGTGTAGATTGGCCTCTTGGCCCTCTAAGTACAAGGCTGAGTCGTTGGCAAACTTAGCGTCCAGAAGCTCATCTCCTCGTATAGGGAGTGCTAAGCCCCTCAGACCAACCTGTTGTGACACCAAAAATCTGCTCATCGCCTCCGCATAGAACAGAAAGAGAAAGGGGGCAAGAGGACAACCCTGTCTGACCGATCCTGTGAGCATGAAGTGGTCACCTCTACCTCCTGCCAAAAGCACTTGACTGTGAGCCTGTCTGTACAAAGCTGACACCCCCTCTGATCCAAGCATCTGAGAAGCCCATCCTGCGTAGAGTGCCCTCTAGAAAGTCCCAGTCAACTCTGTCGTATGCCTTCTCAAAATCGAGAAGAAGAATCACAAGGTCCTCCCCACGGAGCCGTGCCAGGGCAGAAGCCTCCCAGAAAGTGGAGATGTTGTCAAGGATACTGCGTTCCTTGACAAAACCTGTCTGAGTCCCATGTGTAAGGCTCTCCAAAAGTGGCTGAATCCTCAAACTCAGAGCCTTGGCAAGAATTTTGTAGGCTGAGTTGAGGATGTTGATGGGGCGCCACTGTCGAATCTCATCCAAGGAGCCACCCTCCTTTGGAATGAGGTAAATCAGGCCCTCACTCATGCTATCCGGCATCACTCCTGTGTGCAGAATGTACTGAAAGGCACTACAAAGATCTGGGCCAAGCATGTCCCAGTACTCCAAGAAGAAGCTGGGAGTCAGCCCATCCTCACCTGGACAGCTACCACGAGGGAGGGCCCTAAGAGCCGTGTGCAGCTCCTCAAGCTGAAGAGACATCGCTAGCCTCTGGCGCATCTCCTCAGTCACAAGACAAGGCATCTGTGCCCAAACCTGCTCCCTGCATGCATCCTGCCGCTCTGACTGGGGCTTAGCCGACAGTAACTCACAGTAAAAGTCAGTAGCAACTGCACGCATATCCTCGGGCTCTCAAACAATTGACCCATCGGGTCTCCTCAACTGATTGACCTTGGCATGCGAGTGCCAAGGTCCCACTGTCTCAAAAAAAGCACCTATCACTCTGTCTCCCACCTGAGTCCACTGAGATGCCTGTCGGTGAAAGGCAAATTCATGACGCCTCTCCTCTGTGCAAGCAAGCTCCTGTCGAGCTTGCTGTAACTGCTCCTCCAACCATGGACTGTCTGGATGCTGCTCCTGCATCCTCTGTAGTGAAGCAATGCCTCGTCTGAGCCGCTGCTCCTCCTCTCTCGCTGCAGCCCGTCGAGCCAGAGACTCCTGGAGAAAAAAGTGGCTAAGCTGAGCTAGGCCTAAGGCCACTCTGTCTGCAGGTAGAGCCTGGCTGTCCATGCCCTCTGTCCAAAGAGCCTCTACCCTCTTTCTGAGTGTTGAGTCCAACAAGACCCGCTCTGGGATGCGAAGCATTGTGCTCCCACTCCTCTGCCTGTCTGCCACTGTGAGGATCACTGATGCATGGTCCGAGAAGGATGTCCCTGCCAGGATGCCCACTGATCCCCAAGTCACTGAAGTGGTCACTAGTGTAGAAGCGATCTATCCGCGATAGATTCTCTCCTCCGACTCTGCGGTCCGACCTAGAGAAGGCAAGACTCTCTGGAGGCCTCACAAAGCCAGAGTGCTGCCACGTATCCGAGACCCTCAAAGTCATACACAACCTCTCCCAGGCTGCTAACTCGACTCCATGCACAGTAGCATGGCTGCCTCCAATCCTGTCAGAAGGGTCCTCCAACATGTTGAAGTCCCCTCCTACACACCAATGGTCAGCCTGTGGCAAAGACTCAACAATCTGTGACCAAAACTCTGCACGAGCACTCGCCACATTGGGCGCATAGATGTTCAGGAAGCCCACAAGGGCACCCCGAACCTACATAGTAATCCACTGAGCCCTGCCTGGCACAATAATCCCTTTGCCCACAATGGCCTGTTGCAATGAGTCCGCAATAGTCATACATACGCCACCGTGGATGCCTCCATGTCCACGCAAAATCTGACCACATCGCCGAATGCGGCTCTCAGACAGATGGTGCTCCTGTAGCATAAGGAGATCAATCTCTCCTCCCACAAGGCAACGCTGAAGCTCCTGACGCAATCAGCCCCGCTGTCGCTGAAATTGGGGCCCACCTAGTCCCTGCACGTTCCACGAGACGATCCTCATGGGGAGCGAGAGAGAACAGATGCTACCGCAGCAGCAAGACGGGCTATCTTCGAGGTTGGCGTGGATGGGGAGTAATCCGCATCCGAGCGTCCTCTAGATAGGTGAGACTGTAGTGAGTGCCTAGCCCAAGCCCAAGTAGAGCGAGCTGTGCGTGAAGCAACCTCCTCTGTCCAGGAGTCCTCTTGAATGTATACATAGCAAGGCAAACAGTGTGTATCAGCAAAAAAGTACACCACAATGTGCCTACATCGTGCTGAGTCTTGGGGTGTCACCGCAAACTTGGCCAGTGACCACAAAGTCTGCAGCAAATCTGTAACTCCAAGTTCTCCCATGTGGTGAGAGAACTCGAGAACCTGTGTATGCAACCATCCCACCACTGAGTCGAGGGACCACTCTGTCTCGGTCCTACCACAGAGGGGGAAGGAGAAACCAACTGCTGAGTCCAAGGCCTCTGTCCCCCTAGCGGCGAGGAACAAAGCGTGGACCCTGAAGCAGGCTGCCTTGTGGTCTGCTGCGGAATCGCCGAGAAAGCGAGTGAACCCATAGTGGAAGAAATCCCAGCGGCGTCGGAGGTCAATGCTCGTCAGACCACGAGGGATAGCTGCAAGGGAAGATGTCTGAATTTGCAGAGGGGGCCGCAAGAAGGGCTGACCCTCTCTCGCTAGGCGACTCGTGGCAAAGGCGCTGCCAAGAGATTTCCTAGCCGCCGGCGAGGGACCAATCTCCTGAGTCGACTGTGGAACTGGAGCAGGAGGGGGGGGGGAGAAAGAGCTGGGGGGGAGGGGGGGAAGAGGTAGAGGGGCGAGGTGGGGAGTGGATGGGAGCAGAGGGCGGGGGGGAGGATGAGGAGGAGGAGGGGAACTATGAAGGGGGGGAGGCTGGCGAGGGTGAAGCGGAGGTGGAGGCTGGCGTAGGGGGCTCCTCCTGCTCAAGAGGACCAAAGCGGTTCCCCGTGGGAACCCACTGCTGCTGAGTAGGCACCTGAGGGCCACTCTGAGTGCCAGGTTGTCGCTGTGGGGCTCCAGCGGGGTGAGGCGACAGAGGTAGAGGGGCGAGGTGGGGAGTGGACGGGAGCAGAGGGCGGGGGGGAGGATGAGGAGGAGGAGGGGAACTTTGAAGGGGGGGCGGCTGGCGAGGTGAAGCGGAGGTGGAGGCTGGCGTAGGGGGTTCCTCTTGCTCAAGAGGACCAAAGCGGTTCCTCGTGGGAACCCACTGCTGCTGCTGAGTAGGCACCTGAGGGCCACTCTGAGTGCCAGGCTGTCGCTGTGGCCCCTGGCGTCGACGGCCACGGGCCTGCTGCCACCCCTCCTCCGCTGGAGCCCCAGGCTCGGAGGGTGACTCTGAATCTATGCTCTGTGCTGCTGGTTGTGGCCCAGCCTTGGCAGGCTGGGGCTGAGGCTGAGGTGCAGGTCGTGGCCTCCTCTGTGGACAGGCCTTCGCTAGGTGGCGCATCTGTCTGCAAATGAAGCACTGGTTCGGGAGACCCGAGTACGGCACACTCTGTCTAAACCAACCCCCACTCACCTGAGGTAGAAGGATGACCTTCGGGAGCGTGTGGGGATCTCTGACCAAAACTCGAACTGAGGGGATGCCAGCTGCCTTGGCAGCTACTGATGCTGCCGTAGGAGGTGTCTCCAGGACTGTCCCGATGGCGGAGCCAATCCTGGAGAGAAGTGGTAGGTACTCCCTCCGTAAACCCGGAAAGCAGACTGAGATGGGGATGTGTGCCTCCTCTACTAGCACATCCGAAGTCGGGTCAAAACCATGTCGCCACTGTCGAAAGTGGGCGCGTGATGCTCGGATGGCCAGTGGACTCATAGCTATGACCTTGGAAGCCATCTCGGAGGTCTCGAACTCGATCTGGTAGTACCCCCGTCCGAGAATCTGGACATCCAAGATCTTGCCCACCTCTGCGAGAAGGTGGGCCTGGAGAAGGTCACGCAGCTCTCCTCTGTTGGGTCGGGTGCCGAGAATCTTGCAAATGACCGAGGTCGCCTGCAAACGCTCTACCTCTGCGGCTAGGCTCGCTTGCTCTGTTGGTGAAAGAGCAAGTCGAATGGTGGGCTCAGCGGAGTCGGGTGAGGGGGCTTCGGAGGAGTCCCTCCGAGGTGGAGCATGAGCCTCCATTAGTGTCTGCTGCTCTGAAGGAGAAAGGCGGACGAGAAGGCTAACGCTTAAGAGCTCGGCAAGAAGAATCCAACTGAGAATCCACTGCCAAGCAATTCAAGCGCGGCCTTCGGAGGGGGAGGGGGGGGATAAGGGGCTGGAGAGGCGAGGGTAGCGGGCAGCGAGCAAGAGGGGGGTAGCAGGCGGGGCTGCACTCTGGCTGGGCTACGCGCAGGCTGGGTGCAAGCTCAGCAGCGCTCGCGGACAGACAGTGCGCATGCAGGGGGCAGCGCGAGGGCGAAGGCGAAGGCGAAGGGGGGCAGCGCGAGGGGAGCAGGAGCAGGCGGGGGGGGGAGGGGAGCGCGCAGGAGCAGCAACGAGCCTTGTAGCAATCCTTCATGGAAAAATTTCCTTTACCTTTCGGCAGCAGTGTGTGATAACTATGTCTTTTGTCATTTCGTTTTGTTACTTTTCAATGAGAAAGGGTGTGTGTTTTTTCTCCACCCAATTTTTCTGTCATTTTATATCAATATATTCTTAACATAAGATGATCGATCAGGACCAGGTTATTGTTTGAACGTTTATCATGTTAGGGCATTATTTGTTTACATATTTTCGATCTTTCAGAGTACATCACTCAAAGGAATTGATCTCCAGCTTGCTGCTTTTTTTGCAGAGTGAGGAGCAGATAAGTAGTCGAGCTGATCGTTTAAACCTGAGTTCGGAGGACTTGTTCTTATATTCAGCTACAGATCTTGAGGTTCAGTTTGTCCCAACATGCTAATGGTTTGAACATTTTTCTAATGCTCTCAAGTTCGGTATCTTTTTTGATGCATGAGGATGGTGTTATGTGAGGCTTGAACAGTCTTAAGTAGAATTTGAGTTGAGCTTAGGCAAAGGCCATATTAATTGCACAGGCAAAATGAATAATGAGGGCATTGAGGCATGCGACCTCTAGTTAGGAAAATTCTGGGCAGTGCAGGAAGCTTAGTGGAAAAAAAGTTACAGGTGGGAGGGTAATGCATTGTTTTGAGCATAGTATTCTGTCTCAATTCTCCGGTCGCATTCACCTGTGGTGCTGAGTTCTTTATCTGTTGCTGAATACAACACTCATCTCAGCTTTAGGGGGGGCTTGATTGATATTAGTTAGGAAAACCAGATCACTATGCAATTTCATTAGAGAAGCAATCCAAAGGGCAAGGCAATGCAAACATGAATGTGAAAATGTGTAGTCTATATACTAAGCTAGGTAAGAGGAGAAACACATTATAGCCTTCAACATTTATCTTTATAATTGACCTTGACCGAGCCACAATGGAACAATGTTACCTTGCTGTATAAAGCCCCCATTACCTGGATGAAGAAATTCATGATCATAGGTTTGGCTGACATGGGTGATGACTGCTAGAGTGTATCGCTCAATCTAGGTTAACACTTCACTTGGTTCTCGTAAGTAAGGGCTTGGGACTGCTTGTAAATGGCTCTCAATCAAAAGTAGGTGGTTTCCGGTCAACAGTATCTTAATGAGTTTGATGTGAAATTTTAGACTAGGATGTGATGACTAGTTGGTTAAGTACAGCTATTACATTCCACTTCTCTTAGGGCCAATAGTCTCTAGCGGGGAACCCCACCTCTCTCTGTGCAATGTTTCATCGCTTGTCAAGTTGTGCTCGTGAGGGCTTGAGATGGTTGTAAATGCCTGTCAGTCAAAAAGTAAGTGGTTTTCTTATTAGTTTGCTACTTAGAAGTCATAATCTTTCTTTGTCTTCAGTGTCCTTGGTTTATTGCTTTCACCAACATCAGCTCCCGTTTGTCAGTAAAACCCCAAAGAGAGTTCTTATATGGCTACTATTATTGTTCTAGAACAACTCTTGATCTGCTCTTGAAACATGATATGTATGAACCTTACCTCCTCGTTTTACTTTTCATGCACTCACATGTACACTCACTGACTGCTCAAAGCACTTGCATGCAACCTAGGCTCTTTCTAGTTACAATGGCTTTTTGGATGCAAGACCAAATTAGTCCTTCATATCCTTTGCTTGGAGATGTGCATAGTCGTTCGCATGAATTCCAGTGAAGTAAACTTATCATAAGGAGTCGGCCTCGACAATTTATTTTTGGAACCTTGAAAAGCTACTAGGGCATCTTTAGTGAATTGGTGTCGCAAAGTGATAATGTAGCATGACCGGACTTGACTGGAATAAAGGAGCAAGAGCCGAGAGCTGGTTTAGAAAGGAGGAAACGGGGAAACAAAAACGGTTGGGAAATGGGAGAAACGGAGTTTTGGGCGTGGGAGGCTAAATATAAATATAAATATAAATAATAATAAATAAATAAATAATATTTCACACACACACACACACACGCACACACACTTTTTAGTAATGTCAGATTGAATTACCAATGGGAAACCTCAAAACGAGGAAAACCCAAGAAAATATTATAACCTAGAAGCGGTAAATTAGAAAGAGTCAAAGTAGAACTCGTAATGACGGAAGGGGAGCTCATCCAAGTCATAGGCAACTTGAAGAGACTGTCGAAGTGTTTTTTTAAAGAAGGAAACGTACTCCACTTGAATCTGCTGAAACATGAGGAAATTACGTGCTCTCCACAGTCCATAGCACCTAAAATCTAACCCAGCCGAAAAGTATGCATACGGCCGATACTCCAAAAATCCAGAAAAATCGACCAAAATGTATCCCAGGGAAACGTGTGCGAAGAGCTGTAGAGATGCAATCCACACACTGTTGCGTACAAGAACAAGATTACAATAAATGTGAAAAATTCTCAATGCCTGCACCATGACAAACACATCGCGAAGAGGCTAATCTTTTGGAGTGCAGAAATTTGCCAGTTGAGAGAACCCCGATGATGCATCTTTAGATAAATAATCACTCCTTTAGAGGTAAGTTAGCATGCCACACTTTCATAACTTTACTTCACCACCATGTAGCTATCAAAGGTGTAGCGGAAAAAGGGTGAATCGGATGAGAAACTCGTCTGCAACCGCGAACAAGACACCTCTCTATGACCGGCAGTCAATAGATCTCGTATCTATCATGAGGAATCTCTTCACCGTCGAGGGACTAGCGCGTACCACCCACCGGACGGGCACCAGATCTCACCGAGTGTGAAGCAACACCGCAAGGGTGTATAGGCCACTGGGGAGAGGAAGCGTTAGAGGCTGAGAGGGGGATCGATGTGCAAAAACGCTAGCAAGTTGAGATGGTGGTTGCATGCAAAAAACACTAGAGAGAGGATGAGCACAACTTGGAAACGCTAGAGAGTCTAAAACGCTAGAGAGATAGGGAGTACCCAAAACGTTGGAAATCTGCATTGAATAACATGCCAAATGATACATGGACCGGGGGGGGGCTGCCTATATAGGGCAAATGCCAGTTTGCCCTACTTAGCCAAAAAACCGCATGACCCCATAAATGGCTAATAAATATGTAAACTCGCTAAAAATGACCTGGGACACATATTTAGTAGCGGAATTGCAAAAGACTCGAGACTCTGACCCTTGGAGACCCTAGGAACGGGGGTTCCGCCTCATGCAAGCCTACCGGGTGAGCATCACAGTGGAGTGCACCTTTGAGAACAAGTACGATTACCTCAAGTATGGCCGGGCACAGCCACAAAACAGCCCTAATCTGGGAGATACTGGAGCTACCACGAGACAAGAAAATTAACTCTTACACCTCCTGTCAACTCCTGGACGGGGAAGTAGTCCAAGGGAGCTGGCATGAGAGGATAATGTCACGTGTGGAAGAGGTTTGGTGAAGATGTCAGCTGGGTTATCCGAAGTCGGGATGTACTCTAGTCGGATAGAGCCATCCTTGGTCTTCTCACAAAAAAAATGGTATTGAATCTCTATATGCTTGGTTCGAGCATGAAACATCGAGTTCCTCGCAATGGCAATACAAATCTGGTTCCTGAAGTACACAATGGTCGTCTATTGCGGAAAGCCCATCTGCAAAAGTAGCCTCCGAATCCACACTGATTCACATGTAGCATTGCAAACAACACCGTACTCTGCCTCTGTGGAAGACAAGGCAACTTGAGATCCATGGAAGTAGAGATAAATTTGCACTCGGTCATACCAAATGCTTCCAACAATTTCTGGATATACCGCTCTTGAGAGAGGAAGATGCCCCCCTCTGTCTGCCAAACCTCTAATCCAAGAAAATGATGAAGCAAGCCAAGGTCTGTCATCTCAAACTTCTCTGCCAAGGTTGCCATAGTACTGCAGATGTGCTACCTGTAATCACAAGATCGTCGACGTAGAGGATAATAAGTGTCACTAACCCTCGCTCATGGTAAACGTACAAGTCTGGATCAGCAGAAGATCATTGAAAGGAGTGTCGTAGGAAAAAGGAATCAAACTTCTGGTACAACGCTTGAGGGGATTGCTTGAGGCTATAGAGGGCCTTGAGCAACCTACAAACCATGTCTGCAAAGTCTCGATCCTCGAACCCTGGAGGTTGTTCCACATAAACCTCCTCCTCCAAATCACCATTGAGGAATGCTGGAACCGGCCCGTATGGCGGTAGACTCTGGCTTTAAACACCCGAAACTTTACTTTAGACTTAAGGACACAGAGAAACTTTGCAATTAAAACCTATAACTGGAATTAACACTTCGAACACACACGGTTTGGAAGTTAAAGCGCTACCAAGCAAACGCTGATAACCTGTTGGCCCCTTTCGGTATTTCTTTATTCTTATAAAAAATGGAATAAAACCTGCGATTTCCTACAAGCTGTCCCGCATTGTCTGGGTTGAAAAAGACCTGTTCTGGCGAATTTCAAGAACATAACTTTACTAGGAAATTTAACAAACAAAATCCCCATGCAATGGATGACTTTCCCGGCGCATACATGCACTTTTCCAACCTTGTCGAGAATCTGCAGCACGCTGAATACTCTGTTTTCTGCCCCGAAAATGCACCAGATCGCATGTACATCGATCCCCTCGCTTTCCCGGATCTCCTGGGGGTATTAGGGATTGATTAGGGCCAAAACCCTAAACCTGCAAAAATACACAGAAGGCTGTAATTCACTGTTTCGGGCTCCATTTCGCGTGCCGGTTGCATCCATTGCAAGTTCTCGAGCTCCCGCACCTGTAGGGCTACTTGCCCTTTGCATCGGACTAGATTTCTTGCGTGAAATCTCTCCGAATTCCATGTACTTGCGGGGGATTAGCAACTAGCTAATCTAGTACCTGTGCAAGAGGCTCTTGCCTCGACAATGGCGCATGAACCCACACAAATGTGCATACAAATGAAAAGTCCTCGAGCGGGGCATCACGTTTTTGTATTCAAAGGCGAAGAGAGATGCACGAGAGTGGAATCATCAGGCTACATAAGACAAGGGAGAAGGCAAGCTTTCCGTTAAAGCTGTGAAACGTGCACCCACTACTCACCCACACTCTGTAGTCACTTATGGGCAAAAATGAGCCCCCTCTCTTGAAATGGGTGCCCCCTCTTCATGCAGACTTCATAAAATCATCTGTAGCCGGCAAGTGTCCACGTTGCCTCTTTTGAGTTAATTTCCTAGTATCCACCGACTTATAAGTGTAGCGAGGGGGCCTAAATGACTTTGAACTCAGCCTAGAGACCCTTTTACTGCTTGGATTCCAGCGCCGGTTGGCCCGATCAACTCGTGGCGACAAGGCCTTCCCATTTGTGGGTGAAACTCTTGGCCATCGGCCGTTTCACACTGGCCACACAATGTCCGATCATTTGTGACTTCAAAAGGAGGGTCCCAAAAATTAAATAAAATCATCGAAAAGAAACCAACAACTAGCCACGTCCTCATGACATAACCCCCTCTTGAAATCCCAAACGTCCTCGATTGCATGCCATATATGCATGCCATTGATGATCTTGTGTTGTGAGCACGCTTTCATCATCGCATGTACGCGCAAGAAAGGTCATAACACAGAGATACAAATGACTTAATGAGACCTTCATACTTTTGTCATTTCCATCTATGATAGAAGTGAGCATAATACCTTTAACACTTGAAGAGCGATACATGCTTCTATTGCACTGAATCCGTATGTACATTTGATATGCTAGCCCCATCATTACCACTCCTTTGCACACGTTGGGTTGGGGCATACGTAGGCTGTAACCCAAAGGCCTCAAGGTAAAGCTGCAATACATTTGGTGACTCTAACAGTTCATGCTCTTCCATCCACTTTGCATCCATGGGTGGATAGTTCTTGAACTTCACCAAATAGCGTCTTGCAACCCGTCCCTTAACTTTTCTTTCTTTATGTGTCAAAATCTGCTCATGTACCAAGACCTCATCAAGTTCATCGACTTCTGGCTGATCCTCTTGTGGCATATCTTTTGGCACATCACCCACAGAGGGTCTCAAAAGAATCACGTGACACGCAGTATGGATTTTCCAAGTGTCAGGCGATTTCAGCCTATAAGCAACATCGCTGATCTTATCAAGCACTTGAAAAGGCCATAGTAACGCACGTTGAGCTTCGGAAACAGCCTTTCCTTGCCCTTCATCTTCTTTAACCTTGCCTTTTCAAACCGTAAAGGTACCGATCACCAGGTGAAAACAATAATTCACGACGGTGACGGTCAGCAACCCTTTTCTGCTTTGCCTGAGTCTTCTCCAAGGCAAGATTAATCTTTTGATACATTTCATCCATGTTCTCAACATATCGATCCGCCTCAAAAATTTTGTCCTTCGTATACAAAATGGGAGGAATCTTTTTGCCACCTTCAACAATCTCAAAAGGTGCCTTGCTTGTGAACGAATTCACCGTATTGTTGTACGCATACTCAAGCATAGGCAAATATTGTTTCCCACTTGCCCTTATTATTTGACATATAACACTTCATCAGATTCAAGACAGTAGAATAGCTTGTCATGCGAGGATCACGATCACTGACAATTGACTGTGGCATACCATGGTACTTGAAAACATTGTACATGAACAATCGTGCCATCTGGTCAGATTTTATCTTCTTCTTGATAGGAATGAAATGGGCCTGTTTGCTGAACCTACAGATAATGGTGCATATACCATCATTCCCTATCAACGTTCTTGAAAGATCAAAGATAAAATCCATAGCAATGCTTTTCCATGGCTTATCTGGAATCGACAGTGGTTGCAAATACCTTGATGCCTTTTGCTTGTCAAACTTGACCTCAAACACTGTAGGAATTGGCTGCCTGTCGTGTGAAGAGGAACCCTCTTCCATGATGCCTTTCCCTTTGTCGGCCATAGTGTAATCCCGCGTTCTTGTACTCTTTGTCTTTGCCGCAAATCAACCGAGGCTCACTTCTTTAGTGTACTACTCATCCTATGAGTGTCTGTCAAGCCCTATATAACTAGTATCTAGCTTTTAGTCACATGGGGACGGGGATGGGTCTCGAAGACGGGGACGTGTCAAAATAGGGGACGCGGGACGTGCCAGGCGACGCGTGTTAAAAAACACTTGTTCTTTGCGGATTTAATATTTGACATATACTAGACAACACTAAGAGCACAAGATTGCAAAGAAAAACTGGGTTTTGCACTCATATTACATAATACCAAAATATAACATGCGGTAAGGGTGTGCGTGACACTGCGCACATTGGTGTGGTGATCAATCATCCTACCCAAAGGGGAAAAAGTAATGATGTACAAGTGAAGAGTGGATAAGTAGAGTTTAGCATATATGGGACAATGTCAAATGACAAAAGTACAAAATATGACTCAAAACTCTAGATCGAAGAGCCTAGAGAAAAGTTGTAGGGAAAGAGGGAAGGGAAGGACTCAAGAGGTCTACATGTTGGCCCATGGTGCCAACTGAATGACATTTGGCTCTGCAAAGTCCATTTGCTCTAAAAGATCATCCTCAAGTGGTGTTGTCTCAATCTCTCCCTCTACATCTATCTCTGTCTCTGGGATAGGATCATCCTTTGTAAGCGCCTACTCTGTGAAATCATCACTTTGGTATGATTTGCAAAGCATCTTCAAATTTGATGAGACATATATGAGATCATTGGCTCTCTGCACATCAAGACAATTCCTCTTCATTGAGGCAACATGAGCATATACAAGATCATTGGCTCTGTGCACATCAAGATGATTCCTCTTCATTGAGGCAACATGAGCATGCACACTCCAAAGTTGCTCCAAGCACTCATAGTGCATGCTTGGCTAAGAATGCGAATAGCCAAATCCTGTAAACTGTCCAATCCCGCCCCAAACTCCTCCCACCAAAGAGCACTCCCCATCTCAAAGCAAGCTTGTTGTGTATCGGGCATGTGACAAATTTCTCCCTTTCCATTCTTGTAGACATTGATTTGCCTCCGAATCTCGATCCTTTCCTTTGGGTCGGGCACAAGGTGCGCAAGGATGGTTTGCCAACTATTCATCACCTCTTTGTCCTTCCATTGGTTCCCTTGTTGGAATTGTGGATCCACAACATAAGCCACCGCATGAAGAGGAGAATGGTAAGCATTCCACCTTGACACACACAATTCTTGGATCTCCTCGTACCTACATTATACATAGTACATGCACATGCACAAGGCTTGAATCAAGATTCAAAATAAACTCAAGAGAGTTAACTTGTAAAGCATAGGGAAAAGTGACTTGTGACTACCTATCAGGGTCGGTCACAAGTTTTTCAAGAGAGGCAATCATGGTGTCCATGGTCTCATATATCTTGTCGATGCAAGGTTTCATGGAATCCAACACTCGTAGGAGGTGGATGATAGGCTTCACCATTTGGAGATTGTCTTCACTTCCTCCCACCATGCCACTACATTGGCACTTTTTGCCTCGGGCATTTCCAATAACTCATCACTAATGAAGATTCCCCTCAATGCCCCACTACATACACTCAAGATAATGAAAGCGAGTCTCAGTGAGTATTTGAGAAGAGCTAGCTTTGACCTCTTTGAAAATTCAACCCTCACCTATTTAGAAAATTCAACATTAAAAATTAGAATTGGCATTCTATATTGAAATTAGATTCAAATTGAATGAGATTGGTTAACACTTAATGGTTACCTTTTGATGATTGTTGACAAAAGTCACCATTGTATCTGCATGCTCAATGACTGGGGAAATCCATTCCAAGGTGCCTATATCTTTGAGAAGATTGTTGAGGCAATGAGCCATGCAATATATGGCCGTGGTTTTTGGATAAAGGGATTCGATGATGGCTCGGCGGCATGATTGTTGTTTTCTCCATTGGTGACAATGGCAATGACATCATCCTTTGGTGACGATGGCAATGACATCATCCTTTCCCACCTTCTCAATGGTAAGCGGCCACTCCGATGCAAGTACTTGCGTACTCTTCCTGGTCCCCGATGCATCATGGGAGTCAATCAAATACATCTCCCCCCGAGAATATGCCACCATGCCATGAATGTAGCGACAACGGGTATCACTTCACCCATTGACAACGAGGGATACCCCATTCTTCTTCCACGAAGCCCTTGTGGCTGCACATGCCGCCTCCACAATCATCTTCTCTCTATCAAGAAGAGTGTTGCGGAAGCTCTCCAAAGAGGGAGGCACGTATGTGGGTCCAAACTCCCAGACCTTCCTTGCCATTTCTTTAAAATAATGAGACCTATTGTAAAAAAAAAGTGATGTACATTGTACATACTAAAGATTAAAGCTTAAGCCTTATAAGTTATAGTCTATAGAGCTTGCCGTGCCGCATTAAAAGCAATATGGTCGTGGTAGAAAAATCTTGCCATGGCCACATGCACCTCCTCTATCAAGGCAGGTTTCCAACTCTCTCCAAGAGTTGCTTGTTGCTTGGGTAGGCGAGAATGAGGGAAAGACGAGGATGAAGGGTTGGTAGAGGGTGGAGGTGGGCGGTCGTCGTCCGTGCCGGTTGATGCACAAAATGATGTCGATGCTCGGATGAAAGCCGCTGTGGCCTTCTCCCTCGGATCTACCGTGCGACGCTTGTTGCGATTCTTCTTGGCCTTTGATATATCCTCAAGAGTCTTCTCAAGGTGTAGGAGCTTTTGCTTCTCGTCATCCGAGACGGTTTGCGAGCAAATTTGAACTTGATGTCCTACTTGGGATCAATCAACCTCATTCCACCATGTCCATGTGAAGTTGGCGGAGGAGGGGGGGTTGAGAAGCCGCGGCGGGGCCGGAGGGAGGGGAAGGAGGAGGTCTTAGAGAAGGCTCCAAACTTCAAAGTCTCGACTTGGAGAGAAGGAGAGATGGGAAAGAGGGGGGAAGGAGAGACTCGAGAGGGGAGGGCAACCCTCAAAGCCTCAAGAGTCAAGGGGCAAGACTCAACTTTCAAGGCTTGGGCAATGGGCAAGTTGGCTTGAAACTTGAAGTTGAAAGTGGCTCCTCCTTGGGCCTCTAGGCTCTTATAAAGAAACTTGAAAGCCCCCGAAGTAAAACGGCCACAAACGACCCCTTTTTTTGAAATTTTAAATTTGAAAACTCTCGCTATGCGCCCCCTGCCCGTGTTCCATCTGCAGTCGTCATCGGGGACGCGTGTCCCGGGACGTGTCCCGCTTGCGTACTCCTATGACGGACGTTTGCACGTCCCGTCGCGTGTCTCCGTTCCGTCCTTGCCAAAAAGGACCGCGTCCTCAGGTCCCATTTTTCTATGATCTAGCTCTCTCAGTATCTCATCTGAGGTATCATAAAAAATTGTATGATGGTTTCTCGTGCGGGCATTAAAGTCCCCAAAAAGAATGATGTCACCATCTTGGAAAAACTCCCATATGTCCTCATCTAATACCGAGAAAGGGGATTGTCCTCTAGGTGTGGCATACATTGATGTGTTAGGGGCGAAGTAACATATAGCAATGTACAAGAATCTGCTCGTCGAATCCTCAATCTCACCCATATGTATCTTGCTTGATCATCTCTTGGAAGAATGTGCACAAGCGGATGTAACTCCTCCGTGAATAGAACTCCAACTCCTCCTAATCCTCTACCCCTGTACTCTGATCTCGTATTTGCTCGGCAAGTAGTCTCCCACCTAAATCCAGTCACATGTGGCAAAAGCTGTCTTGGTGTCTGGTGTGTCTCTGAGTAAAACATGATGTCTCTCCCCATAAAGATGTCGTCAAATGCCCCTACATCAAGACAAAGTGACTGATTACAATTCCATGCTGCCATCTTTAGTGTAGTCCCATAGGTCTCGCATTGTCATGCGGAGGTCACTTCAATATCACCACCCTTGCATCTCGGTAAAAAGCAATCTTGCCTTTTTCCCTTGCCGCTCTAATATCCGGCATTACCTCTTGCATATGAGCAATCTACGAGAGAGTGAGATCATTTCCAAGAAAGATGCCCCTCTTCTTAAGAGTTGGTCTCTTCTTCAAGAAGTCCTTTGCTTCCATGGAGAGGAAATGAAGAATGAGTGCCCTTTCCTTTGTAGTTTCCCCCTTGCTTCCACTTTTCTTATTGCTCACTCTCCAAGCCCTTGTATGCGTTGGCTTATTGACCCCCATCATAGTCATGAGTTCTTTCACCTCTTCATCAACATTATCTTGGTCTTTTGAGGCCATAGATCCTCACGTGTAAGGCACACACAAGTCTCCTTTGCTCATCTTCTAATGTCAGGTTAATGATGGTAGGTGTGGGGGCTGTTTTTTTGCCTTTTCCTTTCTTGGCGATATCGATCCATTTCTCGGTCTCATCCGCTTTCTGTTGGGTCTTTGTAATTCCATTACATTGTCATTTCTTTGTGCTTCTCTTCACCTTCTTTGATGGCCCACACTTGTTCTTTAATCGTGTTGAGTTCTTCAACTACGGAGGGTTGAAGCTCTCCCTCTTCGAGTACGTTTCACGATCGCACCTCTGCAAGCTCTTTCTTGAGTAATGCGATATCCTAATCTTGGGCCGTCACATGATTCTCAAGTGTGTTTATCGTGCGATCTTGGTCTGATACGCGTTCTTTGAGTGCCTTTATTGTGCCTAAAAGGTTGTGATTAATCTTGTTAATGGTCTCGCCCATTTCCTCTTTGCATTTGTAAATGGCATCTTCAGAGGGTTGTTCTTGCCATTTTGCTTCTTCATGTTGGAGAATAGCAATGGGGAGAGAGAGAGAGAGAGAGAGAGAGAGAGAGAGAGAGAGAGAGAGAGAGAGAGAGAGAAATGAAATGAAATGATATATTAACGTCTACAAGAGGCCAAAATGACCTATGAGACCAACTGATTACAATGATGAGTCTAGTACCAAGTCTGGGTACAAACAAGAAAACTACAAACAAAGAACTGATAGGAGTGCTACCGACTCCTATGGGTGGCTGGTAGGCTGAGCAATGGTATCACCATAAAGGTACAAAGTGGGGATAAGTGTCACCATGATACAATATAACAGTAGCATGAAGCCTATCCCGATCGACATTCTGGGTGTCGTGCTAGAATCCTGTGGATCCCCTGCCGCAATCTCCGCCGGTGCTGCGTGGCTCCCCTCCTCAGTCGCAGTCGTCTCGATCTCCCTAACTCTGTAGCTCGATCAATGAGAGTACCGCTGATGTGTGTATGGGTGGGAACGGAGCTCTCTGGTGGTGGTGTCCCCTTTGACTCTGTGGTACTCAGACTGAAGAAATCTGAGATGCGTCTCTGGGACTGTCTCTGTCTTTGCCCATTCAGTAGAGCGTCTCTATGTCTCTGAATCTCAAGTAGGAATAATCCGAGACATCTTTGATCCTGATATCTCATGACTCTGTCTAACGAGTCAAAACCATTTCTGAATAGACAATGAAAGCGTCCCCGTATCTCATAGTAGACTGTGCAGCGACATATGTAGTGAAACTCTGTCTCTGGCTCTGCATGGCATAACTGACATATCCTACTGTCTGCTGGTATGCCTCTGAATCTACCTGTCTCAATCCCAAGCTGGTGTGAAGATGTGCGAATCTGGCCAATAGCACATCGTAACCTATGAGATAGATGTGTGTCCATGTAACTGGGCCGTGTGACAAATCCGTTTGTCGTGAGTTGAAGAAGATGTTCTCTATAGAAAACCCTCTTCGTACCCAACTCCCGTGATGGTTCTATCCATGTCCTCTTGCTATCAAGCCGGATAAGATCCTGCCGAATGAGTCTAGTAGTCTCCATCCGTGTAAGAGCCAAGGATGGTGCATCAAGAGAATACTGGAAAGGGGGCAGCCTGTCCATGCTGAAACCATGCCTCTGAAACCATGAGCTCATCTGTGCATACCAACATGATGTATCTCCCTGTAATGCCAGCTGTCTGGATGACTCGAGAGCAAGCCTGGCATACCTGTCCCTGGTGGTGTCCCATAAGCTGTGTACAAATGATACTGATCTGGTGAGTGCCTCAACCTCCATAGGTGGGGCAGCCAGCTCCGCTCGTATGATGTCATGTGGGACTGAGGCCTTGGCTCTAATCAGCCTAGAAATCATAGATATCAGGGGTCTCTCCATATTAGTCCATCCAGCACTGTCAATAGACGGTCCCCAAACCTGAACCGCGTAGTGCATAACTGAAGCGACCAAAGTATCGAAAAGCCAGAGCTTTGTTCGAGGTTCCTGGAACTGAACTTGCGAACAAATCCTCTCTAAACCACCTAGGGCTGCATAGGCACGAGTCAATCTAGTGTCTGCTGCCATTTTCAGTGTGAACCTCGGTCCACTAAAGACCACCCCAAGATATGTGTATGCATCAGTGTACTCCATACTATCTTGACCATATGTGAAAGTAGGTGCTGATCTCCTAACCCACTGTGGCGTGGTATTAAATACCATGACCTTGGTCTTACCAAGGTTGACAGACAATCCACTATCCTCTGCAAAACTATGCAATGCGTCCAAATGTCTCTGCATACCCTCTGGCGATTCTGATATCAACACGATATCGTCAGCATACAATAAAAGAGGGATCCATGTCCCTGCAAGCTGAGCACCTCTATCTCCTCCTCTGTCAATATAATCAGAGACCCCATCAACATACATGCCAAATAAAGTAGAGGACAGTGGGCATCCCTGTTTCACTCCGATGGTGGAGTGAACTATGTCGGATATCCCCTCTGATGTGCGTACATGACCCATCACTGAACTATACAATGCCATGATCCCCCACATCAGCTCTGTGGGTACCCCCAATTCCATAAGCCGGTGCATCAATCTGGCCCTCGGCACTGTGTCAAACGCTTTGCGAAAATCCACAAAGCTGCAGTATATCCGTCTACCATGTGCTCGACCCTCCTCAATGATAGCTCTGAGTGTAAAGACATGATCTAGTGTGGAGAAACCCCTTCTGAAACCAGCCTGCCTAGGTGCTCGTATGCCCATAATCTCTGCCCAACTGCTCAGCCTATGCTCGAGGATGGATGCATATAACCGTGCCAATGTGTGTCCTACCATGATAGTACGGTAATTCCCCGGCACTGTGGGGTCACCTGTCTTGAAGATAGGTACAATAGTAGATAATCTCCAAGACTCAGGGAGACCCTCACACATGACACGGTTGAATAGCCGTGCAAGCATCTCTGCCAACAAATCCCCAGCATGTATAATGTGCTCTGCTACCAAACCCTCATGATCCTGTGCCCGTCTGGTCTTCATCCTGTCAATGGCCTCCTTTACCATCTCAGTGGTAAAGAAGGTGCTCGTAGCCGGACATGGCTGTGGTGGGTCTGGTAATGGTGGTTGTCCAGGTACAGTGTATAAAGATGTTGCATACTGCCCCCATATCTCTGTAGAAGTAATCACTGGTGGGGGAGACTTCTCATGAAATAGACGCCAAGCCTCTCCTGAATCTCTACTAAGGAAGAGCTGATATAAATCTTGCTCCATCTGGACCAAGAAAGCTCGCTTCTTCCGCCACACTAGTCGTCGTGTAGCAATGCGAGACTGTCTATAGGTGATCACTCCCAATGTAAGGTCCCGCTGTATCTGAGCTCTCCTCTGTCTACACTCCTCATCATACCAGTTGTTCTGAGGCATGTGTCCAGAAAGACGTCTCTGCCCCGGCTGAGTGTGTGGATATGCCTCTGTCGCTGCCCCATGTAGTGTCACTGTCAGCATAGATGTGATCTCCTCCACTGTGTATACTGGCTCTGATGTGCATAAAAGCCTACGTATCTCCTCTACATAGACTGAGTCAGTCTCTGGTGTAAAAGTATAGCGTGTATGTCCACCACCCCGTGAGGCCTGAGATGTATTGTACTCAAAGGAGACTGATAATGTTAAAAGTGCATGATCTACTGCTATCCCAACTGGCCTGGGCCCCACTGTGAAATCCTGAATGTGAGAGATAAAGCTCGGATGTGTCAGAACATAGTCTACAGTGCTGGACCCATGTCTATGTGGAAAACAAGTAAAACCTGTAGACAATGGGAAAGTCGTTAAGCCATTCAGTATGGCTAAACTGTGAGTAGTCGTCATCTCTCTCAGGTATCTCCCATACTCTGTATGTTCTCTGTCGTGTGAGCATCTCTCAAGTCCCAACTCCTCTGGCTCTAGCTCTCTAAGCATCTCCTCTGATGTGTCATAGAAGACTGTCTGTGAGCTGCCTGTACGGGCATTGAAATCCCCCAGGAGTATGATGTCTCCATCTCTGGAGAACTCCCAGATATCATCATCAAGTGCAGAGTAAGGAGACTGTCCTCTGGGTGAAGCATATACTGAAGTGCTGGGAGGAAAATAGCATATGGCGATGTACAAGAAACGTCCAGTCTCTGCCCTCAGCCTCACCCACAAGTATCTGGCCTGATCATCTTTCCGAACTATGCGCAATAGTGGTTGGAGCTCCTCTCTGAAAAGAACTGCTACACCTCCTGATCCTCTAGTCCCATGTGCAGTTCTGGTGCATGTCCTACAAGCTGTCTCCCATCTGTATCCTGATATGTGCGGCATCAACTGTCCTGGAGCCTGATGAGTCTCTGAGTAGAAAACAATGTCTCTGTCTCTGAAGCTATCCTCAAAGGCCCCCACATCAAGTCTATACGAACCATTACAGTTCCAAACTGCCATCTTGAGAGTGGTCCCATAGGTCTCGCACCGTCATGTAGAGCGGTGCTCTGTAATCACTACTCGTCCATTTCTGTAGAAAGCTAACTTCCCCTTCTCCCTTGCTGCTATAATCTCTGGCATGACCTCTCTCATATGTGCAAGCTGTGAGAGCGTAAGATCATCTCCTAAAAAGATACCTGTTTTCTTGAGGGTTGGCCTCTTCTTTAAAAAGTCTTTCTTTTCTTCCATGGAGGGAAAGCGCAAAATGAGAGCCCGTCCTTTTGAACTCTCCCCATTACCTTCACTCTTCTTGCCCACTCTCCAAGCTTGTGTGTGCGAGGGCTTCTCCACTCCCATCATGGACATGAGGTTCTTCACCTCTTGGTCCACTTTATCTGAATCTTTTAGGCCGGTCACTCTCACGTGTAGAGCGCGTACCCTTCTTCGTTGTTCCTCTTCTAGTGTTTTGTTGATGATGTCGGGTGTAGTCGGAATTTCCTTGCCCTTTCCCTTCTTGACAACTTCAATCCATTTTTCAGCCTCGTCCATTTTCTTTTGCGTTTTGGAGAGAACCTCCACCCATGAGGTCTTCATTTCTCCTTCCTCCTTTATTTCTTTGACTTGTGCTCGTATACTATTCAGCTCGTCAATCATTGATGGCTGAATTTCCCCATCTTCGAGGCGTCTTCCCTCTTTGGTTTCGTCGAGTTCCTCCCGAAGGGTTGAGATGCTACTTTTTAAAGCTTGAATTTCGTCCCGGAACTCCTTGCGTTCTAGTTCCCTCGCCTGTTCCTCCCTCTTTTTCCATTCGAGAATTAAATTCTGCTCTTTCTTCCACTCATCCATGTGAGCTTTGCATTCTTTCAACTCCTTTTCAATGGCTGTCATCCTCTTGCTTGTGACCATGTAGTGCGCCGCCATTTGTCTTGCCTTATTTGTTTCACTTTCAGAGAGAGAGAGAGAGAGAGAGAGAGAGAGAGAGAGAGAGAGAGAGAGAGAGAGAGAGAGAGAGAGAGAGAGAGAGAGATGAGATGAGATGAGATGAAATGTTATATTAACGCCTTCATAAGGCCAAAGTGACCTATGAGACCTAAAAGTTACAGTGTGGTGGATTTGATACAAAGTCCGAGTAACAAAAGTAACAAAATGAAATGAAAATGACAATGACAATATGACAAAATGACTACTATGGAATCCTAAACTCCAAGGTGTGAACTAATCAGCTATCTGGGATAGCTAAAATCACAAGAGATCCAGCATCGGTCGCTGGCGGATCTCATCAATCTCCTCCATGGTCAGCAGTGTGACCGGGCGTCGTGCATGTCGGGCCAAAGCGATCCGAATCCTCTGATGCAGCCTCCGTCGGTGCTGTGTAGTCCTCCGTAGTTGCGAGCGTTTGGATCTCCCTAGCTCGGTCGCCCGGTCGATGAGTGTGCCTCTGGCGTGAGGCGGCGAGCTCTGCTGTGGTAGTAACTCCTTCGAGTGTCCAGTGTCTGCTCTAAAGAAGTATGTGATCTGTCTCTGATGCTGGTTAGCCTCTCCTCTCATCAGGCTCTCTCTGTGTCTGCGCAGCTCGAGCAAAAACAAACCCAAGCATCTCTGATCCTCGTACTGCATGACTCTGGAGAGTGGTCCAAAGCCCTCTCTGAACAAGCTGTGGAAGCGGCCTCGTATCTCGTAGTAGACGGTGCAGTGGCATGTGTAGTGCAACTCTGTCTCAGGCTCTATGTCACATAGGGGGCATGTCCTGGCCTCTGTTGGTACTCCGTTGTATCTCCCAGTCTCGATCCGCAGCTGGTGTGAAGAAGTGCGTATCCGGCCAATAGCACATCGTACCCCATGAGACAAGTGGGTGTCCATGTACCTGGGCCTCGTCACAAAACCGTCCTCCGTAAGCTGGAGAAGATGCTCTCTGTAGAAAGCCATCTTCGTGCCCAACTCCTGTGCTGGCTGTATCCATGTCCTCCTCGTGTCTAGTTGAGTCAGGTCCTGGCGGATGAGCTTGGTGATCTCGGACTGTGTAAAAGAGAGAGAGAGAGAGAGAGAGAGAGAGAGAGAGAGAGAGAGAGAGAGAGAGAGAGAGAGAGAGAGAGAGAGAGAGAGAGAGAGAGAGAGAGAGAGATGAAATGTTATATTAAACGTCTTTAAAAGGCCAAAATGACCAATGAGACCAAATTGATAAATCTTGGTGGATCTAATACTATGTATAGGTACAAAATAAAATGAAGTAAAATAAAACCTAAAAAGAACATCAGTGTCTGAGAGTACCATCAATCATCAATGTCCTCCATAGTGAGCACTCTAGCGACTCTTGTGCCGTGCTGGTATGGTGTGGATCCTTTGTCGTAATCTCCATCGGTGTCGAGACGGCCCCCTCATCCGGGGGCGACGAGACAGCCCCAACTCTATCGCCCGAGCAAGCAATGTGCCTCTGGTGCCTCTATACTGCGGAGTTGACCCTCTGTCTGTAACCGAAAGAAGTCTGTAATCTGCCGTTGTAGCTGTATCTCCCTCTTTGGGCTCCTCCTCAAGAGGTCCTCTCTATGTCTGTGTAGTTCCAATAAGTATAAGCCAAGGCATCTGTGATCCTGATATTTCATGACCCTAGAAGGTGGTCCAAAACCCTTTTTGAATAGACATTGGAGGCGGCCTCGTATCTCATAGTATATTTAGTAGTGACATATGTAGTGTAACTCTCTGTCTTGGGCTCTGTTTGACACAACCAACAGGTCCAGGACTCGGCTGGCATTCCTCTAAATCTACTTGTCTCGATCCCTAGCTGGTCTGAGGATGTGCGTAACTGATCAATAGCACACTATATCCCATGCGATAGATATGTATACATGTATCCGGGCTGATCACAAATCCATTGTCACAAAGTGATGACGTGGCAACTGGCAGTAGAAACCCTAATTTTTGCCAGAAAACCCTAATTTCCTGCAAACCCTAAAATCTACCAGAAACCGTAATTTTTGGAAACCCTAACCCTAACTGCTGACTGGAAACCCTAAATCAGGCTGGGAATGCCATTTGGCAGCAAGTACGGATTTCCGGGATTTGCGGTGCAAAATACGGAAGGCTGAAAAAAAGCATAAGCAACGCAATTTTCAGCTTTTGGGGCTTTTTTTTCTCTACGCTTGGCAAGAGAGAGAGAGAGAAGGATGACTTGCTTTTATTTTATTAAAAGCCACACAGAGAGAGCTTGTGAGAGAGAACACTTGCTTTTGATTTTGAAAGCTTTTGGGGCTCTACTTTTGGGCATCCCTTGTAACTTTAAATAAGTGGTTTGGGCATTCACTTCTCAGAGCATCTGGACGCAGAGTCTGAGAGTGAATCCCGATCCACTCTCTTGTACTTTGAATTGATTAATATAAAAAGAAATACCGAAAGGGGTGCCAGTCTTTGGGGCCAATATCTCTAGGAACGGAACTCAAGAAACCTTCTGATCACAAACAGTATTCAGAGAAGGAATTACAAGAGGTGGTTGATGCACGGATTGCTCATCTTTTTGACGCGCAAAAGAAAGCCAAAAAGCACGGCAAAAAGCAAAAGAAAAGCACTGACTTTCCGGGATTTTTGGGTCGTCAGTCGACTTTTGATAAGGCAAAGAAACAAAAGAAGCGTGTTCGATTTGAAGGAGTACCCAGTTCTTCTTCTTTTGACAGTTCTTCTAGCTCTTTTGATTCGAGCGAAGAAGATAGAAAAGGTAAAAAGCGAAGCAAGAAACAAAGCTTCGGAAAGGGCAAGAAAAAGGCAAAGAAGGCTAAATCTCGCCCAGAGCTTGACAGTTCTACTGAGGACTCGTCTACAGACAACTCCGATTCTGATGATGGAAACTTCTATGCGAACAAGAAGAATTTTTACAAAGCCAACCAATATGACTTTCTTGAAGATAAAAGCAAGAAAGTCCGAGAGTTTAAGGAAGGTGGCCACTCGATCAAGTTTGATACTTTTTCAGGATACTCAGATGCTTCGAGGGCTTTGTCTTTTATACAGCAGTTTGACATCGCTTTCGCAGGAGGACGCTACTCAGAGCACTCCAAGATTCGGAGAGCTACCTCTTACCTTAAGGGGAATGCTCGTACTTGGTGCTCCACGCTTCTTTCAAACAAGACTGCGCCAATTAAATGGTTGAAATTCAAAAAGTTTTTTATTTCTTCTTGGTTGACGCAAGAATATGAACGAGATATATGAGCTGCTTGGAACCATCTTGGGATGACCAGGAAAGATACAATCAATGCTTATTGTGAAAGATTCTGGAGCTCTTTTCTACCTACCTCTTCATTCAAGAAGATCACGTTCAGAGAACAGATTGAGCGGTTCACCTTGGGTCTACCTACAGAGATCCGAGATCACTGCTTGGAGCAGAAGTCAGCTTCTATTCAGGAGTTGATGAGTCATGCGAAGCGAGGTTTTGCCATTCACTCTGGCAGTCTGACTTACCCCACAGATGAGAACATGACACAACGAGCCGAATAGACTTATGGGAATGAAAGTAGAAAGAGAAAGAGCAACCTAGAGAAAAAGGATGCACGACCCAAGCTTACTCCTCAGGAGCGAGCTCGATTCATCAAAGAGGGGAAGTGCTTTGGATGCGGAGAACAGGGACACATCTCCGCGAAGTGCCCTAAAAAGGCACAGAAAGAACAAAATGATAAGGATGACGACAGGCCTGAGAGTTCGAGAGCAGTTGAGGAACGTGGACGAAAAGGCAAGATGAAAACAAGAGTGGTTCCAGATTGTGTGGGTACCGATTCCGACACCATGGATGAGAGTACAGAGCTTTGCCGAGCTTGGGGCAAAGTGAAAGATCAAGAGGCCATGATTTTTTTGATGGAGGAGCCAAGGCCAACTTCATTTCACCGGAATTGGCGGCGCGGCTCGAGATTACTCCCGATTGGATGGGACCACTTGTAGAGGCTGTTCTAGCGGCACCCGGCAGGGACGTAGCTATTACACCTGTGATTGGCAAACTTCGGTTGCATTGTTAGGGGTATTTGGGGCATGAGGACTTCTTCATAATGCCTTTGGAGGGTTGTGATGTTCTCTTAGGGATCCCCTGGTACCACAAGAACATCGCCGTGGTCGATTATCGGGCGAGAAAAGCGACTTTGACTACAGAAAAGGGCAGAACAATTGTACTTGATATAAAACTTAAGGGCGAGTCTGTCCCTATTGTATCGGCTTCGGCCATTTCAAAATTAATGAAATCCAGTCTGTGTGTTTACTCGATCTTTATGAAAGAATTGAATGATAAGGATAGGACAAATATGTCTAAACTTGATAAAGAACGCCCAGATTTTCTCCACTCTCATGCCGATTGCTTCTCAGAGGGCCTACCAATTGAGTTACCCCCTGCTCGTCTTGAAGATCATACCATTGATCTGATACCCGGAAGCACACCACTGAACCGGCCACCTTACCGTGTGAGCCGAGCACAGAATGAAGAGATTATGAACCAAGGGGAAGACCTCTTGGAAAAGGGTCTTGTCCAGCCTAGTACTTCACCGTATTGCTCTCCAATATTGTTGGTTTTGAAGAAAGACAGATCTTGGAGAATGTGCATCGATTATAGAGCTCTCACCATCAAGACCAAATTTTCGATTCCTAAGATCGATGATATACTCGACAGGTTACAGGGATCCTCGTGCTTTGGCAGGATTGACTTGAAGAGTGGATATCATCAAATCCGAATTGCGCCGGGAGAGGTCTACAAGACAGCCTTTCGGACTACTTTTGGGTTATTTGAGTTTTTGGTGATGCCTTTTGGCTTAACCAATGCTCCTGCGACATTTAACCGGATGATGGACATGGTTTTTCGAGAGTACAGGCTTTTTGTTGGCACTTTCTTTGATGACATTATTGTTTTCTCCAAGAATGAGGCAGAACACAGATATCATCTGCTTCAGGTCTTTCAGGCATTACGAGATCACAAGTTAGTGATTAATGCAAAGAAAAGTGAATTTTTCCTACCATAGATACACTTTTTGGGACACATTGTCTCAGCAAGTGGAGTGCAAATGGACCCGGCCAAGATAGAGACTATCCGTGATTGGCCCGATTTGAAGAATGTCCATGAAGTTAGAAGCTTCTTGGGACTGTGTTCGTACTACAGGCGGTTCATACAAAAGTTTGCAGAGGTTGCTTCCCCTTTGCATATCTTGACACAGAAAGGAGTCCCTTTCTCGTGGGGATCCACAGAGGTGACTGCCTTTCGGACCTTGAAAGAGAAATTGACTACCGGACCAATTTTGACTTTGCTGGACTTGCAGAAGTCATTTGAAGTATATTTTGATGCGTGTGGTCGTAGTCTGGGTGCGGTCTTGATGCAAGAAGGCCATTTCATTGTTTACGAGAGCCGATTGTTCTCTAGGCCGGAGATGACAACACAGATATATGAGAAAGAGCTTTTGGCGGTTATCCATGCTCTTACTCAGTGGCAGCATTACCTACTCGGAGCGGATTTTACTGTCTTTACAAACCATGAGAGTTTGCGCTACTTCTTGTCAGAGAAGCAGCTTTCGGAAAAGCAGATGCGGTGGGCGAACATCTTGTCACAGTTTCACTTCCAGACTGTCCATGTTCAGGGACAGAAGAATGTGGTGGTAGATGCTTTGTCTCGGAAGCCGTTGGTTCTCGCTATTTCCGCGATACATCATAGGAGCTTCGAGGATATGGTC
Source organism: Adiantum capillus-veneris (assembly GCF_014529385.1). NCBI lineage: Eukaryota > Viridiplantae > Streptophyta > Polypodiopsida > Polypodiales > Pteridaceae > Adiantum > Adiantum capillus-veneris. The sequence goes on from NC_140943.1 coordinate 83,116,253, forward strand.
GATCAGTATGCCACAGATACAGATTTTGCAGATATTTTCATACGGATACGGGATGGGGAGACAGTAGCTGGATACTCCCTTTGGGAAGGCTACTTGATGAAAAAGACTATGTTGTGCGTTACACAGCCGTTGAGGGAAGAGGTTATGACTGAATGCCATTGTCCACCTTTTACGGGTCACCGCGGCATTGCTACCACCATGAAGGGGGTAGAGAGATACTTCTTTTGGCCGAGACTCAAAAAGGATGTGGAAGAGTTTGTGCGCAGTTGCTTAGTATGCCAGAAAGTCAAGTTTGACAGGCATAAGGCACAGGGATTGTTACAGCCTTTACCCATACCCACCCGCCTCTGGGAAAGTATTGCAATGGATTTCATTTTTGATCTCCTGAGGACACGGAGTGGTCACGATGGTATGTGGACTGTTATTGACAGATTTAGCAAACAGGCTCATTCCATTCCAGTGAAGAAAAGAGTCAAGCCGGATCACTTAGCTAGACTGTTTGTGGCCTAGATCTTCAGATTACATGGCATGCTTGAGACGATTGTCTTCGACAGAGACCCCATATTTACGAGTTTGTTTTGGAAGGCAATTTGGGAGAACATTGGCACGCGGTTGGAGTTCTCGTCATCGTTCCACCCGCAGACTGATGGGCAATTTGAGATTGCAAATTCAGTGGTTCTAGATTTATTGAAGTCTTATATCTTAGATTAGAAGACTCAATGGGAAAGATACTTACCTTTGGTGGAATTTGCCTACAATAACATGATACACTCTTCGACGGGGAAGGCGCCATTTGAGATTGTTGAAGGTGCTGCGAAGGTTCCACCCTTCCTGATTACGAAAGATAAGATCTTTGAAGCGGATGATTATACGCGAGATTTGGATATGGCTTTTGCCAAGGTTCGCAAGACTTTGCAGAAGTCTCAAGAACGACAGAAAAAGGTAGTGGATCGCCATCGTCGCGACATGAAATTGAAGGAGGATGATTGGGTGCTCTTATGTTTTGAGAAGGTGCACCTATGAAAGAAAAAGGGAAAGGAGAGGCTTTTTCCAAAGCTTAGTATGCGATACTACGGACCTTTCCAGATCACTGAAAAGATAAATGATGTCTCCTTCCGATTGAAATTGCCAGATACTTAGAGGATTCACAATGCATTCCATGTGAGTCTCTTGAAACCTTTTAAAGGTGATGTGCTTGACGATGGGGAGCCTGATGAGCAACACGAAGTGGAAGAAAACGAGGAGATCCTTGTTCTTGAACAAATTTTGGCACATAAGGATACGAAGATAAAGGTAAAGTCCGAAGGCGGTTCTTGGTTAAGTTCAAGAACTATCCTGCATTGGATGCGAAGTGGATGGAGGAGGAGGACCTAGCAGATACTCCTCAGATTGTGAAACTTTACCTTGATGCTTTTGGTTTAGCATAGTCTACTCCAAATGGAACCGAGAATTCAGCTTGGCCGGAGATCTGGTGCAGTGGGATGCACAAGAGGGGAGTCGCTCCGCTCCTTTGTCAACAGATGCCTTGATTTAGATACTAGAGTCACTGATGTCTCGTTGAGCTTCAGGGATATTGAAAGCTGACAGTATTCTGCTGTATGACTTTAATGAAATGGAATTCCTGATTATGAAACTGATTTGTTCTTGACTTCTCTTAAGTGCAAGAACTAATAGACGAAATGACTGCATCATTTTGGTCTGATTGATCTCGAATAGACATGGTTGCAATAGGGGTTAGTCAATCGGACATCGATGAGGTCCCGATTGGACCTAGATGTGATTGCTAGCTACATTGCCGATAAATCATGCTCTAAGATACGAATGAATGTTGAATGTGTTGTGATGTCCTCTGATGTCTGGTGATGTCCTGTGATGTCATGTGATGTGACTGTCGATTTGGTACATTTGCTAGATGTGTGTTCCTAGTACGTAGGTACTAACAGTCAGTGTCTGCTAAGACGGTTTATGGCTTTTGTCGGTTTTGCAGGCGTAATCGCGGTCGATTACAATGCTTTCAAGAGGGGGGCATGTCACAAAGTGATGACGTGGCTACCGGCAGCAGAAACCCTAATTTCTGCCAGAAAACCCTAATTTCCTGCAAACCCTAAAATCTGCCAGAAACCCTAATTTTCAGAAACCCTAATTTCTGAAAACCCTAACCATAACTACTGACTGGAAACCCTAAATCAGGCGGGGAATGCCACGTGGCAGCAGGTACGGATATCCGGTATTTGCGGCGCAAAATACGGAAGGCTGAAAAAAAGCATAAGCAACGCAATTTTCAGCTTTTGGGGCTTTTTTTCTCTACGCTTGGCGAGAGAGAGAGAGAGAGAGAGAGAGAGAGAGAGAGAGAGAGAGAGAGAGAGAGAGAGAGAGAGAGAGAGAGAGAGAGAGAGAGAGAGAGAGAGAGAGAGAGAGAGAGAGAGAGAAGGATTACTTGCTTTTATTTTATTGAAAGCCACACAGAGAGAGCTTGTGAGAGAGAACACTCGCTTTTGATTTTGAAAGCTTTTGGGGCTTTGCTTTTGGGCATCTCCCTTGTAACTTTAAATAAGTGGTTTGGGCATTCACTTCTCAGAGCATCTGGACGCACAGTCTGAGAGTGAATCCCGACCCACTCTCTTGTACTTTGAACTGATTAATATAAAAAGAAATACCGAAAGGGGCGTCAGTCTTTGGGGCCAATATCTCTAGGCACGGAACTCTGCCGGGCCAGTGCAAATCTATTGGGATCTGTGAATTGTTTGAAGTGGTTATTTGGTGCTGTCGCGACTTGGAGTGTCCAAGTCTGTTATATCCATCCTCCATAAGCTGAAGAAGATGCTCTCTATAGAAAGCCATCTCCATCCAAAGAGTACTGAAATGGGGTAGTCTGTCCATACTAAAACCATGCAGCTGAAACCAAGATGCCACCTGTGCATACCAACATGATTTATCTTCCTGTGATGCCAGTTGTCATGAAGACTCCAAGGCTAATCGAGTGTATCTATCTTTGGTGAGAGTCCAGGTGCTATGCATAAGAGACTGCTCGAGTGAGCGTCTCCACTACAAACGGAGGGGCAGCAAGCTCCGCCCTAACAATCTCATGTGGTACTGAGGCCTTGGCCCTAATCATCCGAGAGATCATAGAAACCAAAGGCCTCTCCATACATCTCCAACCGTTAGCACTACCAACTCTGCTGTGATGGTCCATTGAGGGCATAGTTACAGGGAATGGCCATTTTCAGGTCTCTGTTCCCCCCTTCGCATCCCAATTTTCCGTTCCGGATCTCCGTTCCGTGTTTCAAACGTGAGTATCCGAACAGGAATGGCATTTCATGCATGTTGCCGTTCCGTGTTCCCCGTTCCGGGTAACTATGATTGAGGGTCCCTATATCTCCACTCCGTATAGAATGGCAGAAGTGACTAGAGTGTCAAAGAGCTAGAGTTTTGTTCGAGGTTCGTGGAATTGAACCTGCGAACACATCCTCTCCAGTCTCCCTAATTATGCGTAAGCTTCTGTCAATCTTGTCTCTGCTCCTCTCCTCAAGGAAAATATTGGGCCACTGAAGACAACCCCGAGATAGGTATATGCATCTGTATACTCCACATTCAGAGAGAGAGAGAGAGAGAGAGAGAGAGAGAGAGAGAGAGAGAGAGAGAGAGAGAGAGAGAGAGAGAGAGAGAGAGAGAGAGAGAGAGAGAGAGAGAGAGAGAGAGAGAGAGAGAGAGAGAGAGAGAGAGAGAGAGAGAGAGAGAGACCCTGCTGCCTGTCTGCGCGCGACCGAAACCCTGCTGCTGCACTGTCTGCGCGAGACCTGCTGCTGCACTGCAGCGACCTGTTGCTGCCCTGCCTGCGCGCGAGCAGCAGCCCTGCCACGCGCCTTGCTGCCTGTCTGGGTTCGCGCGAAATCCTGCTGCTGGCTTGCTGCGCGCCAACCTCTACCATGCTGCCTGTGCGCACCCTGCCCTGCCTGCCTCGCGAACTGCCTGCAGCCCTAACAGCCCACCTCTGCAAACCCTAACTCCGTGAAACCCTAATTCCACGAAACCCTAATCTCGTAAACCCTAATTCCGTGAAACCCTAATCCTGAAAAACCCTAAGTGCCCCAAACCCTGACTGTGCGCATCCTTCTACCGATTGCAAGAGAAAGAGAGAAAGAGAGAAAGAGAGAGAGAGAGAGAAAGAGTCCAAGCTTCCTTTCGGGTCTTCCTTTTCCCATTTGCCAGTCTAGCCCATTCTTCATGGCGGCCTTGCCGGTCTCGAGCGCTACCGCCCGAACCTCACCCCTTGGATGGCCCAGCTGCCTCCAAGAAGATGCGCAGTTAGTCAGACGCTTTACCAATTCTTTCATGCAGACTATGGATTTACATGTAGTTTCTTGGAATGCTAATGGTTTACAGACTTCTCGGGTAAGAGGTTCCCGCAAACTTTTACTTCACAGAGATTTACACGCTCATGTAGTAGGCACTGTGGATATATTACTAGTACAGGAGCATAAGATTGCCACTCCCTTTGGTAATCTCATGCCCTCGGGCGCTCACACTTTTTGGGAGCCTGCTCTGGGCATTCATGGACAGAGTTGCGGTGTCTGCATTTCAGTGGGGCCACGTTACTTGGCCTCAGTTCAGCAGCATGGCACCCTTGTCGCTGGCAGAGCAGTCTATGTTTCTATTCGGATTCGGGACTCTTATCATTGGTTTTATGTCAGTCTATGCACCCACTACTGCTCGGGAGAGGGCTACTTTTTGGTCCTCCTTGGCTACTGTTCTACCTGCTGTAGACTCTTGGGTTGTTGGAGGCGACTTCAACAACGTCGAGAGCGACTTTGATTGGCGATCCATCACACCTCCAGTTCTATCATCCATTTCTCTCGATGAGCAGTCAGCTTGGGATCGATTTCTTCTAGCTATGCAAGGTGTTGATGCCTGGCACATCCCCTCTTTTGGTCACCACCCTGCTACACTTCATTACTCGTGGGGGTTTCAGAGACAGCAGGGGGGATTATTAGAGCGACTTGATCGTTTTTACATTGGCCCTTGGGCAGCAGCTCTAGGTGGATTTACTACTTTTTGGAGAGGGACCAGCCTCTCAGATTATTTACCCGTCTCATTGTTTATCTCCTTCACTAGATCCTCTGCACAGAGACGAGGCTGCCGCATCCCTGACAGTGTTCTCACCACTGAAGTTTTGCAGCAATAGATTCGTGACTTATGGTCCACGGGTGCTTCTTATTGTGGTCCCCCTGGAGAGTTCCTTGCTCATTGCATTACTCAGTCTAGTATTTACTGCAGTGATCAGACTGCTATTATTCATCGACAGTTGAGAGTACGCGAGTCTGATCTCCACATTCCTCTTGGTTCCACACAGCGCTTGCTTGAGGAGTGGCCTCAGGATGCTTATCTTGCTGCTAGACAGACAGAGCTCAGAGAGGAAATTCGTCGCGTACAAGAGGCTAGGTATGAGTTCACTCATCATGCTTCAGTATCTCATTGGATAGCTAAAGCTGATTGAATGAATAAAGCCTTCTTCACTCCGCATAAAGAGCGCCCCCTTGGCACCACCCTTCGGACTTTGTGCGATGCTCAGGGGACACTTCATATGCATCCTGATGTTATTCTTGACATGTCTGCAGATTATTTTGAGGCATTGTTCACTGCTGATGTATGCACTACTGAGGTTTTACTAGCCCGTGAGCAGATCTGGCATCACACCCGACGCCGTTGTATAGACACTATGGCCGAGATCTTGATGGCACCCTTCACACTTGCATAGCTTCATGCTACTATCGAGAGTCTAGATCCATCCTCCTGTCCAGGAGAGGATGTCCTCACTAGAGCTTTCTTTTTGACTTATTGGAATGTATTGCATATACCACTGCTTCGTGGTTGTCAGGACATCTTTGCATCAGGATATATGCATCCGGATCTTTGCTCAAGTCTCATATCTCTTATTCCGAAAGGGGGTGACACCACTCAGCTCCGCTAGTGGAGACCTATTACCCTACTCCCTTCGGTCTATAAGATATTAGCGTTACTGATCAGCCATCGCTTGCGACCGTTCTTACCAGATATTATTCATACTTCTTAGACAGGCTTTGTCATGGATCGATGCATACTGGATAATATCTTCACTTTTTATGAGGCAGTAGAGTGGGCCAGATCATCTTCTGAACCTCTCGCTTTTTTCATTCTTGACTTCGAGAAAGCATACAATCGTGTTGAGTGGGACTTTCTCGAAGGATCATTAGCCAGGATGGGTTTCCCCTCGAGATGGATGACAGGCATTTCCGCTCTCTTCAGGACTGCCAGCAGTGCTATTACTATTGGTGGTCGTGTCAGTCGCAGTTTTGAGCTTTCTCGATCTGTCCGTCAGGGATGTCCTTTAGCAGCATATCTGTATCTGTTTGTCGGAGAGACTATGTCCGATTTTCTTCGTGGCTTGACCATGCCAGTACCTTCAGCTCCGCACACTATGTTGATGTTGCGCTATTTGCTAGCAGCTCTTGATGCCATGCGGGAGGCCCTGGAGGTTTTTTGCATTGCTAGTGGTGCACGTATTAACTGGCATAAATCCTATGGGTTACTGGTTGGCATTGATGACATACCTACTTGGGGGGTAGCTGATGGTTTCACATGGTATCAACCGGGTCAGACATGCAGATATCTGGGCTTTTAGGTTGGATTTGACGTTTCCTCACAGCAGCAGTTTGCACCCATACTACAATCTATTCGCAGGAAGCTATGTCATTGGTCTTCACGTCATCTGTCGTTGGCTGGCCGTGCATTGGTCGTCAACCAGGTCATTCTGGCTACAGTATGGTATACGGCCTCTTGTTGGATGCTACATTCTGGAGGGATAGCTCAGCTCCGCAGACTAGTGCGGAACTTTTTATGGAGTGGCACAGATGGGACTACTGATACTCGTGCTCGAGTTCGCTGGTCCACGATTATTCGACCTAGGTCAGAGGGAGGCCTTGGCATTATTGATCCAGAATTACAGAGTCGCGCCCTTCTCACCAAGCTTATTGTTCGGGGTCTTTTTCCCGGCCAAGAACCTTGGAAGATGCTTCTTCAGGCCGCTCTTTGCACAACAACTCCACACCTCGGCACTAGAGATGGTCATACTTGGCATACAGGGTATCGTTTTCTCTTTACGGATGCCCCCTTGTTCACCAGCACTCTCTCACCCTTCATCCGATCACTCCTTCAGATTTGGGTTTCCATGCGACGGGCTATCATACGCTCACCTCCCTCATGTCGTGAGGAGATTGAGCGCCAGCCTCTCATTTGGAATGATGCAATTCTTGATTCTTCGGTGAACCCACCCCGTCAGCTTGGAGAGAGGACTCACATTGATTGGGCTGCTTGGGACACTGGCCCTGCTGCCTCTATGCGGTTGTTTCATGAGACGCGTATGCTGGATGCATATTTTGTGGCAGAACATTATGACATTGGTCGCGGGGTGACAGACAGACTGCTTGAGATTGACTCTGCCGTTCCTTCACAGTGGGACGCAGTCATGCGAGGCACGGTTCAGATGCCTCCACATAGTGGCTGGGAAGGTCTCTTTGCTCAGAGCACTCTCTTATTAGTTCGTTTGGACACCATGCTGTTCACAGTTGATACAGACTACTCTCAGGGGATTCATGCTAGATTGACATATGATACCACCTCTCCGCACCTTGTCTACCCCGGCGCTCGATGGGAGGCCATACGAGTAGTTGGCTCTTGCGGGAAACGTCGTTGTGTTGACCCTCGTTTCACTTCCGCTGATGCCGCCCTTTGGAGGCTTTGGGTGTGGGAGGGTCGTGCCCTATCTCAGCTTTATTGGGACCCAGGAGAGTGGCATTGGCCTCACTCTAACCCCACCGGTGCACCTGTATCATTCTTTGAGTACACTGTCAGAATTGGAAGATTAGTATTGATGAGACAGCACCCAGAGCAGCCCACTCGTATGCGTTTTTGGTTACATTCAGGTCTCTCCCATGCCTATCTACAGCAGTTTTGGTCAGCCATCTGGGATTTACATGCGGCTCGTCGTATTTCTTTTTTCACGTGGATGATTGCACATGCAGGACTTCCAGTTGGGACTTTGCTAGCTACTATGGGTCATGATCCGTTATGCACTCGATGTCCTTCGCGACTACATGAGTCACCTGCACACTGTCTTTGGTCATGCTCCTCTTCTCATATAGTGTGGCTAGCAGTTTGCTTTTTACTTAGCAGAGCCGGTGTTCAGCATGGATTTCTCACTTGGGGCTCTATCTCATGGTTGATGCCGATGCCCGGACCGCATCTTTTCTACGAGGGCTCAGACTCAGATCGAGCTCTTATGCTTACCTTGACTGGTTATCGGCGAGGGACTTTGGCTATGTTACCACAGATCGCTTGGCAGGGGGATCCTCAGACACGTGATGAAGTTTTTTCAGTCACCACTAGCATTACACTATTGAATGTTTGGAAAGCTCGTTGTCTTCACATTCTCAGTGCGGCTCCACAGCTCCTTCAGGATACCCTCACTGCCATTTAGCTGGACATCATTCACACCCTGATTTGGCAGTGGGATTCTTCCTCAGGTACATCTAGAGCAGCCGAGGCTCGACGATTTGCCTTCCTTCAACGTTGGGCCCGTTCTCCACTCTTCTTCACACTTACAGGTGGCCAGATTACATGGCATTATGCCCCCCCTCAATGGTTTCTCCTCCACTCATCACACAGACCACCATGAGATTGTTCTAGTTGAGTTGTCACTATAGTGGCTCTCACCCTTACCTTCAGCTTGTACACCCCACGTGATAGGCTATTTTGGCATCCGCTGGGGATTATATTGTACTCAGTAATATACAGCCCTGATTTTTCCAAGAGAGAGAGAGAGAGAGAGAGAGAGAGAGAGAGAGAGAGAGAGAGAGAGAGAGAGAGAGAGAGAGAGAGATGAAATGAAATGAAATGTTATATTAACGTCTTCAAAAGGCCAAAATAACCTATGAGACCAAACTGTTACAAAATTGTGAATCTGATACCATGTCTGGGTACAAAAAGACTAGAACAAAAATACTACTACTACTAGAATCCATCCTCATCTGCACTCTAAATGTCGAGAGAGTATGGCTTGAATCCTCTGCTGTAGTCTCCGTCGATGCTGTGTAGCCCCTCTCTTCAATCGTGGCCGTTTGGATTTCCGTAGCTCCAGTGCTCGGTCGATGAGAGTGCCGGTAGTGGTCGAATGAGTGTGGGCCGAGCTTTGCAGTGATGGCTGCTCCTCTGGCTGCCCCATATCTAGTGAAAAGAAATCTATAATCCGTCTCTGGGACTATCTCTCTCTAGCTCTCCCCAGTAAAGTGTCTCTATATCTGTGTAACTCAAGTAGATATAGCCCAAGACATCTTTGATCCTCATAACTCATGACCCTTGAGAAAGGACCGAAACCCTCTTTGAATAAGCAGTGGAAACGACCCCGAATCTCATAGTACATTGTGCAATGACATATGTAATGTAGCTCTGTCTCTGGCTCTAGCTGGCATACGCGTCATATCCTGTTGTCTATTGGTATCCCTCTGAATCTACCAGTCTCAATCTTAAGCTGATGTGAGGATGTGCGTATCTGACGAATGGCACACCGCAAACCATGAGACATATGTGTATCCATGTAGCTGGGTTGAATCACAAACCCATCTCCTGTGAGGTGGAGAAGATGCTCTATATAAAAAGCCATCTTCGTGCCCAACCCTTGTTGCGGCTCTATCCATGTCCTCTTGGTATCCAGCTGAATTAGGTCCTGACGAATGAGTCTAGTAATCTCCACCCGTGTAACAGACATCGAGGGTGTCTGAAGAGAGGAGTGGAAAGGGGGCAGCCTATCCATGGTGAAACCATGCATGTGAAACCATGATGTCATCTGTGCATACCAGCATGAAGTGTCCCCCTGAAGAGCTAACTGTGTGGAAGACTCAAGGGCCAGTCTAGCATATTTGTCTCTAGTAGTATCCCACAAGCTGTGCACAAAGGAGACTGATCTGGTAAGCGCCCCAATCTCCATAGGAGGGGCGGCTAGCTCTGCTCGAATGATAGCGTGGGGTACGGAGGCCTTGGCTCTGATTAGTCGAGAGAACATAGATACCAAGGGTGAAACCGGCCCGTAGGGCGGTAGACGTTGGCTTTCACCCGAAATTCTTTACTTTAAACACACACACAGAGCACTTTGCAAAGGTAACTTGTAACGAGGATTAACACCTAAGTACACACACGGCTCGGAAGCTAGAATGCTCCGAGCAGACACCGACAACATGAAGGCCCCAAAATTGGCGCCCCTTTCGGTATTTCTTCATTCTTTAACAGAGGGAATAAAACCTGTTATCTCCTACAAGCTGCCCCACACAATCTAGGCTAAGAAACACCTATTCTGGCCCGATTTCGGCAGCATAACTGTACTAGGACGCTCCACAGTCAGTATCCCCACGCAATAGGTGACTTTCCCGACGCATACGGACACTTTGCAAAACCTGGCGAGAATCTGCAGCACGCTGAATTCTCTGTTTTCTGCCCCGAAAATGCGCCAGTTCACCTGTACAGCGGTCCCCTCGCGTCCCCGAACCTCCTGGGGGTATTAGGGTCTGTTTAGGGCCGAAACCCTAAACCTGCAAAAATACACAGCAGGCTGTAATTCCCTGTTTTGGGCTCCGTTTCGTGTGCCGGTCGCATCTGTAGCAAGACCTCGAGCTCCCGCACCTGTAGGGCTACTTGCCCTATGAATCGGACGAGATTTCTGGCGTGAAACCTCTCCGAATTCACCTGTACCTGCGGGGGATTAGCCGCTAGCTAATCCAGTACCAGTGCAAGAGGCTCTTGCCTCGGCAATCGCGCATGAACCCACATAACTGTACATTGGTCAAATGAAAAACCCACTAGTGGGGCATAACATACTGCTCGTAGGGGAGAGAGAGGGCAGTGCGTACCGTGCAGGGCATCACTCCTGTCACCGCACTGTACATAAGAGGGAAAGGAAGCACTCCATAGCTCTTAACCTATGATAGAATGCAAAAGAGGCTCTCTCCCAGCTTAAAATTCAGCGCCCATTTTTCCCTTGAGAGGCAAGTGCACAGAAATGTGCCACTTGGCGCATTTACAAGCATTTTCCCGTTTCGGGTTCGCCGCTTAAAAATATCCTGACCGGTTGCCCAGTTGACTTCGCGACAGAGTTGTAAAATGTTCCCCTAGTCATCCCGGAGGTAATGACGCGAACACATTTCTCGGCCCAAAATAGCAGTTCCCTAAATTTTAGGAGATGCTTCCGTTGGGCTCCCACTGGTCTTCTGACCATCTATCCTCATTGGGACCGCATCCAAAAATGCAATATGGCCCAACTATTGGATACTTTCAGTTGGTAGTCACACCTTGACTTAAGGCCTTTATTGAGTTGACTTCCTAGTATCCACCAACTTGCTAAGTGCAACGGGCGGACCTATATGATCTTGCTATGAGCCTAGACATCCTCTTACCATACGAATTCCAGTGCCGACCACTGCCCATCTGCAGGCGAAACTACCGTTCACATTGGCCATGCAATGTCCGACTGTTTGCTACTTCAAGAAGAGGGTCTCAAAAATAAAACAAAACCCCTTGGAAAGAAACCACAACTAAAGTTAGCAGTTGCCACGTCCTCGTGACATACCCCCCTCTTGAAATCGCAAACGTCCTCGATTGCATACCATAAATACACGCCACCGATGATCTTGTGCTATCAACACCGTGTTATCATCGCATGTATCCGCAAGAAAGGTCATAACATATAGATACAAATGACTTAATGAGGCCTTCATACTTTTTTCATTTCCATCTATTACACTGAATTCATATGTACATTTGATGTACTAGCTCTATCGTTAGCCCTCCTTTGCACACGTTGGGTTGGGGCATAAGTAGGCTGTAACCCAAAGGCTTCATGGTAAAGCTGCAATACATTTGGTGACTCTGACAGTTCATGCTCTTCCATCCACTTTGCATCCATACGCGGATAGTTCTTGAGCTTCACCAAATAGCGTCTTGCAACTTGTCCTTTAACTTTTCTATCCTTATGTGCCAAAACTTGCTCAGGTACCAGGATCTCATCAAGTTCCTCAACTTCTGGCTGATCCTCATCTGGCATATCTTCTGGCACATCTCCCACGAAGGGTCTTAGAAGACTCACGTGAAACGCATTATGAATCTTCCACGCATCAGGCAATTTCAGCCTATAAGCCACATCGCTGATCTTGTCAAGCACTTGAAAAGGCCAATAGTAATGCATGCTGAGCTTAGGAAACAGCCGTTCCTAGCCCTTCATCTTCTTTAACCTTGCCTTTTCGAACCTTAACAGAACCCAATCACCAAGTGATAACATCAATTCACGACGGTGACGATCAAAAGCCTTTTCTGCTTTGCATGAGTCGTCTCCAAGGCAACTTTAATCTTCTTATACATCTCATCCATGTTCTCAACATATCGATCTGCCTCAAAGATCTTGTCCTTTGTATGCAAAATGGGAGGAACCTTTTTGCCGCCTTCAACAGTCTCAAAAGGTGCTTTGTCAGTAGACGAATGCACCGTATTATTGTACGCATACACAAGCATGGGCAAATACCGTTCCCACTTGCCCTTATTATTTGACACATAGCATTTCAGCAGATCTAAGACAGTAGAATTAGCCTCTTCTGACGGTCCATCAGTTTGTGGATGAAACGATAACGAGAACTTGAGCGTAGTGCCCATGTTCTCAAACAATCCTCTCCAGAACAAACTGGTCATACGAGGATCACGATCACTGATAATCGATTGTGGCATACCATGGTACTTAAACACATTGTACATGAGCAAGCGTGCCATCTGGTTAGATTTTATCTTCTTCCTGACAGGGATAAAGTGGGCCTGCTTGCTGAACCTGCAGATAATGGTCCATATACCATCACTCCCTTTTGGCGTCCTTGGAAGATCAAAGATAAAGTCCATAGCAATGCTTTCCCATGGCCTATCCGGAATCGGCAGTGATTGTAACAACCCTGGTGCCTTTTGCCTGTCAAACTTGACCTTTTGGCTATGCATGCTCGCACAAAGGCATCCACATCTCTCCTCAAGGTAGGCCAATAGAGGAATGTCTCTACCGCTTTAATTGTTGCATCAATGCCATGATGCCCTGCATATGGTGGGAAATGACTCTCTTCCATGACCTTATGTCGCAGTGGCCTAGTGACACAAAGTCTGCCATGCATCATCATAAAACCATCTTTGAGGAGGTAGTGCTCGTGATGTTGCCCCTCTTATAACTGTTCAAAGATCCTTGCAAAATCTTCATCAGCAGTATACTGTTCCTTCATGTCATCTAACTAATGATGATAAGGAATTGACACAGCTGAAATTTGTGGCTTTCTTGATAATGCATCAGCCACAACATTCTTCTTGCCTTCCACATGCATAATCTTGAAGTGGAACATGGAAAGAATGTTTGCCCATCGCATATGCTTTTCGGATAACTTTGACTGTGTCAAGAAGTATCGCAAGGTCTGATAATCTGTTTGGACAACAAAATCAGCACCTAAGAGGTAGTGCTTCCAACTAGAAAGCGCATGAATCACGGCCAAGAGCTTTTTCTCATAGACTTGCATAGTCCTCTCTGGCCCTTGCAAAATTAGGCTTTCATAAGCTACAACCCGTCCATCTTGCATTAGCACTGCTCTGATGCTACTGCCACACGCGTCACCATGGACCACAAATGACTTCCTAAGATCTGGCAAAACAATAACTGGATCTGAAGTCAACTTTTTCTTTAAGAGACTAAAAGCTGAAATCTCTTTTTGGGTCCATCTGAAAGTGACCTCTTTCTTTTGCAAAACGTGAAGAGGCAATGCTATCTCTGCAAAATTTCTGATAAACCTTCTATAGTAGGAACACAATCCCAAGAAGCTTCTGACATCGTGCATAGTCTTCAAGTCTGGCCATGTCTTGATAGCTTCGACCTTTGCGGGATCCATTCTAACACCATCCTTTGAGACTATGTGGCCAAGAAAGTGGATGTCTTCGAGGAAGAATTGACTTTTCTTAGGATTGACAAGTAACCTGTGAGACTGTGCAGCTCTTCGAACACAATGGTCAAGTGACGCCTATGCTCCTCTTCATTCTTCGAATACACTATCATGTCATCGAAGAACGTTCCAACAAACTGTTGATGCAAGCGGAAAATCCGGTCCATCATTCTGTTGAACGTGGCAGGAGCATTTGTTAGCCCAAACGGCATCACTAGAAACTCATAAAGACCAAATGTCGTTCTGAACGCAGTCTTGTGCACATCCTTTGGACTTATATGAATCTGATGGTACCCACTCTTAAGGTCTATCCTGCTGAAAATTGTAGCACCCTCTAAACGATCGAGAATATCATCAATTCTGGGAATAGGAAACCTATTCTTGATGGTATTCTTATTCAATGCACGGTAATCAATACACATGCGCCATGAGCCATCCTTCTTCTGCACTAGGAGCACTGGGGAGCAAAAGGGTGAAGAACTAGGCTGAATCAGCCCCTTCTCTAATAACTCCTCAATCTGACCCATAATCTCTTCTGTTGCGCCGCACTAACCCTGTAGGGAGGTCTCTTTGGTGGGCACACCCTGGCACCAAATCTATCCGATGGTCCTCATGTCTCTCTGGCGGCAATTGCGACGGTAATGAATTAGAAAAACAGTCACTAAACTTTTGCAAAAATGTTGACCTTTCTTTATCTAACACAGATAAATTTGACTGATCACTATCTGAGACATCGTGCAAAAATCAAGTACAGAGAAAGATGATTCTTTATTACAGAAGTGATAGCAGAAGCAGATACCATACGGACTGACTCTCCTGTAAGCTTTACATCCAAGATGTGAGTTTTGCCCCTATGCTGTATAGTGATCTTTTTGTTGTAGGCATCCAAGACTCCATGCACTTGGAACATGCACGGGATCCCCAACAAGGCGTCACAACCTTCCAGCGGCATGATGTAGAACTCTTCTCTGTCCACATACGAGTGAATATGCAGATGCAGCTTTTCAATGATGGGAGTAACACACTCTTGAGTGGCCAAGACATGCCAACCCTGCCTCTGCTGTGTACCCATCTCTTCAGCTCTGATGCCCAGCTTCATAGCTAACTCTGGTGAGATAAAGTTGGCTTTAGCACTTGGATTAAAGAAGATGAGTGCCGTCTGATCCCTAACTTTACCCCATGCCCTGCATAACTCACTGGCATCTGTGCTGGGCCTGTCACCCACCATGTCTGGCACTAAACCTGCCGTGGGTTTAGGCTTCTTGCCTTTCTGGTCTTCTTTATCCTCTGAGTCAGCTGGTCTTTTCCTTTGTGTACAATTGATAGAAAAGTGACAAGGCTGCTCGCATATAAAGCATTTGTTCTCAGCCATTAGGACCTTCTTTTCCTCGAGCGACTTGCGCACAAAAGGCTTCCTTTTCTGTTTCTTTGCCTGCGCTCAAGAAGTCCCGGCTGAATCCTTGTCTTTGGTAGCCTTTTCTGACCCCTGTGACGCATCAGGAGCCGTTTTCACAAAGGGCTTCTTCGCTGAATTTTGCTTTTGCTGCCCTCCTTTGTCACTGCTCAGAAATCCACTGTCCTCTCCTTTCAACAAGGCAAGACCAGTGTTCGCAACTTCCATAAGCTGAGTAAGGGTAGCCACTCTGTTCTTTGTACAGTAATCGCAAAGCCCTTTAGGCAGCCCACAACAGTACTTCTCTATATGCTCTGTCAATGGCACAAATCTGTAGGAGGTCACTGAGAGTAACGCTTTACAAAACCTCCTATTGTACTCTAGCAAGCTCTTGCACGAAGCTGAAGTAAGCTGGTGCCAATCTGTCAGGACGTCGGCTTCAAATTCATTTGACAGCTGTTGCTAAATTGGCTTTTTCTGACAGAAAAATAATTCTAATTGAATTATTGGATTTAGAAGTGAGAGGGTTTTCTTGCTTGGAACACCAGGAAAAATAATTCTAAATGAATTATTGGAATTTTAAGTGAGAGGGTTTTTCTCACTGGAGACATCTGAGTACAGAGTATTCCTAGTGCGTCATTCAAAGTAATGACGGGAGCACTGTGAACGGGAATATCTATAAGGCCACCAAGAACGGGTACTTCTGTTGCGTCACATCGTATAGGTGACAGGGAGCATCGGGAAGAAGTATCCGACCATCCGGGAACGGACATCTCTGATGCGTCATAGGATGGGTGACATAGAGCATCCTGAAGGGGATTGTACCGTAAGTTCGGTAGGAAAGGATTAGGTGATGGGTATTCCTGATGCGTCACAAGGTGGGTGACGGGTGCATCGGAAAGGGGATATCCATAGTAGAGAGGAAATCCGAACTGGAAAGAGGAATACGGGTAAAGACGCAAGCACAACAATAAAGATGGGTTCTGAGAAGCTTTTCTTGAGAAGCGGAATATTTTAACGAGTTTTCCAGGAAGAGCAGATGCTTCCCCGCGAGGACACTATGTTTGCATTGCATTTGTGCATGTGGCTGCATCCATGGACGCCTGGGAAGTGTTGTGAAAGGCATTGTTTTAAACTTATAAGGTTTTATTGAGTTTTTGGGCAGGTTCAGATCAATTTTAAAATATGCCGGCCGTCCACTTAATAAGTGGGCAGCCATTGAGAAAATAAAGCAACAACCAGCCAGCGAATTCTCTCTCCCTATTTTGGGTAGAACAAGAAAAAAAAAAAAAAAACGGCCGCGATCTCTACGCGAGCAACTATTCGTGCCATGGCCAAGGAGCTATAAAAGCACCACATGCCCTCACTGGAAAGGAAGTTACCAATGCCAGCAAGAGAAGAGTCTACCGCCAGAAAACGCAAGAGATTGCGCGAGACTACGAAGCACGGAAGTCGCTTTTCCCGCGCAAGAGCGACAGGTATCTATTGTGGATTCGCCATATGAATTGTTGTCGCGTGTTTGCGTGTGTGTTTGTAGGTACTTCATCGCGAAGGAGAAGCGAGAAGGCTTCGGCCTACGCTTGGGAGTTTCGGGAACAGAATTCGGGTGTTTGTGGAGTCTTGACTTAGAGTACAGACGGAAAAAGAATTGAGAGCTCGTCTCTCGGATTTCCCTTACGGGAAGGAACGACCATCGAGTCAGGGATTTAGAACGGAGGGGTTTTCTCCGGTTCTTGTGCTTGTAAAAAGATTCTCCCTAATAAAGAATTCTCTTTAAGGGGGGGGACCAGCCCATCTTCTGGTCCCCAGTACTGTGTTGATCTTCTCACTCTCTCTCTCTCTCTCTCTATCTATTTCTCTCTATATCCTTTGGCTTCAGTATTAAGTGATAAATTCTATTTATCCGAGTATAGTTTATATTGTTATGCGCTCCCGTTTGTGACAGTGGTATCAGAGCATGGTCTCCTCTCTTTCTCTATAAAGAAGGACGACTCTGGGAAGATACGGGAAGAAGCCATGACAAGCCAAGAGAGAAGTAAGCAGGCGGTAACCTAAGTCCTGCATGAAAAGCTTGTAGAGTTGGGAAATTTTTTTGTCTCTGCAGAAGTCGACACAAGACTTGGGATTCTTTGAGAAGGCGACAAGAGCATGATGCTCAAGAACCTAGAGAATCCAAGGAGCGGAATTCTCAAGATCGTTCAGAACCCGGAAGATATCCATGAGCATCAATCCATAACCATAGCCAAGAAATCCCGTCATTCCGGGAAGGATATGAAGTTTGATACTTTTGACTGATGGGAAGATGTCCCAAAAGCTAACGCTTTCATTCGATAGTTTGAAGTTGCCTTTGCAAGCGGCAATTTTTGAAAAGCGTCGAAGGTGAAGGATGTGACCAAACACCTCAAGGGGGATTGCAAGTATTTGGTGGTATACCAAAGCTCTGCAAGGAACTTACAACAACTACGCAAGGCTGAATTTTCGGACAAATTTTTTTTCCTCTACGCTTTGAGGAAGGCATTCAAGAAGATTGGGATTGGTTTGCCCAGTAGGAACACGAGCGAGTCAAAGCAAGTAGTGGTTCACTCTTGCCAAGGTAGCTCCATTCTTGATCCTCTCTGAGGAAGGAAAGATGAACAAATTCAACAAAGGACTTTTGCCCGAATTTTGTAAATGCATCTGCAAGATACTTTGCAGCAGATGGTGGAATCAGCAATACAAAAGCTGAAAGTGTGCACCTTAGTGTACATAGAATCCAATCCCCGTGGTGGGACGGGAAACATTGAACACGGAAAGTTTAGAGTAAGGGAATTAAATCTAACTCTTGAGTTCTTGAATAGAAGACCCTCAAACTTTAAGTGAGAGGGCAGGTCTTTAATCAAAGTTAAATCTTTGAGGAACTCATAAAATGCGCTTTTATCCACGAGATATGCATGTGTCTAACCAGGACAATCACTCTCGAGTATTTATGAGAGTAGGATCAATTTGAAACATTGTTTTCTAAGATGAATTGGTTTGCTCAACTAGCCCGAAGGTCAACTATTGATCTGGTATCCGGTAATTCTCGAATAGATTACTTGCTACTGTGGGTAGGAAAATTATGAAGGAACCATTCTGAGCTTTTCAGCAGAGAAAAGCTTTCATTAAGCTTTACTACTCTTTAAGACCACACCCCCTACCCGGTCAGGGAAGACATGGTAGTGCTTTTCACACAAGCGAATGAACACTCTCTCTACGAGGGAAGGAACAAGTGACGACTGCGGCTTGTGCTCGAGGAATCCAAGGATTGAATTCCTAGTTTATTTAATGAGCGGGTTTTTCTCTAAGATTGAGCCAAGGGATCGTCAGGTTGAGCGTCTTTGCTCTAAGGATCTTACGAAGGGAAGGAAATTTCCCAGGTTCACCGAAACTCTAACACAACTTAAGAATTATGTACACCTTTGAGTACATGGATAACACACGAAGATGCAGACCTATGCCAAGGAACTGGATGAGAGTTTGTTATACTCTCTTGGGCGCCTTTTTGCGCGCAAGGATATTCCGACACGAGAATCTCTATTTGAGATGTGTTCGGTAGAAGGAATTTGAGTTTCTCTACGGAGAAGAGGTTTTCTTATGGTCGTTGATCATTGAGTACGGTATGTGCTTTTACCATTACAGTAGCAACTTTTGGTTGCGGTATATGTTTCTCCATGAGTAGGTCAAGTAGCATTTACATGCTGCTAGAATAAATTCGAACTATTATGTTCGTAAGAATATAGTTCGCCAACCGTTTCAAAATGGTAAGAATTACATATGGGAGAACATCCCTGAGAATCAAAGAGGGTTCGCTCTATTGTGAACCGGGTTTGAACGTACGTTCAGAAAATGCTATGGCTAGAATCCTATCTGCCTGAGATTTTGCAAGGAAGGAAGTAATAAAGATTGGAAGGAAGTGCCGCCGTGCACAAGGAATCTTTGGATTGGAACCGTTCGCCTACGTTGAGCGATGGCCCGGAACAAGAACCTTCTTTAATGTTATCTCAAACTGTGTTTGTGAAAGAAAGACATCGAGCTTAATGCTCTATGACTTGGGCATTCCCTATGTGGGAGGACAGAAAAGGTTTAATACCCTCCGGACTAACAACGTAGGGTTATGCGCAAGGACATAGACATAGATTGATTTCTAGGAGAATTATTCTTGTCGGAATTGAGAAGGTGGAATTGAGTTAATAGATTCTTGGATGAGGAAACTTCCAATCTGTTGGAAAGACGCGAATGACGAGTTCTTACATGGCTCGTAACTTTAATGAAAGGTAAAGGATATTCTCGAGGTACTAGAGAAAAGACATAAACCGGTAAGGTAAGTATTGAATTATTGAATTATTGTTTAATTTAATTTTTAAGTTCTCTTTTGAGAAAGGACTAGCTTAACTCCACCATTGAGCAAGATTTGGAATCTTTCCGGTTTCTCCCCGGCAGTTCAGTTGGACCTCTACAGTTGAGGACAACTGTTTATAAGTGAGAGGGATGTTGCTAAATTGGCTTTTTCTGACAGAAAAATAATTCTAATTGAATTATTGGATTTATAAGTGAGAGGGTTTTCTTGCTTGGAACACCAGGAAAAATAATTCTAAATGAATTATTGGAATTTTAAGTGAGAGGGTTTTTCTCACTGGAGACATCTGAGTACATAGTATTCCTAGTGCGTCATTCAAAGTGATGACGGGAGCACTGTGAACGGGAATATCTCTAAGGCCACCAAGAACGGGTATTTCTGTTGCGTCACATCGGATGGGTGACAGGGAGCATCGGGAAGAAGTATCCGACCATCCGGGAATGGACATCTCTGATGCGTCATAGGATGGGTGACATAGAGCATCGTGAAGGGGATTGTACCGTAAGTTCGGTAGGAAAGGATTAGGTGATGGGGATTCCTGATGCGTCACAAGGTGGGTGACGGGTGTATCGGAAAGGGGATATCCATAGTCGAGAGGAAATCCGAACTGGAAAGAGGAATACGCGTAAAGACGCAAGCACAAGAATAAAGATGGGTTCTGAGAATCTTTTCTTAAGAAGCGGAATATTTTAACGAGTTTTCCAGGAAGAGCAGACGCTTTCCCGCGAGGACTCTATGTTTGCATTGCATTTGTGCATGTGGTTGCATTCAGGGACGCCTAGGGAGTGTTGTGAAAGGCATTGTTTTAAACTTATAAGGTTTTATTGAGTTTTTGGGCAGGTTCAGACCAATTTTAAAATATGCCGGCCGTCCACTTAATAAGTGGGCAGCCACTGAGAAAATAAAGCAACAAAACCAGCCAGTGAATTCTC
Source organism: Adiantum capillus-veneris (assembly GCF_014529385.1). NCBI lineage: Eukaryota > Viridiplantae > Streptophyta > Polypodiopsida > Polypodiales > Pteridaceae > Adiantum > Adiantum capillus-veneris. Next base: position 83,136,986 of record NC_140943.1, read on the forward strand.
TCTCCCTATTTCGGGTAGAACAGGGGAAAAAAAAAAACGGCCGCGATCTCTACGCGAGCAGCTATTCGTGCCATGGCCAAGGAGCTATAAAAGCACCACATGCCCTCACTGAAAAGGAAGTTACCAATGCCAACAAGAGAAGAGTCTACCGCCAGAAAACGCAAGAGATTGCGTGAGACTACGAAGCACGGAAGTCGCTTTTCCCGCGCAAGAGCGACAGGTATCTATCGTGGATTCGTCATACGAATTGTTGTCGCGTGTTTGCGTGTGTGTTTGTAGGTACTTCATCGCGAAGGAGAAGCGAGAAGGCTTCGGCCTACGCTTGGAGTTCCGGGAACGGAATTCGGGTGTCTGCGGAGTCTTGACTCCGAGTACAGACGGAAAAAGAATTGAGAGCTCGTCTCTCGGATTTCCCTTACGGGAAGGAATGACCATCGAGTCAGAGATTTAGAACGGAGGGGTTTTCTCCGGTTCTTGTGCTTGTAAAAAGATTCTCCCTAATAAAGAATTCTCTTTAAGGGGGGGGACCAACCCATCTTCTAGTCCCCAGTACTGTGTCGATCTTCTCACTCTCTCTCTCTCTCTCTCTATCTATTTCTCTCTATATCCTTTGGCTTCAGTATTAAGTGATAAATTCTATTTATCCGAGTATATTTTATATTGTTATGCGCTCCCGTTTGTGACAACAGCCAAGCAAATGCCAACATTTGCTTGAAGTAAACCCAAGTGGCGGGTGCGTGTCCTTGCATTAACAATGTTGTCCACCATGTAAGCGCATTGTCCTTTAAGAAAGTGGCAGCTTTCCTGACCTTCGAGACCTTTGTAAAATTCCCTCCCGCATAAGCTGTATCAAACTGTTGGAGGAAGGGAAGAGCCTTCGTTTTCTCCTCGAATCCACTCAAGGTACTGAACTTTATAGCTGCACCACCTTCTTTGTAAGCCTTTGGCTTCTCTATTGCCCCCAAGTTGTCATACGGAATGGTCTGCAACTTGGGCTTTGTGGTAGGCATGATCAGCACATCTTGGCCATTCACATTTTGCATGAAAGGTGCGATATCTGGCTGCTGTCCAGAAAAACCAGCCGTGCCAAAATGACCCTATGGCACCCCAAACTGACCCTGGTTGCAGTGGAAACCTTGTTGCATGCCGATACTACCATACATGGGGTTTGGCATGATGGCTTGCATACCCCCGAACATTGTTCTTGGCATGTACGGCTGACTTCCAGGCGCATAACCATCCATACTTTGGAACACTGATCCACCCCCGAAATACCCAGGATGTACCGTGGGTGGTGGAAAAACTGAGTGCATTGCCTGGTATCCAGCTCCCTGTCCATTCAAGACAGCATGCTGGCTGTGAAAGGTGGCTGGCTGAATTGGCATAACCTGTGGAATGGGCGTTCTAGCCACCTGTTTAAGCACGGGAGAAACCTGCTTTGGAGCCCCCGACTCCGCAACATGCGAGTGTTCCCTTTCCTCCTGTGCCACATGAAGTATCTGGGCTTGAGCATCAACAAGCTCTGTACGCGGCGTAGGTTACCTATTTTGTTGTTGCACCGGTGACGCTTGCAAGAACTCCATAAACCTCGGATTCTGCACCAGCTGCGAAAAGACATTCACCGCGGCAACTAATTGAGTCTTGAACGCATCATCCTCAAGTTGCCCAGTCATAAAGCCTTGTACTACTGGAGGGACATTCACATTGACAGGAGGTACAGACTGACGTGGCCGTTACCTCTCACCAATCTCGAAAACCATAGGGATCTCCTGCCTGTCCCTTGAAGAGGAACCCTCTTCCATAATTCCCTTCCCCTTGTCGTAATCCCCGCATTCTTGCACTCTGTGTCTTTATCCAAAACAATCCAGGTTCACTCTTTAAGGAAAAAGTGATTGATGTCCCGGCAATGGAACCATGAAACCGGCCCGTAGGGCGGTAGACGTTGGCTTTCACCCGAAATCCTTTACTTTATACACACACATAGAGCACTTTGCAAAGGTAACCTGTAACGAGGATTAACACTTAAGTACACACACGGTTCGGAAGCTAGAATGCTCCGAGCAGACACCGACAACATGAAGGCCCCAAAATTGGCGCCCCTTTCGGTATTTCTTTATTCTTTAACAGACGGAATAAAACTTGTGATCTCCTACAAGCTGCCCTGCACAATCTAGGCTAAGAAACACATGTTCTTGTCCGATTTCGGCAGCATAACTATACTAGGACGCTTCACAGTCAGTATCCCCACGCAATAGGTGACTTTCCCGACGCATACGGACACTTTGCAAAACCTGGCGAGAATCTGCAGCATGCCGAATTCTCTGTTTTCTGCCCCTAAAATGCGCTAGTTACCTGTACAGCGGTCCCCTCGCGTCCCCGAACCTCTTGGGGGTATTAGGGTCTGTTTAGGGCCGAAACCCTAAACCTGCAAAAATACACAGCAGGCTGTAATTCCCTGTTTTGGGCTCCGTTTCGCGTGCCGGTCGCATCTGTAGTAAGACCTCGAGCTCCCGCACCTGCAGGGCTACTTGCCCTTTGAATCGAACGAGATTTATGGCGTGAAACCTCTCCGAATTCACCTGTACCAGCGGGGGATTAGCTGCTAGCTAACCAGTACCTGTGCAAGAGGCTCTTGCCTCGGCAATCGCGCATGAACCCACATAATTGTACATTGGTCAAATGAAAAACCCACTAGTGGGGCATAACATACTGCTCGTAGGGGAGAGAGAGGGCAGTGTGTAGCGTGCAGGGCATCACTCGTGTCACCGCACTGTACATAAGAGGGAAAGAAAGCACTCCATAGCTCTTAACTTGTGACAGAATGCAAAAGAGGCTCTCTCCTATCTTAAAATTCAGCGCCCATTTTTCCCTTGAGAGGCAAGTGCACAGAAATGTGCCACTTGGCGCATTTACAAGCATTTTCCCGTTTCGGGTTCGCCGCTTAAAAATATCCTGACCGGTTGCCTAGTTGACTTCGCGGCAGAGTTGTAAAATGTTCCCCTAGTCATACCGGAGGTAATGACGCGAAAACATTTCTCGGCCCAAAATAGCAGTTCCCTAAATTTTAGGAGATGCTTCCGTTGGGCTCCCACTGGTCTTCTGACCATCTATCCTCATTGGGTCCGCATCCAAAAATGCAATGTGGCCCAACTATTGAATACTTTCAGTTGGTAGTCACACCTTGACTTTAGGCCTTTATTGAGTTCACTTCCTAGTATCCACCAACTTGCTAAGTGCGACGGGGGGACCTATATGATCTTGCTCTGAGCCTAGACATCCTGTTACCATACGAATTCCAGTGCCGACCACTACCCATCTGCGGGTGAAACTACCGTTCACATTGGCCATGCAACGTCCGACCACTTGCTACTACCAGAAGAGGGTCTCAAAAATAAAACAAAACCCCTTGGAAAGAAACCACAACTAAAGTTAGCAGTTGCCACGTCCTCGTGACAAAGGGCCTCTCCATACGTCTCCAACCATCTTGGCCTACAGAAGGTCCCCATATCTGCACCGCATACAATATAGCTGAGGCTACTAAATTATCAAAGAGCCATAACTGTTCTTGGAATTGAATGTGCGAACACATCCTCTCCAAGCCTCCCAAGGCCACATAAGCTCTAGTCAGTCTAGTCTCTGCCGCTCTCCCCAAAGAAAACCTCGGCCTAGTGAAGACAACCCCAACGTAAGTGTATGCATCTGTGTACACTACAATCTCCTGACCATATGTGAAAGTCGGTGCTGATATCTTGATCCACTGTGGTGTGGTGTTAAACACCATAACCTTGGTTTTACCAAGGTTTACAGACAATCCACTATCCTCGCAAAACTGTGTAATGCATCCAACTGTCGCTGCATATCTTCTCGTGAGTCAAAGATCAACACAATATCATCAGCAATAACAACAATGGGATCCACGTCCCTGCCAGTTGGACACCTCTATCACCCTCTCTGTCAATGTAATGAATGAGAGAGAGAGAGAGAGAGAGAGAGAGAGAGAGAGAGAGAGAGAGAGAGAGAGAGAGAGAGAGAGAGAGATGAGAGAGAGAGATGAGAGATGAAATGAAATGTTCTATTAAACGTCTTCAAAAGGCCAAAATGACCTATGAGACCAACTAATACAATCTTGGTGGATCTAATTCAATGTCTAGGTACAAAAACAAAAATGTAAGTAAAGTGAAAGACTAAAATCATCATTATCAGCATCATCAATGCTTGAGGTTGCCCGATATTGAGCGATGTCAGAGAAAGTATTGCATCGGTCGCTGATGAGTTTTGCCAATGTCCGCCTTTGTAAATAGTCATACTGGGTATCTCCCTTGTCGTGCTAGAATAATCCTGATCATTTTATGGAGCCTCTGTCGGTGTTGTGGTCGCCCTCGTAGACATGGGTGTCTAGTTCTCCCGAGCTCAATGGCTGTGTCAACTAATATACCTCTGGTATAAGTGGGCTATGAAGTCTACTGTGAAGCATGCTCATCTGGCTGCTGAGTCCTTGCTCTAAAGAAGTGAGTGATGTCCCTCTGTGAACGTCTCCCAATGCCCGATCTCCTCAAGTGACTCTCCCTGTGTTTTGTGTAGCTCTAACTGATCTTGATATCTCATGACTCTAGCCAATGGTCCAAAGACCTCTCTGAATAGACAATGAAAGCGGCCTCGTATCTCATAGTATACCGGACAATGGCAAATGTGATGTAACTCTCTCTCTGGCTCTATATGACACAACTGGCATATCCTGGCCTCTGTTGGTACTCTCCTGAATTTGCTAGTCTCAATCTCTAGCTCATGCGGTGATGTGCGCATCTGACCAATAGCACATTGTATCCCATAGGATAAATGAGTGTCCATATAGCCGGTCTAATCACATATCCATCCTCTGTTAGTTGGAGAAGATTCTCTCTATAGAAAGCCAACTTCATGCCCCACTCCTGTATCAGCTGTGTCCATGTGCTCCTGGTATCTAGCTAAATCAAATCCTAACGTATGAGTCTAGTGATCTTTGTCTGTGTGAGAGATAGGGAGGGTGTATCCAAGGAGTACTAGAACGGAGACAGTCTATCCATGCTGAAGCATGTGACTGAAACCATGATGTCATTTGCCCATACCAGCATGCTGTGCCTCCCTGTAGCGCTAGCTGTGGGGATGACTCAAGGGCTAGTCGAGGATATTTGTCTCTGATGCATGAAGGATAATGATCTAGTAAGGGCCTCGACCACGAGAGGGGGGGCAGCTAGCTCGGCTCGAATAATCTCATGTGGCATTGAGGCCTTAGATAAACCTCTCCTAAAACACGCCTATCCCACTGCTCGTACACCCTTCCTCTTTGCCCATCTACTCAATTCCTGCTCAAGGAGGGATGCGTACAACCGTGCCAATGTGTATCCAATCATGCTAGTGCGGTAGTTCCTAGGCTCCATAGGGTCCCTTGACTTGAAGATAGGTACGATCGTAGACAAACTCCAAGTATCAGGTAGGCCCTTGCACATGGCACGGTTAAACTTCATTGCTTGAAGCTTTCCAAGCAGATCTTTGGCATGTATAAAATGTTCCGCTACTAGGCCATCGTAATCATATGCTCTCCTCGTCCTCATCCCATTGATGGATTTCTTTACCATCTCGACGGTGAAGAAAGCACGTGTGTGTGGGCATGGCTCTAGCGGATTTAGAAGAGGTGGCTGTCTCGAGACTGTGTAGAGTGTCACAAGACGGGCACCACGTGCCAATAGAAAAGAACATATTGAACAAACCTTTAGCACTTAAATAACAACCGAACTAAAAGAGAGAGAGAGAGAGAGCACGACACGAGACGGGGAGTTGCAAAGTTCCACCCCAAGAGAGCACTGGCCCCAAACGTTGGCGCCCCACCTCCTCTGCAATCTGCGCATTGAAGAGTGTGAGAGAGGGGCCCCAAGGCTCATATTTAAAGGCCCAAAGCCTAAAAGCATCAAATACGAAAAGCTAACCCCAAAAAAACACACTTCTAAAATTTTTGGATTTTCCTAAAAATCCGCTGCGAGTTGCGGAATGTCCGTACAGGTGCCAAGTCATCATATTTTGTTGTGCAAAGTCTTTTCAGTGTGTTTCTGCTTTATTTTTAATGCCTTTATGTCACTTGGGCCCCATTGGACGGGGTCCCACAAGTTGGCGGGAACTTCTCTTTGAAAATAGCATAGTTACTGGGGAACGCCCCCTAGCCCCCATTCCGGCGTTCCGGGGGGCAGTTCCCTTCCCGAACGTTCCGAAATGTCCCGGAACGTCTGACGTTCCGGGTGGCCAGTGCAAACCGGAACGACCGTTCCGGAACGTTCCGAAACGTCCCCGGAACGGCCAACGGCTACAAACAAATTTGGCAAAAAATAAAAAAATTGAAGTAAATGTTTGGGCTTCTTTTTGAAGTGTGCAAGGCCTCAAGGACTCATAAAATGCACCCCTCTCCCCCTTTCTCTCCACAAGCTAATCCTCAAGGCTCAAGCTCTCTCCCTCTCACACTCTCAAGATCTCTCCCTCTCAAGACTCACTCTCTCAAGGCTCAAGGCTTTAAGCCTTCAAGCTCTCTTCCTCTCCCTCCCACTCTCTCAAATCTCTCTCTCTCTCTCTCTCTCTCTCTCTCTCTCTCTCTCTCTCTCTCTCATCATCTAGTCATAGCAAGGTTGAATGGTCTTCAAAACGAGTTTTTTGTGAGTATTAGAGTCAAAGCACTCTAATACTCCTTGTATTTAAACACAAGGAGCTAAAAAATGCTATATTTGGGTGTTTTTTATACCTCCCGTTCCGCGCCGTGCCCGTTCCGGACCCCTAGCCGTTCCCGTTCCGCGTTCCGGGTAACTATGGAAAATAGTCCCGCTCGGCAAGACTTTGCAAGTTGGTAAAACTTCTTTTGTTGCTTCTGCTTCTTCACTTAGGGTTTAGGCCCCTCAGTTGGGATCTGGAAGTCGGCTCGTTCTTCAATGGCTTGACACGTCAGCAATTTGTGACATCCCCCTTCTTGAAAGAAAGTAATTGTTCGCGATTACAGTATATCTACAAAACAACTCAAGTTAGCTCAATTTTTTTTTTTCGAGGGACATTCCGAGGGACAATCAATTTGCTCTTTTTTGTTAAGGAGTTGGCTTCTCCTTTCGGAACTCTTGATATTCCGGCGTAGTAAAATTAGCCATCACACCCAGAACGCACTGATCTTCCACGGGTGTCTTATTGCACTAAAATTACATACCAGGTAATCTCATCCAATTAGGAATATTTAGTGGTTGGCACATCACAATGCAATACAAATGCTCACATATGCATGTTACAAGACATAGAAACATAAAATCGCCGATGGACACTCCTCTTGCATAACCTAACAAGGTCCGGGCCGGGAGATATTCAACGACTCCCTCATCACTCCTCCCGCAAAACCTAAAAAGGTCCGAGCCGGGAGATATAGTGGCCTTTTACAACCAAACGGCCCCCAGACCGCAACCTGCATCATTTGGAGGTGCTGAGAGTAACCCACTGCTCAGACTTCTTAATACTCCTCCTGGATAACCATCCAGGTCCGGGCCGGGAGTAACAACATGTTTCAAGCATACAACCAAACGCTCCCCAGACATCCTGTCTACGTCGTTCGGAGGTTCAAACAATACCAAAACAACATTTCTCACTACTCCACCTGGGAGTAAAATCACCAATCATTGAAACCAGTATTAAAACAGAGTCAAACATTTCAAATCGGCACCATGATAGGTTCAAAACAGATACCATCCATTTCAAACAAATTCCAAACAGGATCACCAAACAAGTTCTCAAACAGATTCTCATACAAAATACAAACTTAAAAAGCAATCTCGACATCAAGCAAGCTCGAAAAGTCGACTGACTTTCCATCCTGAAACCTTCGTCAAAAATTAGGGTTAGGTTCCTTCCATGAGGTCGTAGCTGACCACAGCATGGTTCATAAGCGCTTGAATAGTCGAAACAAGCCTCGACAGACAGTGCTCCTGTGGCGGTGATGGTAGTCGCAAGATATACCAATCACACTGGACCTCCAAGGTTTTTAGCTCGAAAAGAGACACCTATTGAGAGATGTCGAGAAATTCAAGTTATAATCTGCTAGGGTTTCCATGGCAAGCATTTCAAGATACCCCACTCTGCCAGAAGTTGCACATTGAAGGAAGATGTCAGAAACCAAATAACTTCAGGTAAATATTTTCTTGAAGGCTTGTCAAGTCCTTGGAGTGTGCGTCTTGGTAGCTATAGACTTCCACCACTGCATGGCATTGCCTCTGAGAAAAATAGCAGCTCGAAACAAATCTTGGATCCTTCTCTTGCAAGTGATCTTTTTGGCTTATGTCTTGTAAGACATGAGCGGTGAAGACGAGAGTGCGCCCGATGCGCGATGAAGTAAGGGTGGGAGTGGCTAATAAGTCCGGGGTCGGAACCCGAAGGTACTTCAAATAAAATTCCAGTAGTTTTGGTTTGCTCTGTCTGCACTTTTGTAGGACCGGTGTGCTTTCAGAAAAGCACACGCTTGATGCTTTGATACCACCGTCACAAGACGGACACCACGTGCCAATAGAAAAGAACAGATTGAACAGACTTTTAGCACTTCAATAACAACCGAATTGAGAGAGAGAGAGAGAGAGAGAGAGAGAGAGAGAGAGAGAGAGAGAGAGAGAGAGAGAGAGAGAGAGAGAGAGAGAGAGAGAGAGAGAGAGAGAGAGGACGACACGAGACGAGGAGTGGCGAAGTTCCACCCCAAGAGAGCACTGGCCCCAAACGCTGGTGCCTCTTTCGGTATTTCTTTATTATTGCTGATTCGTAAAGTACAACAGCCGGGGAGCACCTTCTTTGCAATCTGCGCACTGAGGAGTGCTAGAGAGGGGCCCTAAGGCTCATATATAAAGGCCCAAAGCCTAAAAGCATCAAATACGAAAAGCTAACTGCAAAAAAACACACTTCTAAAATTTTTGGATTTTCCTAAAAATCCGCCGCGAGTTGCGGAATGTCCGTACAGGTGCCACGTCATCATATTTTGTTGTGCAAAGTCTTCTGAGTGTGTTTCTGCTTTATTTTTAATGCCTTTATGTCACTTGGGTCCCATCGGACGGGGTCCCACAAGTTGGCGGTAACTTCTCTTTAAAAATAGTCCTGCTCGGCTAGACTTTGCAAGTTGGTAAAATTTCTTCTGTTGCTTCTGCTTCTTCACTTAGGGTTTAGGCCCCTCGGCGTCGGGATCTGCAAGCCGGCTCCGTTCTTCAGTGGCTTGATACGTCAGAAATTTGTGAGAAGAGAGATGATGCATACGGACTCCATACCTCTGTAGAAGTGATGATTGGTGGGGGAGAATGCCCATGGTAGAGTGACCATGCCTCGCTTGAATCTTGGCTCAAAAACAACTGGTATAAATCCTGCTCTAGTCGAGCTAGAAACGCCCTCTTCTCCCGTTCGTACGAAATGCCGAGAAGCAATCCGTGGACTGTCTATGAGTGATGACTCCTAGAAGTCCCTCCCTCTGAAGTCAGGCTTTGGTCTCTCTGCACTCCTCGTCATACCAACTATTCTAGGGTATGCTTCCAGAACGTTGCTGCCCAGGCTCAGTGTGTGGGTATGCCTTTGCTAATGCATCCTGCAATTATATAAGTGAGTTTCTCTAGGGGTCTCCCTGAATCCTCTATGCATGAGCGTCTATAGATACCATCTATGTAGACAGAATCAGTCTCTGAAGTAAAAGTCTATATGGTATGCATGTCCGTGCCAGTCGAGCCGTGCTAAACTGGAATGAGACGATAAACGTGAGGAGCGCATGATCTATTACTATCTCTATAGGCCTGCGCCCGACTGTAAAGTTGTGAATAGAGGGTATGAAACTTGTCACGTGCACATCTAACCCTATGCGCATGTGGACAAGCTGCTTCAAGTCCAGGGTTCATGTCGTCTTAGGAAGTGTTCTGGTACCTTTGTGAGCCTGTGCGCAGGCCGTGCATCTCTAGGCACTTAAGAGTAGTTGCATTTCCTTTGGTTGCACACAACATGATCATTAGTGTTACAGTCAGTAGCCATCAGGAGCATTTTTCAGTGCACAGAACCTATTTTCCCTATTTTAGCCATTTTTCACTTAAAATGACTTTGTTGGGAAATTGTGTAGGGCAAATTTGCTAAGTTAATATAAAAGAAATCTGGCAGTCACTCAGTAGAGCAGAAGAAGCAAAGAGAGCACATGCAACCTCTTGTAGTAGGCCCTCTATCACTTCTTCTCAAGCAAGAACCTCAGAAGACTGGCGTTTTTCAGAGTCAAACCCAGCATTTTCAGCCCTGATATGTCAGGGTTTTCAGCCCAGATAGAACCAGCGTTTTTCCAGCAGATAGACCAGCGTTTTCAGCCACTGCATATCAGCATTTTCAGTCCTTGGATCCAGCAATTTCAGCCAGCCGTCGTCCTGGTCGTCGCCGCCCTCGTCGTCGCCGTCGTCTCCGACCCAGATCCTCATTGCATCATTGCATCAAGAACTTGCATCAGCACCTTGTATCAGATTTGTGCAATCAATAGCAATAGACTTCTCTCGCCATCGAGAGAGGGGCCCTTGGAGGAGGGTTTGACAACTTTTTTGGTGTCGTATTCTTCTCTCTCTATCTCTCAGTCTCAGCACCTTCATTTACAGTGTTTAGCACTTTGTTGTGATCATTTGCACACTCTCACTAAAGGAACGGAGGGCTGTCCCTTCCGTAAGTAAAAGGAAGCCTTGAGCACAGTTCGGAGCACTCATCTTGAGCAAAGTTCAACATTCACTTCCGCTGCACCTTACATTGGTATCAGAGCTTTGGCAGTGTTTTGTATCACTCAAGGAAAGAACCACAATAATTTTTTTGCTTGTTGCGGTTACACGTTACCCAAGTCCACTTGGGCGTGTCGATTCCTAATCTTGTTTTTGAAGAGTGACAAAAAACCCAAGAAAGAAGGGCTTGTCCAGCCTCCCCTTGTTTCTCTTTTCACTCATTGAGAGCGGACCGTGCACTTAGTGGCTTGCCAATCGACGTGAGGTGGGAAAAAAGCAACCTTGGTGTGAGCGCAAGGCCGCCAAGCAGTGTGCTCGCGGGAAAGAGGAGAGCTCGGGTAAGAGAAGATTCTTCTCTAACACAGATTGCAAGCTAAAGAAAGAACCTCAAGAACCCAAGAATCCAAGAACCACAAGAACCCAAGTTCCTCGTGAACTTGAGAACCCAAGACTTCAGTGCATGGTCATCATTCGAAGCGGAATGGATACTTCGCATGGAGGTGATGAGCATGGAAGTGGCGAAGAAGAATTTTCCCCACCGGAAGGTTTTTCCGACCCTCCCTCCTCCCCATCTACGCCTCTTTGTTCCAAATCCTATGGAGGCTTTCGTCAAGACGATGATGGACATATTGTTACAATAAGAAGTGCAACGCATTGCCTTGGAGTGCAAGCGTGAAGAAAGAAAGGCATCCTTGGATCGCGAATGCGAAGAAAGAACGGCATCCTTGGATCGCGAGTGTGAATAAGCGCGCTTGGCGGCCGATGAAAGAAAGGCAATCTTCGATCACGAACGCGAAGAAAGAAAAGCAGAATTGGATCGCGAGCGCGAAGAAAGAAAAGCAGAATTGGATTGCGAGCGCAAAGAAAGAAAGGCCGACTTGGAGCGTGAGCGCGAGCAAGCGCGCTTGGCGGCCAAAGCGAACAGGGTAGCTCTTTGAACGTGAGCGTGAGCAAGCGCGCTTGGCGGCCGAAGAAAGAAAGACAACTATTGATCTTGAGCGTAAGCAAACACGCGAAGCCCAACTAGTAGCGGCTGAAGACAAACGAGCGGCCTTGGAGTTAGAGCGTAAGGCATAGAAAGACCAACGCATGCAAGAGTTGGTCCTACAGGTACTCACCTCGAAACCCGAGCCGATCAAAGATGTTGGTGGTTCATCAAGTGGCGCAAGCCGAGATACGGACTCCAACAACCCCGTCACCGAGAAGTTGACATTCAATAAGTATGACGGTAAGATGGATGCTAGCGTTATTCATTCTTGGTTGCATGCTTATTTTGCGACAACTAAGAAGACAGGGAATAGCAAGGTTTTAACGGTAGCCATGTACCTTGCTGGTGATGCCATTAATTGGTATCACGCATGGCAAGAGGCATAGTTGGCCGCGCACCTATAGGAAGCCGAGGAAGACGTGTCCCTTTCCTTCAATTGGGCCAATTTCCAAGACGAGCTCAAGGCGCGGTTTGTGCCTCCTCAGTACGTAGCGCGGTTGAAAGAAGATTGGCGCAATCTCAAGCAGAATGGTATGCCAGTCATGTATTTTTCTAACCGTGTTTTGCAGCTCGGCACCCAATTACGCAAATCGGATGATGAGCGCAAAGAGGCTTTCCTTTTTGGGTTGGAAGAATATATCAAGTTCGATGTAGAAGTCTTCGACCCCGCGGATCTCAACAAGGCGGTAGCAATTGCTCTCTCCCAAGAGATGAAGCACAAAAAAGGAAAGCCTAAGGAGAACAAGTCGTCTCAAAGTATCTCTCAGACTTCTTACATTAAATGCCAAAATTGACTCTCCCATGATTATTTGTACTGAGGAGGGTCTGCATTCTTTGCCTCTCATTTCTCATGTGCAGGTAAAGCGTGAATTTACAACGAGGAGCACAAGCGGCATTCAGTTATGTCTCTCTAGTTACCCAGAGCATTCAGGCTCCAGACACATATTCAACTTTGTTTCCCAAGTTAAGCATCTCTTTTTGCAGGATGATCTTCCATCTGTCTGCCACCTGAGCGGCCGAAGGACCATTGCATCGAGCTTATGGAGGGGGCACAGTCTGTCAGTAAAACTCCCTACCGTTTGAACAAGACACAGGAAGAAGAGTTAGAGCGGCAACTCACGGAGTTGGTGGCTAGAGGATTCATACGTCCTAGTGTAAGGCCTTTTGCTACTCTTATTTTGTTTGTCCGCAAGAAGGATGGTTCGTCTCGTTTGTGTGTTGATTATAGGGCTTGCTCATCTCTCTGAACAATCTAAATGAGGGGCTGAAGCTCCTTCCTGAATAGGACTGCCATAGCTCCTGACCCACGTCCTCTATGCGTCGATCTCACATCGTGCCTACAAGTAGTCTCAATGGTATCCCGTCACTCTACGTAATGTGCCGCTGGGAGTCTGATGTGTCTCCATGTAAAAAAAAAGTCTCTTCCCTTGAAGCTATCCTCAAATGCGTATACATCTAGTTGCATTGATCCATTACAGTTCCATGCTGCCATTTTAAGGTTGGTCCCATGGGTCTCGCACCGTCATGCAGTGCGTTTTTCCAACACTACTCTCCCTCCCTTATAGAAAGCAATTTTCCTTTTCTCCCTTGCCGCCTTGATCTTTGGCATCAGCTCTTGCATGTGTGCTACTTGTGTTAGAGTGAGGTCATCACCCTCAAAATTGCCAGACAATACCATTTTCAACCTTTAATGTTGGCACTTACACATTACTCACCAGCAAGGCACACACTTGAAGTGTATTTTTAAAGTGACGTGCATGCAGTTTGAGCAGCATAGACACTTCAACAATATGACAATGTGATGAGTCAAATCCCCTCCAAGAGCTTTGTGCTTGGTGGAGCTACCACTCAAGATTCTAAGTCCATGTTCATACTTCATTTGCTCACTAATAGCAAAGGGGCTGATTGCTCCCAGATTTACTATTGAGCACAGGCAAAATCAAGTTTTGTGGAATAGTTACCCATACTGTGCTCACTTTATTACAATTGCACTCTCTATTACCCTTGTTGTCAGTCATAAACTTTCTTGATCCTATTTATTTACAATGTCCGTGATTCAAGCTCTCAACCAAGTAATTAGAGTAAGGCATGGTAGCTGCATATTAGGTTCATTGCTGGATTTTTGTGATCTGATCCTCAATTGTCGGACAAACTCGCCTTTTAAGGGTGCTATTGATGGCAAAGCTGGCTTATTTCTCTTGCTCAGAAAACTGCCAGCAGTGCAGTAGAACACAACCATGAAACTGAAAGAAAAAATTACTAACGAGCTTCCAAGAGGAGGTTCATAGTGGCTCACTTTGATAGAAACTCAAGTCTAGGTTTTGAAAGTGCCTTAACTTCTCCATTAGATGGAGCATTAACAATCCGTCATAGGTATTGCTGGCTGTCCGCCTCGGATGTGCGTATTCTGAGCACAATCTAGCGTTTCCTTGTAATTCTTATTTTTTAAGGTGGTGGTTTTTTTTTGGTTTTCCAGCTTATCTGGCCAAATTGCAGTAGGCAAACTCTTTACTTTCAGCAGCTCATCCAGTTTCATAGGAGCAACAGAGTTTGACATGGTCAACCATTTCAATCAAGTTTTTGAAACTAAGAGGAGCTTGTATCATCACGTTCTTTTCCCTTTTTAATCAATGTTGTCTTCATTAAATCTGTTTGAACCTTTGATCAAAGCCTTTGCTTTTAGGATGAAAGTGGCTTGTTTGTTTTCTGCTGAGGTTAAGGGTTCTGACAACTGAGATTTGACATTGCCTGCTTCTTTACTCTGTTATCTTGGTGAAGGAATTGCCTCGTTCTCCTGAATGGATTTCTTTTTTGTTTTCTCCAGCTCATCTTGAGGGAAATCCAGCAATTAAGGCCTCGTGCGGTGGTAATTGACTCTATACAAACCATATACTTGCCAGAGGCAGTAGGTAGCGCAGGAAGTGTTGTCCAGGTAGCTCTGAACTTTTCAAAATATCTGTTATTATGCTGCTTGCAACTAAGGGAAAGTTTAAACGCAATGCATTCTTACCCAGCAATTGTCTTGAGCGTTTAAAGCCCATTGCATGATAACGACTTCTTACTATGATACATTCCACATGTAGTAGTTAAGTATTAAATAGATGCAAGAATATGGTATGTATCCTAAGTGCCTTTCTTTCTCCCTGTCTCTGTACCCTTGGGTGCACAACTAATCTGAGTCGTGAAAGTGATGTCTGCGTGGTTTTATGTTGTATGACTTTCCTTCAAGTTTTTGCGATCTGCTTATATGAAATTCAAAGCCTGTAGAGTCGTGCAGGTGAGGGAATGTGCAGCTGCGCTCTTACGAATTGCCAAGAGAAATCAGCTTCCAATTTTTTTGGTGAGGCATTGGTGTTTTATGAGTAATTTTCTCTTTATCAAGCATTCTGGTCGTCCATTTTTTAATGTGGAGAGGACGGTCTTGTCGTAAGTGTTGCTTTGCTGAGGTGCTCCTTGCTAGCTTTTATAGGTGGGTCATGTCACACGGAGTGGAGACATTGCTGGACCTCGTGTTTTGGAGCATATAGTTGATGTTGTCTTATATCTGGAGGTTGGTTAATGCAATTCAATATCACTGACTCTAACAATTTTTGGCATGAGGATTCAATTGGCTGGTCTTGTCAGGGAGAAAATGGACTATCTCATCGTATATTGAGAGTTGTCAAGAATCGTTTTGGCTCTACTGATGAGGTATGTGCCCTGTTTTACTTATGTTTTTATTTAATTACAAACCTTACATAGAGATATTTGTGGGGAATTTTTTTTCAGGTTGGTGTGTTTGAAATGGTAGAAAATGGCCTGGCAGTGGTTGAAAATCCCAGCCAGTTGTTTTTAAGTCAGAGAGAAGAAGAATCGGGTGGCCCAGTATCAGGTGCTATAGCTGTGACCATGGAGGGCTCACGACCATTCTTAGTAGAAATCCAGGTCATGTTTTGCTATTACCGTCAAAGTTCGTCTGTTGATGGTTCAGGAGTATTAGACGAGTAGCTAATCAGTGCATCATTTTTGTGCAACTCGGGCTGTCTTTACGTTCAGTTCAGAAGTCCCTTCTTCCTTGTGTGGCACTTAGGGACCTATATAGATCTATCAATGTTTCACTTATGCAATGCTAATTCAATCAATAATTGCCCTGTGCACCACTGCCACCTGCGATTTTATGCATCTAAAACCTTGTTACTGCTTCTCTGTTGATGCAAGACATACTACTATGAAGCTCATTTGTGTGGTTTTAAATTGTCTCTGCAGGCACTTTGCACTGGGTCAACTAGTCATTTTATCAAACACTCTGTGAATGGGTTGGATCCTCAAAGGCTACATATGATTTTGGCGGTATTATTTTACCTTATCCAAATCTGTTTCACATTTTAGATGAAAAGACGTGGGTGTAGGGGTATACAAGATGATCTGCATCTTGGAAGTGGACACATTGCAATGGGAATCTGAGCTTATAACCAAGATCCATGAAGTGACACCTTATCCTGATGTTTGCTTGTATGGGGTTGCACCCCCCTCACTTTCTCCCTTCTCCTTTTGGAATATGAAATATATTGAAATGCTTGGAACAACATGTTAGAGTCTGAGCACAAATTGATGTTACAAACTCTAGGATGTGGAAGAAGGCTAGGCTGAAGTCGGCATTAATTATTTGTTGCTTGTTATTTAATCAGATCACTGCATGGTCACGGTGTTCCATGGGAACCTGTAGGATCTCTATATGAGGATCTTTCTTCTGGGTGGTGAGATGGTTGTAGTAGGTGAAACGTTCAAGTACCTTGGCATCGATGTAGACTCGACCTTCTCCATTGAACGCATCGTCAAGGAGCGAGCGGACAAGGGTAGGAAAAGCCTATTCGCATGCCAACACCTGCTGCAAACCGAGCCATCCCAATCTGGTCTTGACTAATTGTGTTTAAGGCGTGCGTGTACCCAGTGATTTGTTATGGCGTAGAAATTATGGGGGCCCACGATCAGCGTGTCCTTCACTCTTTGCGGCGCCTCGTCGTCATCAGGATGCGAATGTTACTCGGGAAGGGAGCAAGGTCAACCTCTGTAGGGACGACAATTCTCCACCATGAGTTTAACATCCCACCCGTACCTGCTTTTTGTGGGGGACGACGAGCAAGGGCTTTTGACAAGTACCACTCGGTTTCATCCGTCTGGATAGGCTCCTTGGTAAATAAGAAGCCTAAGAACCAACCGTTCAAGAAGCGGACTGGGACGACAAGAACCCAGAATTGGATGAATAAGTATATCCCAGCGGCTGACTTTAGCTCAGTCTGCTACCATGCATGGGACAAGAGGCATTCGTGCTTGGCATTGGAGCCCTATAAGACGACCGACTTTGAACAAACATGTGGATACCTACTGCAGCTCAATAGGAGCACTGTCATGAATAGGAAAGAAGAGAGAGTGCTGGCTCTCGCTAGAGTTGGTGGACTCAAACTGGTAGATAGTTGGAGGCGCGGACACAGTATTTGCTCGCTGTGCGCCTAGTTAGAGGGTCGTTCGCTTTTGCTTTTGCTGGTGTCTTGCTTGGCAATTGATGATTCTAGGGGGCACTGGCTAAACTGATTCAACTCCACCTTCAATGATATCGACCCGCCGTTGGACCGTGAAGAAAGGACCGTTATCCTCCTTGGTGGGGAGGCTCGCGGGAAGAGGCTGCCCTTTTGGGTACGCTGTGATTTGCACTTCAAGAATGGAACCGCAGGGCACGTGCTTATGGCGAAGTTCCTCGGTGAGGTCGTACCCAGCGATAAGTTACTTGGAGGAGGCAACTCCGAAGGGAAGACCGAAGCAAGTCCCGCAGTACCTGGGCCTCTGCACAGAGGTACTTGGTTGCTGTCACGCCCATAACTAGTCAGCGAGATGGGTCTCTCAGGGCACTGCACTAAGAATGTAGATAATTTTGGCCTCTTGGGAAAGAAAAGCCTCACGTAGTCCAGAGGAAACTAGTGACAAAAGCGTCTGCCCTAGGAGCTTGGGTGCATAGTCTTGGTCGTTCTTCTTGTGCACTTTTTTGGTGTATGAGGGGAACGGCCGGGAGTGCCCAACCCGACTCCTAAAACAAAACAAAATAAAATCTGCCGTCGTTCAATTCAGGTTTAGGAAGGAACGTGACAAAGTCTGAGCACAAATTGATGTCACAAACTCTACCAAGTGGAAGAAGGCAGAAGTCGGCATTAATTATCTGTTCCATTTTATTTAATTAGATCAATGCCATCGTTCGATTCAGGTTTTGGTTTCCTTCCTGTTTTGTTATATATTTCAAGGTCTAAAACGCTGTTAGTAAAACAAGACAGACGAATTAGGGTATATGCCATATGGACTATTAAAGTTTCATAGAAAGTCTGATGATTTTCTCTCCCCTTGAGAAGTTGGTATAGCACATTCAAGATAATAAATGTCATCGCACTTGGAATATTTAAGCAATCACTACATTAACCTTGAGCCTGAATACGAGATCCCCATGGCATCTCACAATTATACAATGCCCCTACAACACTTGATGATAATGAGTGAAGTGTATGGAGTGGCAAGGATGTTGATCAACTCCTAGTGTGTGGGGTTGTGCCCCTCCATTTTGGGCTGATGCTAGTTATGAGAGAACTTGTGGGACCACTTCGAGTTGTGTTTGCTGCGATGCTATATGCAATGATGCTTGTTCGTTGTTGCCCACCAGGAGGCAAGTCATCCACTGAGTTCAGCCATATCTTGACTGAAGTCCCAGTGTGTACAGGAAATTGTAAATATAGGAGCTAGCCCACATTCTACTCTGAATGTCTTGCCAAAACTCCTTGGTGACAGCAAGACTCAATGGAAGTTCCTATGATAATGCTCTAAACATTTAAAATCCTTCTGCCCAGTTGTGGTGACTACATGATAGAAGCTGTATCTGAGCTGTTAGCTGGACCAAAAGGATCGTGCTAGAATCAGTAATGTGGTCGCATTGAATTTTTGCTGGTGGTCTCCTGTTCCAGGATCTATAGCTTACATCTGCAACCTGTAGGCTGGGATAATACTAAGGTAATGGATAGTTCTTCACACACACACTGCGACCTGTAGGCTGACTTCACACACACATTTTTTTTAATAATAATATTAGATGGAAATACTAATGGGAAACCTCAAAGTGAGGGAAACCCATAGAAAACATTACATGTGGCAAATCAGAAACAATTAAAGTAAAGCTCATAATGGAAGAGAGCTCATCCAAGTCAAGGGCAAATTTAAGAGTGTTGAAGAGAGGTTTTGAAGAGGAATACATAATCCACCTGAACCTGCTGAAACATGAGAAAAGTATGTGCTCTCCAAACTGTCCATAGCACCCAAAATCTGACCCAAGCAAAGAAGTATGCCTACGGCTGAAGCAGAGGCGGAAGCACTTCAAAAAAACGCCAAAAATATCGACCAAAAGGTATCCCAGGGAAATGAGTGCGAAGGCATGTAGAGATGTAATCCACAAATCAATGCATATGAGGACAATATCACAATAAATGTGGAATAGTCTCAATGCCGGCACCACAACGAACACATCGTGAGGAAGTGATTCCTCTGGAGCGAAGAAATCTGCCAGTTCGGAGAGCCCCAATGATACATCTCCACATAAACAATGGCTCTTTCAGGGGAAGTTTAGCATGCCACACTTTCATGACTTTACTGCGCCAGCATGTACCTTTATTCATATTCCATACCATATTGCAATGTTCCGCTAGCCAAGAAGATGACTGCAAATGGCAATATACCTTTTTCGCAGATAAAGAGAGGATAGAGGAACCAACATAAATCCAATCACAAAGTCGATCCTCAACAATGAACTACGGAATAAGAGGTCTAGAATCAACAATATCCTTGATCTCACACACACACACACACACACACACACACACACACACACACACACACACACACACACAGCGTGACCTGTAGGCTGGGATCGGACTAAGGTGAGAGTTAGTACTAAGCTTACATCTGCGACCTGTAGGCTGGGATAATACTAATTCTTGGCTTCACTCACACACACAAACACACACACATGCAAGCAAAAAAATGCTCCTGAACCCCCCAAACCCCCCCCGCCCCCCCCAAAAAAAAAAAGTGCATTCAAGAAATCTCACAACACGAGGGTACGAGTAGCAGAAATGTGATGCGGACCCCAAGTGTCTTCTCTGGAGTTAAAGAGCATAAGAGGTAGAGTTGTCAAGTTTTCTCTGTGCATGCATGCCTGTACAGTTACCTCCAGGCTTAAAGTACAGTAAAGGTGTTATAGTTTATCATAGATGGATTTTGAAAGGGCTGATAGAACTAAGTGACTATCCGCCTACATTGGCTCAGTTTGTAAGATGTATTTTCCTCGATTTCAAGTCAAGCGTATTGTCTTTGTGTGTTGCAGGTTCTCTCCAAACTAGCAGGGGTGAAGGTTGAACATCAGGTAAGAACCTTGTTCTGTTTCAGCTCTCATCTGTGCAGAAACTAGTTGTTGGTGTTGCTGAAAGTAACTCAACCAACACAGTATTGTAGATACTTCGAACTTTATGGTGGAAGACGAGAGGGGATTTAAGGCTACCTTAAGAGCTTTATTATAAAACATGTGCGAGGTTTCCCACAAATTTTGTTCTCACAACTCTTTTCTGTTTTCAGAATGTACTTATTAATATAGTGGGCGGGCTTCAAGTACGTGAGCCAGCTGTTGATTTAGCTGTGGCTGTATCAATTTGTAGTAGGTAAGTTCTAAATAATCTATTGAGGGACTTAAAAGCCTGATGAGAATCCCACTTTTTTGCAAATTAATTGGATATCCTTCTTTCAAAATATGTTTTCATGTGAATGTGTATCTTCAATGATACAAATCTTTTGGTGCACAAGTGCATGCTAAAGAAGCTCCATGATATTTGAAATGCAGTTACTTGGACCGACAGATCCCACATGACATGGCATTTATAGGAGAAATTGGCCTTGGTGGTGAAATAAGACCGGTAAGCCGGATTTTGTAAAAGTAGGTATAATCCCTGTTCCACTTATTCATTTTGCATCGAATATCGTGATGTTTGTGCAGGTGAAACAGCTTGATAAGCGAATTTCTGAAGTAAGCAAACTTGGTTTCAAGCGTTGCATAATACCTAAAGCGGCAGAGAAGGCAGTGAGAGTGAGTTTAGTGGAGTCAGTCAAGCTTGTTCATTGTGCAACTATTCAAGAAGTGATTCAAAAAATAGTGGACACATTTTCTCCGGTCTAGCAAGAGGGGTGTGACATTCTGTTGAACGTGTCGAGAAAACAGCTTGCTTTTGGAAAAATCCAACCATTCTAAGGAGGAAGTTAGTTCACATTGTTTCCTTCTTCAGGTGCCTTGTTAAAGTATATGAATCAGATAAAAAGAGCCTTTTGATAACAATGCTTGGAGCTATGCAACCACAGTGGGCCCAACATCTGGAGTCCTCCAATTTCAGGCAAATATCTACCTTTCTTACAGCCATCTTATTGGCAGTAGGTCTCACATACAATTGACTGCCGAATTGAGCTTTCTACACCCATCATTGGTCTTAAGAGTCTTTAGTACTTGTGATGGAGTGCATAGATGTATCTTTTGAGCCCATTTGAGGGAAAGTGATGTTGTGTACATAGATAACGCGGACACGAGACAGCTACAACTTATTTGATGTATATATTATTCTTTTTTATGGTTACAAAGGGTCCCCTCCATTTAGCTTGATTACAGTAACGAAACGACATTCTGATGTGCTGTTATTGTAGCATAAAGGGATCAAAAGATAGGATATCTAAGGTCAAATTTTAATGCTTGTATGGCTCACATTGCTACCTTTACTTTATCCATTTTTGTGTACTTGAGCCACGTCAATCGCTTGCTCCATGTTTGGACGGAAAAGGTTGCAAACAGAGGTATAAATAAGTTAAAGATGTTAGAAATTGAGCAAGGAAATATCACTAGACAACAAGAACAAAAATAAAATAGGAAATTTGTTGAGCAAGTAGAAACAACAATACATACAAGAGAAGTGAAAGAGGAAATATTTGAACTTAAGACTATACTGATGTATTGTGTAGCAAACTTGGCCCATGGTCTACGTATGGAATATGTTGTGTGGATGGAAGTTTTGATATCTCACCATTGTCACTATGCACATTCTGTAATTCCTTTGACTTTTGCCACATCCTTGTAGGTCATTACATGTCTATTAATATACATGATGCCATAATTCAACAATACAATATGTTCAAGGAAATATAAGGGTCTAATCACTTTTGAACCGCCCTTCTTTTTTTTTAATAGAAATGACCTGCAATAATTTCAGAATGCCATCAAATGCACCAAAAATATGAGAAGTGCTATCAGAATAACCATTGGAAGATTCAGTGATGTAAATGCAAACACATATTGGAGCTTTTTAGTTTGAAACTTTCAAACAAGATATTTACACTTGTATTCACATATTCTGAAGGTTTATAGTTGTACAAAGTCACAAGTTTGTAGTCTTATGACCAACGTTCCAATAATATGAGTACCAAGGACAACTAGTAGAAGCTACCCATAGCCAATGATGACTTGTTGAGATGAGAATGAAAGCCCCATCAATGAAATATGAACAATTGCATCTTAAACAAAGCATGACTAGAACCACAACCCTACATAAAGCACGATCTTAACCATATTGGTAGAGCAGAATACAAAAGAGACCATTATTGGAACAATTAATGGAAATAAAGTCATGACAAGGAGATCATAACCAAAAATGGATGTAGCGTAATTTGCATTACCATTTTCATTAGCACGTTGGAACATATCCCAAAGAGTGGCTCACTTGTGCAAACCAGTTGCAATAATCAATTGATCTATAACAAAGTTTTAAAGATTTCAAAGCCACGACAAGGTGGCATTGAAACAACTCATAGGGCATACACATATGGCTCCATACACATTTTATGGTACAAAATATGGAACCACTCAAAACTCTTTTCTAATTGCCAACTAAAGCTTGTGGTTTTGGGATTCAACCATCCTACAAAAGGACAAACAAGGATAAAAGAACATAGAAATTATGCTAAATTTATCCTTAATTACACAAGCACAAAGAAAGCATGCCTTAAATTACCTTCGACTTACCCCCAGTGACGTTTGAATCTCCGTGTGTGTCCCCTCGTGTGGTTCCATACGCCATGAATCCTCAGGTCTTCCGTCTATAAATCCATGCCCCTCTTCGTAGAAAGACTTCTTGTCCTCATTCCTTACTTGCATGGTGTTAGGCATGCAAGCCTTTGTTATGTTAAATCTATAATTTAGTAAGGTAACCTTATAGCCCTTTAAAAACAAATCTTCCTCTCAAAGGCATTATCCTTTTCTTTCTTGAATTGTAGTGCTTCTCCATCTACTCCAAGAGTGCATAGAAGCCATGGCTAATGCATATCACTCCTTTGTATATGTTATAGACATTACCCCGCTCCTTTTTGTTATAAACATAAAAGCAAAATGTCAAAACTCAAACAAGGTATTATTGATTAGCACCGAAAGAGTGATGAAATCACCTACAAAAGAGGCACGAAAGTTGTCCCAATTGTAGCTTCCAAGATGTAATTTTCCCACACCCGCCACCATTGATTTAGTCCTCTTGTTGATCATACCTTTGAAGGTTCAAAGAGTGCAGTAGATTCTCTACCTCGTTCCTCCTAGTCCATATGGGAAGGCTTGTTGCAGCCTTGTTTAACCGCAATTATTATCACATCGTGTAGTTAGTGTGCCACACACCCCACCATCTTATCTCTTCTTGGTAAATTTGAGACCACCTTGCTCCCCTATGATGGGCTAAACTTGGAGCATATCCTCATATCATTCTTTCTTATTCTCCTCATCTAATCTGAGAACAATATTATGGTGTCACAAGTAACATTTTTGGCAAATTCGACAAATCCTCACCTTGATCTTTCAATCACCTCTTGAAACATCAAGTTCAACACATGGTATGCCTAGATAACTTCTCTCCCACATAACTGGTATGGGGTGGTGAAGAAGAGGATCATTGTCGGTGGTACTAAATTTGGCAATGCATACATGGAATGTGAAACTGTCTTTGAAATATAGCAGAGTAGAATTTCATTAATGCATTGCATATACCCAATATTACAAAGAACTTATTTGTTGTGGGCATGGGTTGTAGGTTAGGTCTGAATTAGATGGTTTACATGTGGAAGAATACAAAGAAGAATGGAAGGCTCACTGTGCATATACGGAAAAAATTGCCATGATGTACAACCTACTTCATTTGAAGATTTAGGGATGAAAATTAGAAGCAGGCTATGAATGAGAAGATGGATGCCCTTGATGCTAATGAGACATGGGACTTTGTATCATTGCCAAAAGAAAATCATGTGATTATTTATAATCAAGCTTACCAGGTGAAACACAATGCAAATGGCTTAGTGAGAAGGTACATTGTAGCAAAGGGTTATGCACAGACCTATGGCATTGATTATGAGAATATCTTTAGCCTTATGGTGCTATTATACATACCAATATTGTAGTGGCTCCATCAAATGGTTGGGTTTTGCATTCGATGGACGTGAAGATTGTGTTCTTGAATAATGACTCGTAAGAAAAGGTGTATATGGAGCAGCCAAATGTATATGAGGATGTGAAACATCTTGAATATGTAACTAAGCTAAGGAAAACACCTTATGGACTAAAGTAAGGACCAAGAGGTTTGCATGAGAGGATTGTAGCATAATTGGCAACCATTGGGTTTTGTAGGGATGATGCAAATCATCTTTTTTTGTGAGGGAGACTGAGATAAGTATTGTGGTCGTATGCATTATGTGGATGAGTTGGTTGTTGGTGGCAATCATGAGGCTAAAGTTGAGCATGTAAAGAGTGTCTTGAAACAAGATCTTGACATGAAGGATTTGGGAGAGTTGCAATATTTTTTGAGCATCGGGATTATACACACAAAAGAGGGCTATCACAAAGAAAATATGCATATGCTGTCAAAGTATGATTATAAGCCTATTGTTGTGCCCTTAGATCAAAATTGTAAGGACAGTGCGGGTGATGTAATTGAGAGTGCCACTAGGTACAACAAGATTGTGGATAGTTGATCTACTTGACAATTTCATGACCATAATTGAGTTAAGCGACTGAGTTGGAGCGCTAGCTTATGCAGCTTTCTAGGAAGCCACATTTGGATGCAATGAGGTGCACATTGTGCTACGTTGGATTATGCATTGTGTTATGATGCTGATATCATGTTGCAACTTTATGACTATGTAGATGGATATTGGGCTAGTAATCTATTTGATTGGTGATCTACTAACAAGTTCATGTTCTTATTTGAAAGTGGAACTATCACATGGAGCAGCAAGAAGCAATCCACTATTGCTTCTTTTGAGTACAAGACTGAGTACAAGGGTGCTACAATGGCAGCATGGTAGATGCTAAAAAAGGCTTGTAGGTCACGATACTTGCTCTTCTTCATCTCCCTCATGCTGCTGGATCTGCCATCACTTGGATATTTTTCACACACAGAATTTATTTAATTATTATTTTGTTTTGCCAAAGTATTTAGCAAGAGGGATTTCTCATAGGCTTTCATGCCTTTGGGAAGTTCTCAAAGCTTCAGAGAAGCTCTCATCGTAGAGGATGGGCAAAAAGGTTTGATGCAAGATTTATTGGTTTTTTTACTACACATTTGAGGTGTTTTGCAAGAGCACTTTGCTAGATGAAGTATAATCCAAAGATAGATGAAAAAGTGAGACCTTTGTGGAGTTCATGTTTTGGTAGTTAGAAAAGAATACTTGATGAATCTATGGCACCTTTGCTTCATGGTTGAGGGTTGTGCTTACCCAAATCTTGTTGTAAATCTAAAACATTTTGTCCATAAATTGTCAAATAGATTATATGATGCATCTAGTTCATCCATAAGCAATACACGTATGCAATCTAATTGTCAATATCTTGCATAGCCCCATAGATGTGATGAGATAAATTTCATGCCTATATTTTGACCCTATCCTTGCTATGAACAATGGTTCATTTAGTGAAAAGAAATTATTGCTGCCAACATTGAAATCAAACCAACCTTTAATAGGCCTTGCCATGAGAGAGGAACTATATGACACATTATGTGTAAGTTGAAAAATACTTTGTCCTTGTTAGTCTTCTCATTGGTGGCCTTGTGATACCATCCTAGTCCCATAAATTTTTGATTGAACTTTCCCTCCTATACATCTCATGTCATACCCATGGACTTTGATACATGGCACTTTTTTGTCATCTGCAAGTCCAAAATCTAATCCATCACTTGATGAATCTGCATTAGTATGTAACCATTCCAATTTCCAAAAGGTATTTCTTCAAGAGTGGGAGCAGTAAGTTTTTCTTACTTAGGACGTCTTGTTTGAGATAGGCTCTTCTATTAGTATGAGATCCAGGTAGAGGTTCCTTTTGACCAAAGGGGCAATCTCTTTAGAGGTTACTATTGTAACTTTGATTGCAATCATCTAGTTCTACAAAGTTTAATCTTCACTACAAGCATAGATATCCATGTATGAGTACCACATTTGGTATTTTCCAAGTGAACCAGTAGACCTGATGCAAGTTTCAATTAGGAAAACATTGATGTTCTTAGGAAGAAGCTTTCCATCGATGGTAGGGAGAAAAATCTCCTCTAAGGGTGAAGTAATGTCACGACAAAGGGTAGGACAAGGTCCTAGACAAGACCGGCTTGCATGCTATGAATAGGGATCTTATAAAGATAGGGCCATTGGACATCTATAAGAGAAGTTGATTGGGAGGAGAAGAGGCATGCAAAGTCCTCTTAGTCCTTACATATGACAACGTAAAATCTGGCAAATAAATGCTCTGTTAAAGAACAAAGGTACATAATAACAAGTAAAAATTCATTCAAAGTGAGAGAGTAGTAGAAGCTATGCCACAATCACTAGTATCAATTCAAAAAAACAAAAAACAAATCTTTATTAAGCAACAAGTTATTATTCAATGTCTCTACACAAGGACTAATATGATTTAAGATGCTATACACATCTTAGCTGACAAATCCAATGTCATAGGATATTCAACAGACATGAGCTTCATGAATTATAGTATCTTGGTCATCTCCCAACTATTCTTTTGTAAATAACTAACATAATAGTCCTTATACAAAGGTCCTAGTCATATAGTAAACATAATAATCCTTGAATGTAGATCCTAGACATAGACTGTTTCAACCTACCAATTATAAAAAAGTAATCACAATGTTATACCTAAAAAAGTATAGCTCACCACAAATCTAGCATGAAATGACACATCTATAAGAATTTACAAAAATGACGCAACCTACCCACTATTGACCAAACACTAGATTAGAGATGGTTTGACCTATCCTTGCAAGGGACAAAGGTGGGAAATGTGTAAGAAACTAATCGAGACAACTCGAGAATTGATAGAGCCTATATCATTCAACCTATCTCCAAAA
Source organism: Adiantum capillus-veneris (assembly GCF_014529385.1). Classification (NCBI taxonomy): domain Eukaryota; kingdom Viridiplantae; phylum Streptophyta; class Polypodiopsida; order Polypodiales; family Pteridaceae; genus Adiantum; species Adiantum capillus-veneris. Next base: position 83,164,207 of record NC_140943.1, read on the forward strand.
ACAAAAGAATAGAGAGTTGAACTTGAAACACCTAAGGCGAAGAGTTTTGGAACATCCCCCTAAAAAAAAAACCATATATATTAGTAAGCTATAAGTTAATTTGATCCATTCTCACTTGTGACCTTGAATATAGCCATGCATTCTCACAAGCTCGTGTGGGCCAAATGCTGGTTTCCACATAAAGGCTGTAATAAAAAACTGATGAACCACTTTGGTATGTGTTGCTTTCACATTGGAATAATGAGAAGAGGATTCTAGTGGAAGCAATTGCACCATGTGCACAATTTTTTTCTTACCGTGAGTAGCAGATGTTGGAATTGTTTGAAGCTTGATAGCTAATTAGAGCTCGACTCAGAGTAATTAAATTGGAAATTTGAGCATCAAATGAGCTAGTCAAATCTATTAATGGTTCAAATATTTAGATATTAGATGACCAGATGGAAAAGAATCAGACAAAGCAAACTTCAGATAACAGATTTAGATGAGATTGGCATCAGACCTCAATCAAATGATTGGAATAAAATGAAAAGAAAAGTTAACATTGTGAGACATTGAATGAGAGACAAATCAAAAGGTAGTTGATTGCAGAACATAGTTTAGAGTACAATTGGAAACATATTGTTCAGATTCAGATTTAGATACAAGGTTCAGAAATACAATGAAATGAAGACTGATAGCTTGGGGATGGTTATCATTTAGAATGATACAAAGTACAAATGATGAGATAAACGGGCATTGTCTATAACTGTTGGCAGTGAGATTTCTTCTTGGATGTTGTTTTGCCAATGTATAGTATAGAGCCACTGCTTCCTTCATATGAAACAACTCAACTCCCACCATCCATATTCCTCCTCCCCATTCTTAAATTTGGCATATTTAAAATCTTAGATGTAGAGGGCTTCATCTTTTGTGTTTGCCCTTCTTCTTGTCTAGTGCTTTCTTCATTGCTAGCTTCTAGATTACACTGGGTGGCATATGAGCAAATGGAGTTGGTGGCCCACAATTTTATTGATTGGTTCATGTTGTCTAATAACCATATCATTCTAAGGAATATTGGAGGCCTCATTATCCTTCACGAGTGTTATTAAATATCCTCTTGCTCTAGTTTCTCACTTTGGGTGGTCATCATATCAACGTCATAAGGTGTGAGCCGATGCCATTCCTTCATGTTTGGATCAGGTATTGTTTTCGTTCCCTTTGTCAATCTAGATCTGGCCAACTTGTGACATATTGATGTGGTTTCCATCCACCTAGCTGAATCTGGTTGATTTACTTTGATTCTAGGTTTGAACAAAATCTTAGAAGTTTCCCTAAATTGAGGCTCAATCAGTTGGGTGGATCAACTAGATTCACCCAGCTAGATTTGGCTGATTTACTTTGATTCTAGCTTTTAATAGAATCTCATCCACTTCCATAAAGTAAGGCTCATGTCTAGCCCTATCAAGTAGATCCTTCTTTGGAATCTTTGATGCTTGGATGTACAGCTATAGTGTATATTAGCACAAGCACCAGATATAGACACACATAGAATATTGCAACTACCCTTTAGGCTATCAAACACACACACAAACTTGGTCACTTCAGTCTACCTAGGCTACTTCTTTCGTAATTTGCACACACTTCACTCATGCTTTGGTATCAATAGTGTGATCTGTTGGTTATACTATCTTGTGTGATGCTCACTCTCTCTCTCTCTCTCTCTCTCTCTCTCTCTCTCTCTCTCTCTCTCTCTCTCTCTCTCTCTCTCTCTCTCTCTCTCTCTCTCTCGGTCTCTACATTTACCTATGAGTGCTTCACTATGAACTATGACTTGACTCTATCCTCTCGGTATGTAATCCACTTGGGGTTTGGGATTTTTTCTCAATGGATGATAGTTTATACCCTTCTTTAATCCCCATGAAAGTTCTATGCTAATGAGAGTTGTTGGCTAAAGAGAGAGAGAGAGAGAGAGAGAGAGAGAGAGAGAGAGAGAGAGAGAGAGAGAGAGAATGAAAAATGAAATGTTATATTAAAGTATTCAAAAGGCCAAAATGACATTGAAACCAAAAAGTTACAACGTGGTGAATCCGATACAATGTCTAAGTACCAAAAATAAAAAAGGTACTGAAAAAAGGGGTACTATAGAATCCTAAACTGCTAGATGTGAATTGAGCAGCTAGCTTGAACTGTGTAGGATATGAGTAGGGGGGTATTAACCCTCACGCACATTCCTATCACCTACAACGGACATTGTATTATTTATTTGGTAGAGTCAGGTACCGGGCTTGTTGGTCCAATAGGAAAAGGGTAAGAGTGATCGCCGATGAGAGGCGCACTCTAATTGGAACACTCAAGGGATTAGTTGGCTAAGAATGGACACCCAAGTGTGAATGGGGCGAGCTCATATAAAAGTCAACTAAACCTAAAATTCACTCATTCTCTCATTTGTGCAATTGAAGAGTGCTCTTGCTCCATCTCCATCTTCTTCTTCTTCTTCATCTCCTTGTGTGTGTGTGTATGCGAGAGAGAGAGAGAGAGAGAGAGAGAGAGAGAGAGAGAGTGCGATCGAGCATTGCGGTAGCACGAGGCGGTTGAGCGCGGCGTAGCGGCGTCTCCCTCTTCTTCGTGGCGAGGAATCCTCCACGACGGCAAGCGTAGAGCGGTGAGTGACACACCATCGCCATCTTTGAGCTTACTAGTTTAGGCTTGTTGTGTGCTTGGAGCCATTTGTGGCTCGCACATGGTGTATCGACAAGTTCCTTGCATTGACACGTGCGACATACGTGCACAGGTGAAAGTAGTAATTGAGGGCTAATACAATACATTGTGTGTGTGTGTGTGTGTGTGTGTGTGTGTGGAGATATAACGGGTAGGATCTGATACAAAGGTTGGTACAAGACGAAAAAGGTGTACAATCCCCTAAAGTGCTAAATCGCAAGAGATCCATCATCGATCGCTAGCAGATCTCATAAACTCCTCCATGGTTAATATTCTAGTAGGGCATTATGCGTATCAGGCCAAAGTGATCCAAATCCTTTGATGTAGCCTCCAGTGATCCTATGTAGTCCTTCGTAGTCGTGGGTGCCTAGATCTCCCTAGATCGATCGTTCATCGTGTCACTGGTGTGAGGAGAATGTGAGCTCTGCTGTGGTAGCTTCTCCTCCGATTGCCCAATGTCCGCTCTAAAGAAGCTTATGTTAACTGAGCCGACGTCAGTTAATAGGAGCTGCTAAAGATCGAAGCCTTATGAATGCACATCGAAGATGAATATGAAGAAGCAATGAAGATTGGAGTTACACTCTTTTCACATTTTTCCAAAATGGCCATGTATTGTAAATTCCCAATTTATTTAGCCATTGTGATAATTGTAACGTGTTACGAACTCAATAAGAGTTATAAGATGTAAAGAATAGATCATTTAGTGTACCTAGGTTGCACATACAGTAAGTTGCGAAGCCTCAAAGGTCTTGGGTACCGAACATTACACATTTTTGACCTTTTCTAAGGTATAAACTCCAACTTTGTAAAGTTTTGATTAAGTTTTGGATAAATACACAACATGAGTTAACGACGCTCACTTCTCTCTTCTCATGCTTCCTACTCCCTTGTCGGTTGTCACATTGCAGTATTGTCTGTTGTGTTGCAACCGCAGGTAAGAGCTCTACGTATTGACGTAAACATATCATGGTATATTGTAGCTTTTGGTGTCACCAACCCACAACCTAATTTTATCATAAGTAGGAATTTAAGCTAGGAAATCACAAAATAAGTATATGCGAGGTATTGGGGCATCATTGCTAAGCATTTAGATGCATTCAAGGGCAGAAACGACTAGGTCAAAATCTCACTACTGTTATTAATCGCATTTTTTGCACTTCATTTGAAAGTGAGATTTGAGACCATAAGCATGTGTGCTTAGGTCTTCTATACTATTCCTAGAAGTTTCATAACCTTCGGATATCGTTTGATGCTACAACGATCATGGTTTGCTCGCTGATTAGCGACTAGCATTTGATGACTTAGGTCATTTGAGTGTAGCTTGTGTTAGATGTGAGTTGTCTATCGTTTTTCGAGAGATTGACACCCTCTTATATCCTCTATGCACTAGTTGAGTTAGCTTCGTCCCATGGATTGAGAATTATGTTCGTGGTTCTCGCTATGTCTGCAATAAGATAAAAGTGAGGTTAAGAAACCTATCCACATTTGTCACCGTTTCCGGGGACGAGTAGACATAAACTAGAGAAAACAAGAGCGTCCTGTGTAGTTGTCCTTTAACTTCCTCTAGGATCACTTAGAATAAAACTTTCTCTTTAAAACAACATAGGTTAAGAGTGTCGTCTTTTGCTGTTTAGAGGTAGCTTGGGAGTAGATTGTACTTTGTAAGTACGTTTTAGGATTACAAGATTTTAGGATTAGGTTAGGATTTTGAGAATGATTGATGGGCAAGACAAATCTTAAGATCAATGCTCAAGAAACCATAAAAAACAAGAAAACAAGTGTTTGTGGACACTTTCCACAACCCAGTTGCAGTAGAACCTAGGATTAGGGTAAGTAGAATCCGAGGTGGAATCTCAAATCATTGCTCACTCCAAAGGAAGCATCCGCGAGTTGTTTATGTGAAGTTGAAAAATTTTAGGTCTACTGCTTGAAACAGCATCAAAAGACTGTCAACCATATGCTCATAAAGTTGTATGAACTAGTGGGTAAGCTATAAGGATGCATTTGAGGTAAATTTTTGAGAGTTTGCAAAAACTCAGATTATTTACATTTTTTTAAAGAATTTAGGCCAAATTAAGTTTTGACTTGACTCAGAGGCTTCAAACATGTCACAAAAAGACTGACCATTGAAAAAATTACAAGAAGTGATCATTTTACGTCAAAGGTAAATAATCATGAATATTTATTTTTAGCTCAAAATGGATCAAGGTTGATACCAAAGACTCTATGCATGATTACAAAGATCTTTTGTGAAGGCTCATAGAGTTTGGATCACAAAACAGACCAAAAACTTGATAAAAACTGAAATCTGTACTGATTGTCGAGAAATTGAGTTTGACTTGATAAATCTTGCTCAAATTTAGTGAGACTTGACTCAGAGGCTTGGTTTGAAGCGTTTAACATGTGTGTATGCTCAAATGATAAAAAATAGTCTAAAATTTATCAGAAGTAAGAAATTGTGATTATTTATTTTTGTCCAGTTTTCAAACTTTTTTGGCCAACTAAGCATACCACAAGTTCTATCATGTTGTATTGAGCACACATATCAAATTTGGTAAGATTTGGATCTATAAATTGAAAATTTTGGCCAGATTTATAAAGTTAGTTTGCAGACACAAAACTGTTGACAATTTTAGCAGAGTTTATCTAAATTTGGTGAAACTTGGCGAGGGGGCTTAAGTAGAATTGCTTTATCTGATTGTATCAACATTTTGGCAAAAAATTACAAAAAAGTCCCATAAGTAAATAATCGCGATTATTTATATCTGCTCCATAATTGAAATTTTTTGCACAATTGAGTATACCACAAGGTCAAGCATATCAAGTAGACTCCACATATCAAATTTGGTGAAATTTGGATCACAAAAGTGAGACTTAAGCAAGATTCTCAAAAATTGAGTCTGCACGGACAGTTGATAACTTGGACAAATCTTGTTCAAACTCAGTGAAACTTGTCCAGAGACTACAACAAGGTGTCTGTATGGCAAAACAATTCTAAAAAGTAAAAAAACTAAGAAAAATAAATAATCTAATTATTTACATTTGCTCCAAAATTGAGATTTTTTGCACAACTGAGTATACCACAAGGTCAAGCATACCAAGTAGACTCCATAAGTCAAATTTGGTGAAATTTGGATCACAAAAGTGAGACTTAAGCCAGATTCTCAAAAACTGTGTCCGCAGACACTAAACAGTTGATAACTTGGACAAATCTTGTTCAAACTCACTGAAACTTGTCCAGAGACTATAACAAGGTGTCTATATGGCAAAACAATTCTAAAAAGTAAAAAAACTGAGAAAAGTAAATAATTAGATTATTTACTTTTGAGCCCCAAAGACAAGATATTGGACTTTTGACCTTGTACAGTGTTAGAACAACATATCACAAGGTCACTGGTCAAGTTTGGGTTCCGTCGGATCCAAATTAGTACATGTTAACTCAATTTTTAGGCTACAAATTAGTCCTTTAGCTCTTTGCAAGGGTAGAATTTGGAAGTATCATTTGCTGACTCACTTAACTCAGATTGAAGTGATATACATAGACCAATCACAACATTTAGCAAAGAATTGAGCAGTTTGAGTGAACGATCAAAACCTTGTCAAATGGGATCAAGCATATGAAAGTGCAGTTCGAAACGGATTTTTAGTAAAATCAAGCCATTAGGATAGTTTCACGCACAAAACTTGCAAATCGGGGCACAAATCACATTGGATTGCAGGTTAGGTTATTCAAGGCCTAGATTTTCATCATTTCAAAGGTTGCAATCAATTCTGACACTTTTGAGCTAGAGTTAATAAACTCTTGTGAGTCTAAAGGCGGCAATAAACTGCCAAAATTGCTTTGCCCAAAGCAGTTTTATCAATCTCGAGAACGAGTAATTTTGCTAATGAAGTCGCGGAGCGGAGCGTGGGTCGACTCTCTCTCTCACACACACACACAGTGAGCTTACACAGTACACAGTACGCAGAGATATGTTAGAAGGGTTATCTCCTAAATCCTTAGTATTCACAAAGAATATGTTAGTATATACAAAGAGTTAGAGGTAAGTGAGTTAGGCGGGCGGCCGGCCATATCCGCATAAGAGGCCACTTGGGCTTTAATCCCAACAACCTCCCACTTAAAGTCCAATGTGGCACTTTAAGTAACTGTAAATCTATGAACATAAATGTACAAAGATTTACATGGCTGCCATCTATCCAATGCCCAATAACTCACGACAATGCACAAAGCCCTCTCCTGGAAGTCCCTTTGTGAGTAGATCAGCAGGATTGTCCTTGGTGTGGATCTTCAGCAGTTGTATCTGCTTGTCTTCAAGTACTTCCCTAATGAAGTGATACTTCACATCAATATGCTTAGTCTTCGAATGGAACACTGGATTCTTTGCCAATTGTATAGCACTTTGACTATCACAATATAACGCTGGCATATCTGCATTGATTCCCAAGTCTGCAACCAATCTACCAAGCCAAATAGCTTCTTTGCATGCCTCATTTGCTGCAACATACTCAGCTTCTGTAGTAGACTGCGTAACACAATCTTGTAATCGAGATCGCCATGATATGGCACCTCCAGCCAATGTAAAGACATAGCCTGATGTAGATCTCCTCTTATCCAAGTCTCCTGCATAATCTGAGTCAGTGTATCCTCTGACACTCAAATCCTGACTACCATAGCATATGCGCATACTCTTTGTATGTTTTAAGTATCTCATGATACCTTTCACTGCCTCCCAATGTTTCTTGCCGGGATTTGACATATATCTGCTAACCACTCCCACTGCAAATGCAATATCCGGACGTGTAGCAATCATTGCATACATCAAACTACCCACTGCAGACGCATATGGAATCTTATCCATTTCAGCCTTTTCTTCCTCAGACACAGGACAATCTTGTTTGCTAAGTTTCACATATGGTGGCAATGGAACACTCAATGCCTTTCCCTTCTCCATATTGAAACGTTGCAAAACCTTGTCAATATACTCTGTTTGAGATAACCAAATCAACTTCTTTGATCTGTCTCTCTCAATGCGCATACCAAGTATATGACTTGCCTCACCCATGTCTTTCATGTCAAACGATTTTGCCATCTTTGACTTCAAAGCTGAAATTTCTTCCAAGTGTTTGCCAGCAATCAACATGTCATCCACATACAAAATAAGGATCAGCCAACTGCCATCCTTAGCCTTCTTTGTATATAGACAGTGATCGAACTCACTACGTTTGTAGCCTTGAGAAAGCATAAACTGGTGGAACTTATGGTACCATGCCCTCGGTGATTGTTTTAAGCCATAAAGACTCTTTAACAACTGGCATACCAAATGTTCCATGCCTTTCTCAACAAACCCTTCTGGCTGCTGCATGTAAATTTCCACATCTAAATCACCATGCAAGAACGCTGTCTTGACATCCATTTGGTGTAACACCAAATCCAATATAGCAACCAATGCAAGAAAGCATCTCAATGTAGTCATCTTGACCACTGGAGAGAAGACTTCATCAAAGTCAATGCCTTGTTCTTGCTTAAAGCCCTTGGCAACAAGCCTTGCTTTGTACTTTGGCTGACTATCATGAGCGGTGATCTTATACCTGTAAACCCATTTACAAGGTAGAGTCTTTTTGCCCTGTGGTAATTTAACCAACTTCCATGTCTGGTTTTTATGCAGAGCTGTCATCTCTGACTGCATGGCCAACTGCCATTTTTTCGAGTCAACCACTTGTAATGCTTCCTTGTAACAAGATGGTTCTCCGCAATCTGTGAGCATGACATAATTTAGAGATGGCACATAACGATCAGGTGGTTTGGAGACACGCTCAGAACGTCTCACCACAACTGATTCTGCCTCTCTAGCCACTATAGGCTGTTCCTGAGCCTGACCATGCTGTCTTGATGTGCTAGCACTAGGTCCATCTTCCCTGAAGACAACTCTTCTGATCTCCTCTGTCTTCTCTGGCTTAGCGTGAAACTTGGCTTCATTGAAATGCACATCATTGCTACGAATAAGCTTTCTGGACTCAGGATCCCAAAGCCGGTAACCCATCTCGCCCGATTCTCCGTAGCCAAGAAATATACACTTCTTGCTCTTTGGTTCTAACTTATTTCTGAACTCCTTAGGAATATGGCTATAAGCTTCACAACCAAAGACTCTGAGATGCTTATACGAAGGTGCCTTGCCTGTCCATAGCATCTCGGCCACTGCACTCTTATCCAGAACCCTACTAGGAGACCTGTTGATCAAATGGACTGCTGTAGCCACTGCTTCCGCCCAAAATCCATCAGGCAACTCAGCATTTGACAACATGCTTCTGACCTTCTCTTGTATGGTCCTATTCATACGTTCTGCAACCCCATTCTGTGAAGGATTATATGGTGCAGTAAGTTCCCGCTTAATCCCTTTTTCTTGACAAAAGTCTTGAAAAGCTTTGGAAACGTACTCTCCACCATTGTCAGTTCTCAAGCACTTCAGCTTCTGACCACTCTGATTCTCCACCAGCTGCAAGAATGTCTTAAAGACCTTGAGCACCTCATCCTTGTGCTTCAAGAAGTAAACCCATACTTTGCGAGAATAGTCATCTATGAATGTACAAAAGTACGCTGCTCCCCCTAGTGACAAACTAGGCATTGGTCCGCATAGGTCACTGTGTACAAGAGCTAACCGTTCGTCCCTACGATTCCTCTTTGATCTGTGCGGTTCCTGTGTTTGCTTACCATAAACACAATGCTCACAAAACTCGAAATCTTGAAATGAAAAGCCAGGCAAATAACCATAATGAGAAAGTATTTCCATTCCTCTTTTTGACATATGTCCCAACCTACGATGCCACAGTGACACACTTGGCTGCTCAATCACATTAATTACATGGTTTTTAACCTCTGAAACATGTAAAGTGTACAGAGTTCCTGACTTGCTGCCATGTGCTACAGTCATCGAACCTTTGGAGATCTTCCAAGCGCTGTTCCCAAAAACTGTCACATAACCCGCATCATCCAACTTCCCTGTACTAATCAAGCTCTTTCGGATTGCTGGAACATGTCTGACATTCTTGAGCCATAAAGAAGAGCCATTCTGAAACTTCAACTGCACATCTCCCACTCCAAGTATGTCACAAACCTGCTCATTGCCAAGTCTGACATAGTCTTTAGTAGCCACATATGATGTAAACCACTCTTTGTGCGGAGAAACATGTAAAGATGCCCCTGAGTCGATAATCCAATCACTCATAGCATGTCCATCCTCTGCAGTCAAGAAAACAGAATCAAGATTGCTTGTAAGGAAGATGTCACCAGCTGCTATACCAGAATCACTGTCTGAACCAGATCCTGTGACATTCACCTCTTCAATCTTCACTGAACTCTTCTTTTCATCTTGCTCAAAACTCTTTGTTTTGCCTTTTTCTTGTTTCCACTTCGTACAGTCTCGCTTCATGTGACCCTTCTTGCCACAATGGTAGCATTCTATGTCATCCTTTGACTTCGAATCACGAGACTTACTTCGGTTTTGTGCCTTCTTACCCTTCTTCTCTTTAAACTGTTGTCTCCCTCGAACGACCAAAGCACTATTGCCTTTGCCTTTGTCAATGTTCTTCCTGTTCACTTCCTCTGTGAGCAAGCTGCCTTCTACATTGGCACTTGTAAGACCTTCTGGCGTGACAGAATTACTTAACGCTGTACGAAAAGTATCCCAACTGTCTGGCAAAGTGATTAAGAGAAACATAGCCTTCACTGAATCTGGAAAGACTATCTCTTGTGCTGTTAACTGGCTGAAAATTGAGTGAAATTCATTCAGATGATTTGACATGGCTGTCCCTTCCTTCATCTTCAAATCCACCAATTTCTTGAGCCAGTAAATCTGAGAAGCAGCACTTTGTTTCTCGTACATATCACATAGCTTTTGCCATACGCCATACGCTGTAGTCTCTTCTGCTACGTTGAAGTAAACATTTTCTGCCAGTGTCAGCATGATTGTGGAACAAGCTAACTCGTCAAGCTCTTCCCACTCATCTTGAGCCATAAATTCTGGTCTCTCCCCTTTGAGCTTCAGTGGCTTCACTTGTTTTTTCTGCACCAAAACCTGCCAAATCTGCTTCTTCCAGAATGGAAAGTTTGTGCCATCCAGCTTCTTTATGTTGTAAAGAGTCTCACTGTGAGAAGATGCCATATCTGCCAAACTGTTTACTCCTGAGAAAAATCCGGCAGAGTTTCCCCTGTAAACTGGCCTCTGGTCTATAGATGATGCTCTGAAGACGAATAAGTGATGTATGTCGATGTCGATATTGATGTCGACCACCTCCTGCTTGCCAATCTACACAAAACGGATTTCTTTGCGGCTGAAATCTATCTTCTGCTGTAGTGCTCAGAACGAAATTCTGAGGGCATAAACGGCTTCGAAAGGGGGGTAAAACCCCAGGTCGCCTGCTGGAAACGCTCCCGGAACGCCGAGTGTGAATTTTCGAACTCCGGATCCAGAATCTGCCGGAAAAGTGCACGCGCGCGCGATTGCGCAAATCCGCACTGAACCAAGGCTCTGATACCAATTGAAGTCGCGGAGCGGAGCGTGGGTCGACTCTCTCTCTCACACACACACACAGTGAGCTTACACAGTACACAGTACGCAGAGATATGTTAGAAGGGTTATCTCCTAAATCCTTAGTATTCACAAAGAATATGTTAGTATATACAAAGAGTTAGAGGTAAGTGAGTTAGGCGGGCGGCCGGCCATATCCGCATAAGAGGCCACTTGGGCTTTAATCCCAACAGCTAATTAACACGGAGATCTGCTAAGAGATAGTTCTTAGAGACCAAGACGACACGGAGTCAAGTCAAGCCGAGAGTCCAAATGCACAAGAACCAAACCTAACCAGTAGTAGTAGCAACACATGCACAATTGCAATAGAGAGAATTTTACAACTATATGGCTACATTGGAGATAAGGTTTTGTATACAGATTCGAAAGGCCATAGGTATCTTATGAGTGGCAAAAGCAACATAGGAGCCAAGATCCTATTGATTAGCGTAAAGCCAGATTCAGAGAACTCCCAGATGTTTACACATTTCAGTGGAGCCAGGTATTGCAAGCTCAAAATGAAGTGCAAATAGAAGTGTAAAAGATTGATCCAAGTGGTTATCCAACAGCTTGCACAAGCTAGTAAATCATCCATTTAGTGCATATGAAATTAGAATCGTTGTACATGGATTACATTGGTCAAATCTACAGTCGAGAGACAGTAATGGAAGGTCCAAGAGATCAGCCAATTGAAGCCAATCTAATTGGAGAACTGAGTCAAAGACAATATAAAGGTCAAGATGGAGCAGTCTACAAAAGAAGATGCCGACAACTTGGCGAGTATAGAAGAAGTTGAAACTTCTCAGCTAGAGCTTGACATGATAGAACCAAATGAAATACCACTAGTCATGGAGTATTGCTCAAATTGTGGAAGAAAAAGTAGACATTTTCATGAAGATTATCCAAGAAATTAAGACAATAAGGACACATGAACTTCCAAGCAAAACATTGGGCAAATTGGAAATGTGAATCCCCATTTATCACCGAAGGTCAAAAGAGTGTAAGGTTTGCAAATGATTCTGCATCCACTACCACAAGTGTGCAATCATTCACGAGTCTAAGGGACACATCAAACATAATGATATTAGCATTGTATGGTACACATAATTCATATGTACACTATGTGGACCAAAAAGGGCAACAATACAAAAAGGATCAACCAGTGTTTGAACGACCCACATCCCAACTCATAGAAGTGCGTCCAGTGATAGATAAAAAAGGATGGTTCATTTCAGAGGATAGAATATATTATAGCCCATCCTCTCTAGAGCTGAAGGATATTACCCGAGTGAACCCAAAAATCTGTTCAGGGACAAATCTCCTTCATCAAAAATCAGACTTTGACGTTGTGACCAAATGAGCATATACTTTGACCAAAACAGTCGTAGATATAGATGAGAGTCTAAGATCTATGATGACTTGGGCCCTAAAACCACAAAAGCTCATATCATAGGAGACCCACGAGATAGACAATATCAGGGCAAAGATAATGCTATCTATAGCTTGACTTGGGGAATAATTTGTCATGTTTCACAGACATACATAGGAAACTATACATAAGGTTTACAAGTGTCAAACATCAACAGTGCTACCCAAAGTGTGCCTTCACAATCCCAAAAGGTGAGATTAAACCTGAGCCAAATAGTTTTGAACTCTCATAATGGAGCAGGCTATAGTGATCAACCTAGGAAGGGGGGAGTTGCAAATCCATCAAGCTCAACTCTAGTACCAGGAAATGCTACACTAGTTAGAATCCCAAGAACTTCTAGCCAATAGACCCCTTCAAAGCAAAAACCATTGGAAGATCATATGGTTGTTGGAAGTTCCCACTGACCCAGATCCCATCAAAATTAATGCCTGTATGAAGATCATGAGGGAAAAAAGTTTCAGTTCATCTCCACAAGTCAAAACCAAAAGACGACAAATCCCATAGTGTTCAAGCAGTTTCATATGACCAAGCTCACATATGCATATCAAGATGCAAATGGCAATGATTATAAGCAGGTTCATGACCTTGTACAAGCCCATATGGATGGCCCGACTAAAGTCAAGGACTATTTGAAGATGATGCAAAACCTCAAGTTGCCAGAACAGGTGATAGAAAAGTCATCAATGAAAGCTAAAGTCCATAAGGCTACACAAAGGTTACCACAAAAATCTCCTTCGAAGAGACAAATTCTTCCAGAAAGTACAGTGGATCTTCTAAGATCAAAAGTTACTCAAAGGCAGGCAGACAATGCTCAACAGTTGCAAGAAAAAGGTGCAGTATCACAGTCATACTAGTCAACATCAACGAAAGCATGTTATCAAGACAAAGCCAATGTAGAAAAAGTTCAACCCATGGACACCGCCACCACAAAAGCACTCAATACAGAAAGAAATTTTGAGAAGATCAAGTGCAACATCACCAATGAAAATGAAGAAAAGCTGCCAAGTGAAGTAAAGCTAGATTTTGAGTTAGACAAGAATCTCATGTCTTTTCGCACTTGGAAATATGTGGCCAACCACAGCTAGAAGATGCTCCTGAATTTGTGAGCATATCGGGAGACAAATGACCAAAATGTTGGAAAATTGTCTCCATCGCCATTCAAATAGGTTCACAGATCATCACAGCCCAATTTCACGTGATCACATCAAAGGATATACCGACTCCGTTGTGTTTGAACTCCATATCTCTAACATCTTCTGGGCCATTGGCATTCCTACTATGATAATTAGAAAATAAAGAATGAAGACCAAGACTGGTCACTCGTGGATGACAACACAAAGTCCTCAAGCACACTTAAAATGGAGACCAATGCCAAAGCAAGGCTTATTGAAGATGATTCATCTCCATCGGACTTAACCTCAAAAGAGCCTAAAGCAGATCAGGCATCAAGAAGCGCATATCAAATTGAGCAAAGAGCAACCACGAAAGCTATTGAGCAGAGAATGCTACCAAAGCCAGAAGTTAAGAAGAATGGGGTTGTAGACAACCAAGAAGCTATAGGAAGTCCACAAATCCAGACATTTCCAACTAAATCAGCTAATGAAAGTCGGATTGGAAAACAGAGTCTCAAGCCACCCTCCATACAGACACATTTAGATCAAGATGAGACCATGACAAAAGTAGGACATAAATCTTCAAGAGCACCTCCAATGAGAATAGCTATAGTCCTCAATAGTGTAAATGGAGCAAGTGTCAGATGCAATGCCCTATTGGATAAAAGAGGAGAGTGCAATATGATTGCAGAGAACATCCAAAGCATCCTCCAGCTCACTCCATGCAAACATGATAGCAAAACAATGCTAGGTATGCATACATGTCAAAAAGACATTGTTGCTATTCTTAGCATCCAAAAGCATGAAGAGTAGGTAAAGTTTCAAATAAAGCAAAAGAAATGCTTGTAGACAAAGGTAAAGCCAAAGTGGACCTTCCATCGATTAGCACGAAAAGTGTGACAGCATATGCCTCTACATCAAAGAACCCTCGTGGATCAGATACTTCTAGCAAGTCAGGCTTTCAAAACTTCAAGTCAACTGCTGACCCAACTGAAACCTCTAGCTAGGAAGACACCCAGAAAAACAAAGATATTTCAACCAAAGTACTCAAGGAAGCAAAAGATAATCAAGCAAGTGTTTGTTCCAAGTAGTTAGTCAAAGTCAATGATCCGGTTTGGATTAAACACAAGAAATCAACACAAAAAAACAAACACATGGGATGGATAGTATCACAATGGAGCTTAAAATAACAGGAGTACTATAGAGGTAACAGATAGATATGGGTACCAAAATTGCAGGTTAGAGCATATGAAGTAACATCAAGACCCTCCCAAAAAAGAAGTCCCACAAGGTATCAACCTCGACAATATCCTAGGATACCTAAGAAGCAGATATACAATAGAACAACATCGAAAGATGCTAAAGTTTACCACAAATCTCAAGAGGATACAAAACAGAGACGGATATCAAAGAATCTTCCTCTTAGACAAGGATTCTACACGAGTTATACAAAGATTTGGCTACCAGTCAACCACAAGCCAACTGCAACTACACCAAACCTGCATGAAGATCTCAAGGCTCAATAAGACCTAGAGCTAAGAAAAGTCAACAAAGGAGTTACAAAGGTCCTCAAGAGATTTGGATTCCTAAGTCTTCCAATGAATTGAGTCAAAAGCCATATGCCAACAACCAACAGAGGCCAACAACAACCTCAAAGACTCCTTACAAAACAGGCTAATTGGAGAATCAAACAGATAATGGAGTCTTCTTCACAGTCAAAGAAGGACAACCCAACCAACAAAGCTTTTGATTCAAAAATGATAAAAAAGATATGGCAAAATAAACCTTTGGTCCTTCACTAATCCTCTTTTTGAGGATTCAAACTTACTTTTACCTGAAGAAATGTTTGTAGTAAGCATAAGAATGTAAAAAGTCAAGTCGCCAGGGTGCAAAAAACACTCTTGGGCATAGTCAGAGTCGGGTTGCTCAGCCATAAAATGAGCAAAGCATTAGTCCCAAAGCTTCAAGTCGTAATAAACTCTGCGCTAAGAGTTGTAGTTATTAGGCTTATGCTCAAGCTAGAAGAGTTCAACATAACTAAGTCATGTCGCTCATGCTAGATGAGATGAGCAATAGAGTCGAAGTCTATTAACTTACAATGGGTGGAGTGTCGTAGAGTCCAACACTCACGAATAGTGCAGTAAGATGAGAGCACATATCCTCGATAACAAAAACCATTCTTAAAGGGGTGCCAGCTTGCAAAGCCATGTCATGTGCTTTTATAGCTACACCATGTTTTTGAAGAAGCCATCAAAATCTTTCTTGCACAACATATTCTTTTCCATGTATTTCAGTGTATGCATATATAGGAAGTCCCACCATTGGACAATATGCATTAGACACTCTTTTTTGCTTCCACCTATGCACCTTGAGTGGACTACAACAGGAAAATTAATGTTACATCATGCTACCTTCATATATTTACTGCCCTCTTATTTTAATATGTATCAAAAATAATCCCTTCATTATTTTATTAATATTTTCCATGCTAATCAGTACTGCATAATGCGCTTATCCCAAAGGCACTTTTTTCCCACTTTTTCTCCCTTTGATCGTCCAGGTATTAGACCCTAATTTAGAACCTCATCATTCTACTTCTCTTGTACATACTCTTAATAAGTAAACAAAGCCTCGCTGTTCTGCTGCGTTATGCTGCTACAATGTACCAATGCAGCATCATCTCTCACATCAAACGTATTTGGACCAATCAAGATGCTACAGTGGAATGAACCTCATCAACAAATTTAACAAAAAATGAAGACAATCAACCCATCAACAACCAATCAAAACCTTCCATTGCCTCCATGGATACTTATCAACAGTGCCCAAGGACGGGCACTAAACTCGGAAGGGGGAAATGTTAACTGAGCCAACGCCAGTTAACAGGAGATGCTAAAGATCGAAGCCTTATGAATGCACATCAAAGATGAATATGAAGAAGCAGTGAAGATTGGAGTTACACACTTTTCACATTTTTCCAAAATGGCCATGTATTGTAATTTCTTGATTATATAGACATTATGATAATTGTAACGTGTTACGGGCTCAATAAGAGTTCCAAGATGTAAAGAATAGGTCAATTAATTAGTGTACTTAGGTTGCAGATCCAGTAAGTTGTGGAGCCTCAAAGGTATTGGGCACCGAACATTATGTATTGTAATTTCTCGATTATTTAGCCATTGTGATAATTGTAACGTGTTACGGACTCAATAAGAGTTCCAATATGTAAAGAATAGGTCAATTAGTGTACTTAGGTTGCAGATCCAGTAAGTTGTGGAGCCTCAAAGGTATTGGGCGCCGGACATTACACAATTTAGACCTTGGCTAAAGTATAAAAGCCAACTTTGTAAAGTTTGGATTAAGTTTTGGATAAGAAATTCACAGCGTGAGCTAACGACGCTCACTTCCCTTCTTCTCATGCTTCCTACTCCCTTGTCGGTTGACACATTGTAGTGCCGTCTGTTCCGTTGCAACCATAGGTAAGATCTCTACGCATTGACGTAAACATATCATGGTAAATTGTAGCTTTTAGCGTCGCCAACCCGCGGCCTAATTTCATCATAAGTAGAAATTTAAGCTAGAAAATCACAAAATAAGTATAGGTGGGGTATTGGGGCATCATTGCTAAGCATTTAGATACATTCGGGGTCAGAACGACTAGGTCAAAATCTCACTACTACTGTTAATAATCACTTTTTTTGCACTTCATTGAAAGTGAGATTTGAGACCATAAGCATGTGTGCTTAGGTCTTCCATACTTGTCGTAGAAGTTTCATAACCTTCGGATATCGTTTAATGCTATAACGATCATGGTTTGCTTGCCGATTAGCGACTAGCTTTTGATGACTTAGGTTATTTGAGTGTAGCTTGTGTTAGATGCGAGTTGTCTATTGTTTTCCAAGAGATTGACACCCACTTGTAGCCTCTATGCACTAGTTGAGTTAGCTTCGTCCCATGGATTGAGAATTATGTTCGTGGTTCTCGCTATGTCTGCAATAAGATAAGAGTGAGTTTAAGAAACCCATCCACAGTCTATGATCCATCTCTGAGATTGGATAGCCTCTCCTCCGATCAAGCTCTCTTTGTGTCTGTGCAACTCGAGCAAAAAGAGTCTCAGACATCTTTGGTTCTGGTACCCGTAACCCCATGACTCTAGAGAGTGGTCCAAAGCCCTCTCTTAACAGGAAGTGTAAGCAGCCTCATATCTCATAGTAAATTGGGCAATGGCATGTGTTGTACAAACCTATCTTAGGGTCTATGTGACATAGGGGACATGTCCTAGCATCCACTAGTATTTCGTTGTATGTACCAGTCTCGACCCAAAGTTGGTGTGAAGATGTGCGTATCTGGCCAATAGCACATTGTATCCCATGAGATAAGTGGGTGTCCATGTATCTGGGCCTTGTCACAAAGCCATCCTCAGTAAGCTAGAGAGATTCTCTCTATAGAAATCCATTTTCATGCCCAACTCCTGTACCGACTATATCCAATCCTCCTGGTATCAGGTCGTAGTGGATGACCGTGGTGATGTCGAACTGTGTAAGAGTTAGAGAGGGTGCATCCACTGAGTACTAGAAGGGGGGAAATCTATCCATGCTAAACACATGTACGTGAAACCATGATGCATCTCCCCATACCAACATGTTATATCTCCCTGCATAGCTAATTATCGAGAGGACTCAAGTGCAAGGCAGGCATATCTATCTTTGGGAGGTCCCATAAGGAGGGTATAAAGGAGGCTTTTCTGGTGAGCACCTCAACCACTAGTGGGGAGCATCTAGCTCTACTTAAATAATGTCATGTGGTATTGAAGCCACGCGATCATAGAGATTAGAGGCTTCTCCATGCCTCCCCATCCATCAGTGTGACCTGACATCCCAAGTCATAAAAATTACAATATACCTATTCAAATAGGTCGCCCTAAGTCTAATACCACTCTCCTATAGTCAAAATGTCATAAACTAAGGATTTAAACACTCAAAACTGAAGATAAATCTTGCAAATGCGGGGTCACAAACCACAATAGAACTTCAAATGCTTGCACTTAAATGAAAGAGCAAGAAGAGGAACACATTGCAAGTTTCAAAATTTGAAATAGATTATCCAACCTTAAGATATGTTGATTACAAATTTGAATTGAGAAGCCGCTTGAAAGTACGTACAATAGAGCTCCTTTTCCATCAAAAAGAATGTCTCCTTTCAAACTAGAGTGATTGGCTGCTTTCAAAAATGGCCATTGGTTGGCTACTTTGGGCTCCCATACATGATGAGACATTTGCAACTCAAAAAATCTATAGCTCTAGGATTAAAATTACGTAGGCTCGTTTGCATGGTTTTCAAAAATAATAAAATACAATTTATAAAAAAATATGGCTCTAGAATGTGTGTCCTGACTAGGAGGGTTCTCGTAAGCTATATTGGCCAAACACTCCCCCCTTCCTAGTTGATGCATGTCCTTCTGCATGCTGTAGAAGATCTATTGATAGTTTTCAAAATGTTGCTTCTCCAAGGACTTGAGCACTTTGTTGAACTTTGATACCCTTGCCATTATGTTTGCCTTGAAGGAAAGATCTATGAGTGAGTTGTTGAGTAGTGTACTTTGGTAGGCCACATGCCTTGCTTGCAACTCCTTTCTAAATGGATTGAAAATGTTCAAATCCATTTCAAAGAATCCTATCATGAATTCCTCTTCCAAGGTCTACATGTAGTATGAAGGAAAGAACATGATTCGTGCATACATGCCCATAATGATGTTCCTGGAATGTGCCTCTTTTAGGTCCCAACTGATGCCATTGGTGCCTTCAAGAAAGACTTACCACCATGGGTGCTCTGCTTTGTTGACGTCATCAAAAGCTTCTATGTTGTGATAATAATTTTTTCTATTTTGCATGTCATCTGGCATGTGAGATCTGGGACATCTCGTAAAAATTTTATTGTAGCCCGGAGGGTGTGTAACATGTACACTTCTGTGGGCTTGGTGTTCAGATTTGGATTAGCAAGGACTGGGTAATTCATCGCTATCTTTCTCCTGTTCTTCCACATGGCATAGTTATCCTAGGGCTGCCTTCTAGAAATTGAACAATAAGTTGGGTTGATCTTGAGATGCTGTGGTGCTCTAAAGTTAGAAGCGACTTCATTTTCCACAAAATAGAAACTTCTTTTGGACAGGGCCAGCATTTTATGGGCTACTCCATCTGGAACATCCGCCATCTATTGCTTTAGTTCATCTTGAGCATCCACTTCTGGTCTGCCTGTTTCTAGACCTTGAATTCCACACATGGTTGAGGTACTTGGTAGGCTTGTTTATGGTGGCTGCTCAGTATTTTCAAACTCTATGAGTGTAGTTTGGGTGGTGAGCACATGTTCAAGCACTTGTGAGGTGCCAGATGAATCCACAAATTTTGCCTTTATAACTTGAGCATGCATCTCTGTTTATGTAGTTAGATCTAGTTTTGCTTTGGCAAGTTGTTCTTTCAACTCTTTAATCTCTTTCTCCTTGTAAGCATTGTAATCTCTTTCTCCTTGTAAGCATTGGTAGTAAGCATGCTAGTCATCAGCAATTGTCTTTGTAGCTTCTCTTGTTCCAGCTTTTCCTTGAGTGCTTTAAGTTCTTCTTAATTGGCCATTGAAGAAGGTGGAGTTAATGCACTTGGTGATGTATCCTGGTTGGCAAGGAGGGTATGCTTGATTGCATCATAAGAGTCACATAGCTTTGAGTATCTCTTTTGCTTCTTTCCAAGACTCTCATCGATTTTGTCGTTCTTTGCTTGGAAACGGCTATTGGCATTAATCTCCCTTTTGAATCTTTGTAAATATTTTCAGCATCCCTTTTTGCCTTCTCTAGATTTTTTTGTAACTTTTGTTTGTTTCTCTATAGGCGATCCACTAGTTGCTTAAGATATACTATCTCTTGATTTTCTTTTGTCGTGGTGGCTTTGGCATCTTCTACTTATTTGATATGAGCCTCGGTCACAAGTTTGTGACAATTGGACTAGAGTTCCAACATGTTGAGGGTTTTGCAGGGATCAAATTTTTTACTATCCTTGTGGCCATCGTTTCATCCATGGGCTGCAGTGGAGGAACTTGTCATTATCTCTTTCTTTTTCTGTGAAGTGTTGGCATGTCCTTTAGATGGCAGGGGAGACCTTGTTAATTTCTACTGCTTCTTCATATGTGATGTGTTGCTTTTCAATATATGGTGGTTTCACATCAGGTTGATCTGAACATTTGTTCATGTTCCTTGGTTTGTAAATCCAAACTTTGCTGCCCTAATATAATTTCTTGTGCAGCTTCAATGATATTGGTAGGATCTTGAGAGAGAGGTTGTGTAGAAGCTTGTCCTTCTTCATGCATAGTGGTACACGATGGAGATGATGGTTTGGAAGAGGTGGTCTCCCCAGTTCCCTCTGCTATATTTTTAGTATTTGTAGTTTCCAAAACTGTCTCCTCATGATGTGTAGGTGGACTATGAGTGTTGCAGAGCAGATCACACCACCTATAAAGTGCATGCAACACTATCTAGATCAACATAATGTCAATCAAGGACACATATGACACGATAGGCGCACGAAGGCAATCTCTATATCTTGTTAGGCTGAGACCATCCCACACATACAACACTTAAAAAGGCCAGCTAAACCAAAATCAAAATCTCGCTGCTCTCAACTACACCACCCAAACCACATACACACAAACGGAAGGAAAATCACCAAACCATACGAGAATCATACGAAATTTAAGGAACACCATCCCCTCACTAGGATACACCTTCCCCAAAGACTCTACACTCAAAATCCTCACTCCAAACCCATCTGTGAAAAACACGTATGAAGATAGAGCAAAATTTCAAAAGTGCCAAAAATTGAAATCTATGAGTACCTATGCGTAGCGTATGTTGCCACGATTCTAACATATACTTGCACGCAAAAAGCAGACATTGTTTGGTACACTTACGACCAAAAAAATCTCCTAGATGTGTTATCACGTGTGCTCCATTTTGCATGGACTGCTTGGTGTTGTTGCGTAGTTCTCTCCAAGCCTATCACAATGGTGCAGTTGAATCTCCAACGTGATGAACAATCAGGGAGTTTCATCAGGATGAAGCTCACACTCTCTCTCTTTCTCTCACACACATAGTTGATGACAACTCAAAACTTTGATTATGATAACGTTCTTTTACAAAATGACCTAGGTACCTTATATACTAAGGCTACCATAGGTTAAACCTAAAACAGAGTTCAATGGGTCTAATAGCTTTGTATTTACAATCTGGAAGTGCTATCGCACCTCGGCTTCTACAACTAGACTAGCTAGTCATGACAAATGATGTTTTTAACCATAATACACATCATTTCATAACTCTAAAAAAATAAGCCTTTGGTACGAAAATTGAGTTATGCCGTATTGTTGACCCATGGGTCAACACTCACCCCCTCAAAATTCATGTCGTCCTTGACATGACCTGATTGTCAGTGTCGATGCAATCTTTGTTGCCGCTTTTGATTTTGTTTTCTCCATTGCTTGTACATTGTCTTTTGGATGCCTCTGTAAATTCCTTACTAGAATCTCTTTTGTTGTCGAATGCTTGCCCTTCAAGAATGAGTTGCGGCTTTGAGTCTTCATTTGTCTGTTGAGCCTCTTGTGTCTATTGTTCTTCAATGGGGACTTCTTTTTTCCTGCATCAAGGTCATCAAAGTTGCATTTTCCACTGTTAGCTTTTGTGTGTTGTGTAAATCATTATACTGCTTCTACTTGATACATGAATTAATTAAAGCTTGAAAACCCTAGTTAATTCCCCAAGTTAGTAACTTGCTTCAAAAGAGCCTTATCCGACATCATTCGCAATAGATGACCATCTATGAATTATCATTGTCAATTTGTGCATTTGTCCCCAAAACTCATATACATGATGTACTGGGTATGTAGATGGCTATCATGGCTTCAGATTTGAAAAATTGCATCTTTGGCTAGGGTTTAGACTTCTATCCATTTTCACTTTTTTTTCTTCACCCTTAGCTTGTATTCTCTATTCATAGCCTACTGACAAAGTTTGGGCTTGATTTGGACTTGTATTTGGCTTTCTAAGCTAACTTTTTGGATCTGAGTCTAAAAAAAAATGATGGGCATTTGTGGAACCTTCTGGCTGCCAATCTTGAAATGAATTATAATGTGAGCATCCTCTAAACATGTAGAACCAATGATGACCATTTGGTTTGACCCCTGGTTGCTGCAGACATTTATTCATGATAGATGACTAAAATGTCATTTTTGTCCCCTTTTTTTTTGTGAGTACGGTTAGTCCCTTTTGTTTGTTAGACTTTATTAAGTCACGTACAAGATAGAAGATTTATAGTATAAAGATGTACTTCCTTTATATGGCCTTGTAGTTGCATGAAGTGTCCGACAGGCAACTTTACACTTGAGGGTGCTTTCATTTAGTCACATCACCAACTTTCTTTGTCTTGGTAGGCCATCCTAGAGTTTTAGGACCATTCTTAGTCATTTTTGGCCTCATATGGTTGTTGAAGACTGATCATCATTCTTTTTTTACCTCTGATATTATAGCCTTGTGCATATGGATTTCGAGGCATACCTCATGAAGTTTTGTCATTTTCCTATACCTTCTTCTCTTTGTACTGATCAAACATCTCTTGAGTCTTTTCTTCATCTAGATTATGTTTTTTTTCTCCTTGTTTTTCTCAAGAAAATATCAAAAAATAACTAAATAAAACCAAAAATCAACTAAAAAAAAGGCAAAATCATTTAAATAGAATTCTAAACACTATGTACACTATACACATGTCCCTAGGGGCTTATATATGGCTTTTGTCCTCGTACTCCTCTTGTAACGCTATTATGAGTGCATATACTCCGAATTTTGTCAAAACATTATCACAATCAAACGCAAAATTCAATGCAACTCGCAAACATTTCCCTCTAATATTCATAATATTAGGTTCGCATTTAGAATTCCTCCCCCCTCCTATTTGGAGTCCTCCTAGACGACATGGTATTGCCAAGGGTATGTGCTGTGCTGCTTGGGCAATTAAAAATTGTGCCAATGCAGGTCTTGTAATGTAACCCTATTATGCATACACAGTCAATGCATGGAAAAGAATTACACTCTGCAAGATGTGGGTATAGGCAATTTTCTTATTGGCATTTGCTGGCAAGGCTTCCTATTCTAAGCAATGTGATGGTCTTTGAAGCTCCTGTGCCTTTTGCTTGATTGAAGGTTGTAGAGATTTTTGAAGGCTTACTTATCTGTTTGATGCTTCTTTGGGATCCATTGTAGCCTTGTTGTTGGTTATCGTATTTGGCATTTTTCCTCAGCAGTGGGTTCTGGCTTGAATGAGCGACTTGCTCTCTTGTAACTGCACTGTAATCGTAGGAGGAATTGAAACAATTCAAGCGGTGGTGCGGTGACAATAGTTTGATTGGTTTCTTTTGGGACCCACTTCTTTGTGATGACTGGCTCTTTTATTGATGATGCTGGTTTGGAAATCCATACTTGGAAGAGACTTCTTTGGGGTCCACCTTGTCTTTGGATCATGCTCACTGCAAACTAAGGAATGCCATCATATCCATCTTAATCACAAAATTTTGTTGTTGGACCGTTTTGAATAACACACACATCCAGACTAGCCAAGATGTGTTCCCATTCTAGTGGCTCTAAGGCTTGTTCAAGAAATGGTTATGGGATATAATCCTTATCTTTGACTGCCCTTTCTAGGATACACTCCTCTTGCTTTAAGCTTCAACATTGTGAAGCTCCACATATCCATAGTTCTTTAGTCTTACCCAAACATGCTGGAAGTTCTAATCCTGCTATAGTAGAAGAATCAAAATCTTCTACAAGGGTTCTCGTCAGATCCTTATAAGTATGGTCCTTCAAGTATATCCTTGTCGTGGTTTCCATGTGTCTCAAGTAGATAAGGTCATAACCCCAATCGTGGACCATTTTCAGTTGTTGCATAAATGGCCTTCCCAATATTATGTCGTAATTGTTCTTTTTGCCGAAATCAACAATAGAAAGGGTAAGCTCATATTCAATGCCACAAGAAGTGACAACTACTTTTTCTAGAAATCCTAGGGGCTTTTCCATGTGTCTGTCTACAAGCTGCAGTTTCAACCTGGTAGCCCTCAGTACTGGTTTTTCCCATTGTTTCTAGATCTCTTTTGGTGCGGGCAACACCAGATCCACTGTTAAGAATTGCCATGGTTTTTACACCTTGGAATTCCACAGAAGAAGTGGTGTTCCCATCTTCTCCCTCATAGAACTCCCCTACTTTGTTCACAGGTACCGGTCTTGTGTTTAGCTGAGGCATTTCAAGCTCTTTGATCACTTCCTCGATTTAAGTCATTGGATTTTTACGCCAAATTTCTCTAATAATTTTTCCACAATAGTCCACATGTTTGATCTTATCATGAGCAACTCAGCTAATGTTATCGTACATGTGACCGGGGTAGATAGAATATCTAGTTCTTTGGGACCCTCTTTTTGGTTTTAGATCAACTTTTAGGTCTCTACCATCAAATCTTCAATGTTTCAAAGTTATGGTCTTCTTTGCCCAATATATGGTTTTTTGCCCTTTTTGTCGTGATCTTTTCAGCCCAATTTGATGGTGGTGTTTTTTGCTTACCCTCCTCCTATGTGCTAGAAAGAAACATGAAACAAAAATGAACAAAACAATGTAAATAAAAGTCGTAACAAAAAGTGGAATAACACTCTCAAAGCAATGAGGAAATTTGAAGAATGAGACGCCTTTGGCTATCACTCACAAATTTCTTTATCCTTCAAGAATAGATCTATCCAGTCCCATAATTCTAGACTCTACCAAGCACTAAACTGATGTCTAGTTGCTTTGTTTCTAATGTGTATGGAATGGATGACAAATCTTTGGATAACAAGTAAATATGCACTAGGTCACGCACCACCTAAGGATCATTTCCCAACATAAGAAAAGTGACTCGGATGGGGGACGAAGTCTCTTTGAGGGTGTCAATTCTCAATAAGTGAACCTAACAAGAAAGGATGTCAAACTCTCTAAGCAAATTACTAACTCATAGACTAGAAAATATGCCTATGTTCTTTCTAACTCCTCTTGATCATCACACCATTTCAATGACTAAACAAATTTGGAAAGACACAAAATTTTAAGGGAAGCTTTATTAGATCTAAAGGGGCAAGTGTAAAAAGTCTAGTAGCATTCTCAAAAGGTACAAAAATCACGATACGTCATTTACCGGGTCATAAAAACTGCAATAGAACTATTCAAATAGATCTTCCTAAGGTCTAACAATGCTATCCTATAGTCAAGATGTCATAAAACAAGGATGTCAAAGTTTGGGTAGGGCAATTTACTAAGGTTGGTATATATGAAACCCCTTGCCTCCATTGTATTACTCGCATTTAGTTAATCATTGCCAAGGTTGATTGGTTCAAGAGACCTCTCTCTCTCTCTCTCTCTCTCTCTCTCTCTCTCTCTCTCTCTCTCTCTCTCTCTCTCTATCACTCTCCTTGGTCTCTACGATTTTGCATCATTGACTTTGACATGGTATCAGAGCCCTTGGTGGAGCTTTGTGCTTGAAGACCCTTTGCGGAGGAGGAGTTGCACCAAGATGAGAAGAGCTTGTGAATACTATCTTGTCATTGGCGCCTAACTCTCCACACCTCTTCTTATAGCATTTTTAAAACACTAAGTAAAGACATCGCCACTTGGTCTCCGTCCTCTCTTGCCGCCACTATCCTCTATGCTAGCATTTTAAAACGCTAGTCGAAAACACTAGCTTTGCATTGGTTATGACACTTGAGCCAACATTTTGGTACACTGCAAGTGGTAACACCTATTGAACCCATGATAGCCAGCATTTTGAAATGCATGGAATTATTCCTTGTTGCCACTGGTAGCCCTTGAGGCAACCCTCTAGTCCACCCACTGTCGACGACAACACAATTTTCCTCCTTACCAGCGTTTTGAAATGTTGTTTTTGCAGTGGGGTTTACAAGCGCCCTTTGGGCAAGAAAGTCAACCCTCATGGCCAACTATCTAGGTTGTTGGAGAGCAATCCATTGGGAGTCAACTTCTTGTGAAAATTTATCGATAGTGGGTTGCTTTGATTGGCTTGGAGAAGTGTGAACAAAGGCTAGCAGAGGACAACAAAAAATTTTGAAGAAGTTTCTTGGTGCCGTGACTTTGTGGTGACGGCTTGGGAATAGAAGAAGTGGGAACGGCTCAAGAGAGGGGTATATAAGCACCTTTTTGTGGAGCATCTTGGGAGAATTAAAAGAGCGGAGCCCACTTCGTGTGGAGCTCTCTAAAGAGAGGGTGTGGAGCGGCTTGGAAGAGGCAAGGAGACTAGAGACTACAGAGAGCCCTCTTTTGGCACGGCTTGAGGACAAGTTTGGGTCACCGGCTTGCAAATTTTGTGGCTTTTGGAGTGCGAAAGGTTATCTATTACGAGATCTTGCAACTTCAACATGCTACCCCTTGCTCAACAAGCTCAAACCACATATCATTTGGCAGTCACCCTTCTTGGAGAGTTATTTTCCATTTGATTTCCACGAGGAAGTTCCATGCAATCATTTCTTATGAAGTCTAAATTTATTCATGATCAACTATCGGCTATGAAAATTGCATTGACGAGTACTCAATTAGCTTCTTTGGCTCTCACAAAGTTGCCTGAGGTGTATGAAACGATGTCTAGGACACTTCAACTAAAAACCATGAAGGAAAAGCTAGAATTTGATGGTGTCAGCTCTTTTCTCATTGAGGAGGAAGCCAAAATTCAGATTTCTAAGAGGTGGGGAAACACTTGCTACTTCGGATTCCAGAAAGAGACCAAGAACCGTTGTTACAATTATGGAAAGCATGGTCATTTGGCTAAAGATTGCAGATCTAAAGGCAAAGATAGATATTCTACAAAGGACAAAGGTGACAGCAAGCATCATGAGGAAAGCAGTGATAGTGACTAAGGGAAGGACAACAAAGAGGCTATTGGTGTGGTGGTGACCATACTGGCACAGACTCTCGCCTTCTAGTCACATGGAGATCGGTGCTGCCACCAACTTTAGCTAGAGAGAGGCTTGTGAGTGGCAAAGAGGGGCAAGAAGTACTTTGTATAATTAATTTAGACCCTTGTATTGGATTTCAAGTTATCGGTGTATGAACCCGTGTGTTGGAGTTCAAGGCACATGCATCTAGCATAGGGAATCAATCAACCGTATCTAAAACACTATGGATGAGTGCACCAATCCATTGTTGTTGATCGACTCATGGACAGCATGTGTCCCACATTTCGTTATCTTGGAGTTTTTTTGGATGTGATGTGTTCACGGTTCACGAATGGGAATTCTTAGACGTAGTGTGTTCTATAGTTCAAATTTTCTAAAAGGAAACCAATGCTCAAGATGGAATTCTTCTAAGGAACAAAGTTGAGGGTAGCAAATTTGAGGTGAAATGTACCTCTTTTGGGGTGTTTATGATGGTACCTCTTTTGGGGTGTTTATGAAAGGTACCTCTACTGGGGTGTTTAGGATGATAGCTTCTTCATCCACTTGGTCTTACTATTTATGTCCACTATGAGCTGCAGAGAGGGTGTTAGAGTTTAGGCATCTCAAGTGAACTGCTCACAGTTATCCCATTATTTATTTTGGCTTTAGATATTTATTTTACTTATTTGTCAAAGTCTGGGTAGGGCAATTTACTCAGGTTGGTATAGCTTGCATTGTATTACACACATTCAATTATTCATTGCCAAGGTTGATTGGTTCATGAGACTCTCTCTCTCTCTCTCTCTCTCTCTCTCTCTCTCTCTCTCTCTCTCTCTCTCTCTCTCTCTCTCTCTCTCTCTCTCTCTCTCCTTGGTCTCTATGCTTTTGCATTGTTGACTTTGACAGTTACCACATATTTCCTTTTACTATGTGCTGGATGAATACCATAAGATGCATGTGCATGCAAACCATTAGGAATATGCATTCTATGTATTGAATTTTCATCATGATCATAATGAATATGTGCTTGCACTATAACTTCCTCAACTTTTTTGGGATCCTAGAATTTAACATGCTTCTTAATTTGACAAGTTAACTCACGGATGAACCCACATACCTATGCTAGAAGTCATTTGGACCCTCAAGGTAGAGAATAACATCTCTATAATGCAAGATACATTCAAGTTTTATCTTATGTTGATGCATAGAATACTTATCCAATGTGGTCAAATTTCTATCCTTCTTATTAGTAGAAATAAATTCTTTTTTGAACAAATTTTCCAAGGCAACCCATGTGCACGGTATGATGCCTTTTTCCTTGAGTGACATCCACCATTTCTAGGCTTTACCTTCTAGTGTCAAACTAGTTTGCAATTCCTCAACCGCATCTGGAGCCTGAAGAAGGTCATGAATACCATCCCATTTACTCATAAAGATATTTACTGTATCTTGGTTGAATTCTTTCTCCTCCCCTCAAAATATTGGTGGTTCCATGTTTTTCAACTTGACCCATCCACCTCTTTTTGAGTGAGAATTGGCAATGCATCTGGATTGGGGCCTTGCTCTTGCTTGGTGTTGTGCTTTGATGAGCAAGAAAAAATGAATGCCTTGTAAGAAACAATGCATTGCAAAGCTTTTTTGAGTTGATGTAGTGATTGCTGATGTGCAACAACAAACTAGGGAAGGTGATTGGTCGTACCAAATCAAATCCCAATACCCAACTAATGTGTTGCAATATTGAATTCAATGCCAATTACAAACTCCATGCCGGATAGGAATAGAAGTCATACTAGCTTTGATTGCTTGAATTTGCTTTCCAAGTTGACATATGATTTGAGATTGGTTATTGATAACCTTGCAAACAAAATGCCTTATCGTGGGTACTTTCTAGCTTTGGAAATTTTAGTGCTTTGTCTTGCTTGATTGCAAAACTTGGTGTAATGCAATGTAATTATTGTTTGTCACGTCTCCAAGTTCAAGGCCTTGCCATGAATGAATGTGCCAAGCTTGAGGACCTTGTGAAGTACTTTCTAGATTTGGAAATTTTAGCGCTTTTTCTTGCTTGATTGCAAAACTTGGTGTAATTTGCAATGTAATTGTTTCTTGTCACGTCTCCAAGTTCAAGGCCTTGCCATCAATGAATGTGCCAAGCTTGAGGAACTTATGAAGCGGGTGTGTTTGAGAATCTTGTGGGGGAATGGGCCTTTGGCCACCACAAAAGACAAAAAGTTTAGGGTGTGGTGGCCCTTGAGTATGAAAGAAAGAGTGCATGGTGCGTAGAAGGAGAGAGTGAACTGTGTGTGATGGTGGAGAAAACTCCTAAAAGAATAGGAGCCCCTTATTCTTTTTGGTATATGAAGAATAAGGTAGTGCATACATACACATAGTGGATGGGTGGCCAACAGCCCCGACCGTAGGCAGAGGCATAATGCCTTTACCCCAAAAACCTCCCACTTAAAGGCGACGCGTTGATAAGTGAGCACTACTAGCTAAACTACTAGTATGTACAAGGAAATTAGTGAGAGACTTTCTTAACCTATAACCACTGGCTCGCTCAGTCAATCTACATGCTATCGTATTGGGTCTAGTGATAGGCGAGTGTGCATATCCATGCTATAACTTGCATGCAAATCCCACAGACGACTCTGTATGGTTTGCATAGCTCCACAATGCATCATGCTAGTGTTAGTCACCGTACAACTAACAATCCCTGCTGCAAATTCTCTCACTATAGCTACTACTTCCCTATAAGAAAGTTTTCTTCTTTGCCAGCTATGACTATGAGTGTGTGTGTGTGTGACAATGTGAAACACACACACACACACACAACCTCAACCTCCACCTTTGGCTTTGATTTTTTACAAAAAATGCAAGCATTGCTCAATTAACTCTGCTACTTGATTCCCTTGCAATGCACTTATGTAAACTTGCCCAAATTGCAAACTTCCAAGCTCTACTACAAGCTCTCTTTGCAATGGTTGGATGCCCAATTCTCTATTGCCATCAATTCTTAACCTGCAAAGATTCAAGATCTCCCCAATGATTGATTCTATCAATTCTCTCTAGATCCTTGATTCTTACACACAGCCTCAATTGTGCTACTCGTTGCTGCCTTGTGATCTCTAATGGTCAACAATGTCCACTCCCTCTGCCTTCAATTTGGCTTGCATTGCTCAAGATCCCTCATTGCCCGCAAGCTTGTGAGCTCCCAATTGAGCTTTTGATGCTTGCTTTGCAATTCCAACAATGAGTTGCGTTCGAGCGTACAATGATTCCCTACAATGATTCTCTCTAATCCTTTGAATCATTGCAACGTATATGTGTGTGTGTGTGTGTGTGTACACACATAACCACAATTACTCAGTCAATCTTGAAAACCTTGGCTACAAGGGATCTACCCAACTTTGCAGAGCTCGACTAATAGAGTTTCCCAGGCTACCTACTCTTAATGCCAATTTCAAGACCTTCACTGTCCCAATTTTCACAAATTTTTTATTCTCCCTCCTTCAAGCTCACATGCTCTACAACTTGAATCCCTACTTTTGACATGTAGATCCCGCATGCTTGCTTGATGCTTTTCTTGAATTCCCTCTCTCAATACTCTATGTAGAGCGATCTTCGTAAGATTCCAAGTTTGAGCTTCAAAAGAGCTGCACACATTGGTATGCTCCAATCCAAGATCCGCTTGGAGCTCTAGCTTTGTCAGCTTCTAATATCTACTACACTCTTATGCTCAATTCCACATGCTAGGAGCTCCAAGCTCCACCATAGCCAACGAGCTCACCGAGAATCCACCGGGAAGTGGGACAAAAGGCATCATCTGTGATACTAGCTGAAAGAGTGTGTGGTGTGCAGAATGCATGTGTGCACGATGCAGTGCAAAAGAGGGAAGAAAGTGCACTATGTGTGGGTGGAGAAACCTCCTGAAGAAGACGAGGCCCTTATTCTTTTTGGTATATGAAGAAGAAGGTAGTGCATATGTACACACAGCCGGTGGGCAGAGCCGGTTGCCCGACCACAGGAAAAGGCATAACACCTTTACCCCAACAATGAACTCAAGGCCACCCCCTACAGTAATGGCGAGCAACACACACACACACACACACACACACACACACACACACACACACACACAGAGAGAGAGAAGGCCTTGACAATCTCTTATTGTAGCGCTACAAAAAAGAGATTGGCTCCTAAGATGAGTGTGCACCCGTCAGTTGTGGCCACTCGCATTGCGGTGGAGGTCAAAGATCTCGAGTGTGTGAGTGTTAGCATGTTATAAATGTAACCATGTCCAAAACCTTGCTTCGTCTTCTCCATGGCTTCACCACACATATGCATACGTGTAGGCCCCAAATAGCATGTGCTAACCATGTGCGAACTTAAGGTCTAATATCATTGAGAGGCCATAGGATAGGGAAAATCATGCTCCACCCAGCCATCTTGCCTATACATATAGGCAACCTTCATGCCAGTTTCCCACTGGCCCTTGGCCTCTACACTTCTCTTTTGTGAATGGATTGGCCACATTGTTGACCAATGTTTCAAAAACTTAGCCAAGAAACAAGAAATGCATCATGCTAATCTTTTTTTTTTTTCAATCTAAATATTGTAATCCATCTATAGAACAAGCAATCACTAGTACAACAAATGCACTTGCTAGTGGGGATTCTTGTAATTTTGAGAAGCTCTTTAAAAATTGAAAAAATATATAAATCTTTTAATTAGCATGAATAATTAAATCCTTTTTTTGATGTGGTTTTTACCTTTACCTTCTATATAAGCAACTAGTTTGTAAACAATTTAAGCACTACCCTGACGTTTTTGGTATGTGATAAGACTGCCTTATGCATTAGAGTTCAATAATCCCTTCATCCTTTGGTCCTCAACCTAGTTGTCCTTGAGGGGGCACTTCTTTCTCTTTAAGTTGGAAGAGCTTGGGGGGGGGGGGGGGGGGGGGGGGGTGCTATGGTGTAATTTCGAGGCGCCTCTCAACAATGATGGTAGTTGTTCATCCTATGATCCATACATATTGGTATCCTCTAAGCCATGTTGAGCCACCTCTAAACCTATCATATGTGTTTTTACCATATTCCACATCTTTGGAGCCATAATATTCTTTTTCCTCAAGTGCCATCTCATAGGTTAGTCTCACCTATGTGATGAAAGGGGAAATTGTTGGAATAGGTTTAATCCTTTTCTAATGGGAACTTATACTAAGCTAGGCATGCTTACACTAGACATGGTCAATGATGTCAGAAGCCTCTACCTAGATCTATATAAAATGCTCATCCCTCACTATTGAAGACATATCATCATTCATCATCCTCCCTATCTCACCACTATCAACGCATGCACACAAGAGAGAAAAGCACAGAGAGAGAGAGAGAGAGAGGAGAAGAATGACATTCAATGATAAATGCTGATTTTTATCTATCAACCATACAATAAGTATATATCAACGTAGAGAAAAGCAGAGAGAGAGAGGAGAATAATGACATTCAATGATAAATGTTCATTTCTATCTATCACCCATACATTTGTAGAAAAGCTTGATTCACTTGGGAGTATATTGAGGCATCCTGTAGAAAGTGTAATGCATCCCATCTCCGAAACCACTTACTTATGTCCTGCATCCATCTCGTGATCAAGATCTTGCTTTTTATACATCTTTTGAACTTTTTTGCTTGCTTCCCATGCAATGTTTAGAAGTTGATGTGAGGGCTTTGATGCATCTTTATCATGTCTTTCCATTCCCATAAGCTCAATGGGAAGATATCTTGACTCAAGCAGTAGGGAGCTTATATGCTATTTGTGTTTTACCTTGGAAAAAGTTAGAGAGAGAGAGAGAGAGAGATGGGTGAGTGCCTTGAGATCAATGATTTTTTGGGCTCAATTGCACTTATAAGGAAGCTGTAGTTCTACTGGATAAAAGTTGAATATGCATTCAATTTAGATTATAAATTTATTGCCAAAATTGATTAATATATTTTGATAGTACAAAGTAGGAGGTACTAAGTTCCTAGTAGGTTTATAATACTCATTTTTTCAACAATAATTATCTTCGCAATTATGAAATCCCCCTATCCTTTTTTTATGATGGATTTGGAGTTGGAGATCTCATTCCAACATTTGCATTGAAATACATGAGGTTTACCTTAGAGGGAGCATATTGGGTATATACCATCCTTCCTCCTTAAGCAGTGATGAAATACCGTTGTCATCAGGTTGCACCCATTTACAGACATTGCATTCCCACTTAGTAAGGGAGGTTTTTGTCCCAAAATAGTTTGAGATATCTCAATTCCAACTATAGGCTTTGACATTTGGTTCATATTGGTGGATATCTATAAGCAGGTTGCCCTTGAGGTCTCACGGAACTATTGCATACTCTTTTCATATTTCATCCTATAATAACACTCATGCGTCTCATGGTTAGTCCATTTACCCTCAATGGACACGAATTAGGTTATCTTGGTTGAGATATTGGTTGCCTTTGGGGAGGTCCTTAACTATAAGTCCTCAATGGCATTTGTCTTTGAAGAGTCACCATCATCTATTTCATGTTTGTATCTCCTCATATTCAGCCATAGGAGGGAAAAACTACCAGATTGACTTGGATAGGTATGGTGACCACTTGCTCAATCTCTCACTCTTTTGGTCTGAAATTGTAAATTTGTGCCATAGTGTTATGTTTAATCCTTGTTTTTGAAAAAGATGCTACACGAGCAAGAGTGTGAAGGTCTATGATACTACCCATTCTTGCTGTTCCCTCAAATATCCAATCCTTTGGGATAAAATCCCCACTCTTATCTAGTTTTTTTGGTTGGTAGTTACCTTTCTCATTGTTCATACTCCAGAAGTATTACTGAGTTTGTTGTGGATCTACCTCCTTTTTTTTGTTTGACATCTAATGTTTGACCAAGTCTCCCTTATTTGTGGGTTCCTCATTATCTATCTCAGTCATCATGAGGAAGTTGTTGTTGTATTCATCTTGGAACATATAGCATGATAATAGGGAAGACTCCTCTGATTTGAAAACATAGATAATAATACTTTGATGGAGGGTGTTTGGTTTGAAATGCGTTATCCCACAAGAGTTTAGTTGATTCCATTTGTTATTGATAATAAACCCCAATGTGTTCATTGTTTGTTTTACTCCTTTGCATTATTCTTGAGTTTGCTAAGACACCCCTTTACTTCCAATTGACGAGGTTTCTCAAAGGAGTCCTAGATTCAATTTTATGAGCATGCATTTTGGTACTATATCTTGATGCCAAACATTGGTGGGTTACGTTATGAATTGGAGTGATAACTAATCATGTACTCCCTTACTTTTAGCACATGCAAGGTTTTTGAACTTCCTTGCTGGAATTAGAGTTGCAGGGAAACATACACAAGTTGGAGAAGATGAAGAAGCTCAAAGCCACACAACAAAGAGTATATTTTGTAGTGCAAAATGGAAAGATAAGTTTTCCCTAGAATGATGGGTATATATACAATGCATGGGAGAACAATCTTCCTAGTGAGGGAAAAAATGCCCCGACGATCCTAAGTGTGTTCACAAACATCATTACCACATATTTGGTAGCAAATCCCCTCTAGGCGTGATGTGGTGACACATAGTGTACAGGGAAGTGCCATGCCTTGAGGACATGATCAATCCACAAAGGAAAGCAAGCCCAAATATTTACGGAAAGCTTTGAATTTCTCATGAGGCAATGCATTTGTGAAAAGATTTGCAAGGTTGTCCTGTGTCGGCACATAAGCCAAGCTTATCTCTCATGCTGAGACTCTCTCTCTGACGTAATGATAATGCACCTCAATGTGCTTTGTGCGAGCATGAAAAACTAGGTTCCTAGCAAGTGCCAATGCACTTTGACTGTCATTGTAGAAGATGTTGGAAGGGTCATGTCCAATACCCAAATTAGCCATAAGGCGTCTGAGCCATACACACTCAACCGTAGATGTGAACAAAGACCACTTGTGGACACTCGTGTGTCATAAAGACCAGCCAATCTGAGTCCAAAAGAGACAATCTGGTGGCAGTGATCCCCCCTTGGGGTAAAACAAGCCAAGATGTAAAGTGCCACTCAAGTAGCAAAAAATCCTCTTGATAGCCTACCAATGCTTAGACCCTAAGCTATGCATAAATCTACTAACCCGTGAGACTACAAACTAAATATCTGGCCTCATATTGCATAGATAAATAAGCCATCCGAGAATACTTTGATAAAGAGTGACATTGAGAGAATCACCAGAATCATGAAGACTTAATTTCAAACCTATTTTCATTGGAGTAGGAATAGGTTTACAGTTCTCGAGGACAAACTTACATAGTGAGGCGGTCCGGGGCGGGCAACAAGAAGAGAAACCTCTAGACACCCTTCAAGGCTCCCGTGCTGCTCAATGGGGCTGGGGCACAACACAACACAAACCAAAACAACAAACCCACAGCCAAATCCCAACTACACAAGGGGCACCACCTAGTTTAAGAGCGAACTAGGACGCAAAAGAGGAGAATCGTTAGAGCAACCCACAAATAAGCAAGGAATTTACACTAACCCTAACACCAATGGAACACTCTCACACACTAAAGCACGAGAGAGAGAGAGAGAGAGAGAGAGAGAGAGAGAGAGAGAGAGAGAGAGAGAGAGAGAGAGAGAGAGAGAGAGAGAGAGAGAGAGATAGTGCTCGGGCTGCTTTGAAACGTATCGGCAATGATCAAGCAAACACAACTATATATTTAAGAAAGAGAGAGAAAGGGGGAGGGGGTGCTTGTTGCATTAATACCTTCTTACAAATCTGTCATGACAAATCAAAGTGAAATTAGTATTTGTTCAACATAGCTTGCGTAAATTTCACCACAACACATCACAAGAAAAGCCACCCCAATCACTGTCTTAAAGCCAGGGGAGTCCTCTCCACCCTATCGCCCTCTTACAGTATGTGGGATTTATGGCTAGATTGATGACAACACCAGAGACAAGCTATCAAGAACTTAACAAAAAACACCAAGACACTTACGCATCATTGTTGTCCATTACTTCACGTTGGAAGGGAGACAAAATATCCAAGCTTAGTCCAAATCCACCCTCCTTGATTCATCAAATGGTGGGCTTACACTAGTAGGAGAAATGATAGATTTCCTACTCTCAATTGAATGATCACTCTCTCTCTTACAATGGCATAGAGTTCCCTTGCTAATCCCCTATTACAACACATGCACATGCATAAGACAATGAGCTTCCACTCAAGAGCTCCTTCTAGAGAGGTTGAGCTTGGCTTCTCAAGCTATAGCATAGTGCTCTTGCTTATGGCTCCCCCCTTTTTGTGCTAGCTACACCCTCCTTTTATAGCAATTTTGAAGGCTAGGGTTACTCCTCTAACCATGGTTGGGTTAGATTTTCAACAATTTATCTAATTTCTTTTGCTTGGAATTATCAAGAAGTTGGTGGGGAAAGAGAAAGGAGAGAAATGGAGGTGATAGGACTTTTCATAGTGGGTTAGTGTTAGTAGAGTTAGTATTAATTTACAAATGGAATTGGATATTTACAATGGGAGTATCCATGTAGGATACAAATAAGGAAGAATAACTCTTAAGAGGTAAGAAAAGGTGGATTTCTTACAAGGTTGATGCTCCAAGTGTTTTGAGTAGGGTCAATTTTGACGCTTGTTGACGGTCCACTAGCTTTGACGGTACATTTTTTCTCCACTCTTGACCTTCCTTGAGAGACAAGGTAATTGAAGCTGAGTAATCAACCACCATGATGTTGTCTTTTAAGAGAAGAGGCTGAATTTTGTGGTTTTTTTGATAGATATGGGTAATTTGGAGGAGGAAAAATGAGAGTAGGTGGTCAATTTTGGAATGGAATTGTGTGTGAGAGGTATGAGTTCACCATGGTTTCTCTTATTCTTCAAGGTTGAGGAGAAGGTGAGTAGGGTGCAGAGAGGAGGGGTGAGAGAGGTGGGGATGATGAGTGGAGAAGTGTGTGTGAAAGAGGAAAATGATAAAGTGGAAGAGAGAGTGTGGCTGCATAACATGGGAAAATTGGGGTCCACTAATAAAATCATAGCTTACAGCTCGTAGCTCAAAAAAATATGAAAAAATTTGAGGCAAAAGTTCAGCCCACGAGCTACAACTTTTGTTTGTATCACCTTTTCAAATTCGGAGAGCAAGTGAACTTTAAAAATTCAGCAAAACAAACCGTTTTTTTCCACTGCACAAGGTCCTTGTGGGGTCCTTCTTTGGATGATTCTTTTGAATACCTCCAAGAGTGAGCCCTCCATAGTGCATGTATGCATGCCACCTACCCTTGACCTTATTTGGTAGGTCTATAATTGAAGATATTGTTGAGATTATGATATAAGTGAATAGTACAACTAAGAAAATCAAATATTGAGGGATCTAAAAAATATGTACATGTCAAATATAAATAATATAAGTGGAAAAAATATAAAGGGGTCAAAAGAAATCTCTCTCATTATGAGGCTACCATAAAAAGATAAATATTTTTGGTGTTCTAATTTTTTAGAACAAAATAGATGTAGGAAGGGAAAAATCACAATAGTGAAAAAATATACACATAAATAAAACTAGTTTTTTTGGATTTTTGTTGGGGTGGAGTTACACCAAATATAAGAGAAGCTTACATGAAAATATTTCTATATGGAATAAAGAATATGAAAAATGGTAAGAAAAATTGTGGTAATGGTGAGGCAATGTACAGAGCATAAATAACACACACCTAGGTAGAAATATTTAAATAAATACCAAAATAATTATGAAAAAATCTTTTATTTAGGTCCTATATACAAAGAAATATTTACATACGCATGGGCCATAATATACTTATATTTTTTATTTTATTTTATTTTTTTGGCTCAACTAGCCCAATGACTAGCTAATTGAGGGTTTTTTAAGAAGATATGGGAAAACTCCCGTGACTCACGCACGCCTATGTACAGTGAAATGGTAGGGATAGCCACAGTGTTTGGGTGATTTTGGTAGGGTGAGGTAACTCACTGTGGCAATTACAAAGAGCCAAAAAACGGCTATCAATAGTTATGTCTCTATATAGCTTGTTTGACACAAGGCAATACCACCATCACAATGCTCAAACTGAATTTAGAAACATTTGTCTCATTTGGACCAATAATCAGCAAATCATCTACATATAGAACGACAATGAGAAATACATCACCCTCACACTTTACATACAAAGTGCTTTTTGTTGGACTATTGCAAAAGCCTTGTTCAACCAAATGCGTGTCATCTTTCTCATACCAAGCATGGGGAGACTATTTCAAACATACAAAGCTTTCTTACATTTGCACACTTTATCTTCTTGTCCTTTCTTAACAAAACAACAAGGTTCTGTTACATAAATTTCCTCAAATATATCGCCATCCAAGAAAGCAGTAACAATGTTTGATTGATGTACATCCCATCCAAAGTGAGCTACCAATGCACATAGAAAATGAGCAGTAGTCATACGGCAAGTGGGAGCAAAAGTCTCTTCATAATCTATTGATTTCTGTTGTGCATAACATTTTTCCTTGTAGTGATGAACCTCACCATCTGGCTTACGTTTCAACTTGTAAACCCACTTTGTACCGATGGCCTTTTTGCCAGGAGGCAAATCACATAAAGTCCATGTGTCATTTTCTATAAGTGCAACGTATTCCGATTGCATGGTAGCCATCCAATTTTTTGAATTATGTGCTTCATAAAAAGAAGAGGTTCCTCCTCATCACATAAATAAGAAACAACCAAAGCATAACAATGTGATGCATAAGATGCATGGCAAGAACCTAAATGAGTATGACTAGACATAAGTGCATCCAATTTACTATCACACAAAGTATACACCAGTCATTTTGGCATACCACTAGCCTCCTCATTCTGAGCCCTTTCCACATCAAGTACATCATGTACATTTTCATCATTCATAGGTTGATCCGTAGCATTGTCGAAAACCTCCATAGGTTGTACATTTGCTTCATTGGAATTTACATTCAAGTCTCCACCATTAAAAAGAGGCAACAAAGTGTCATAAATGTCCAGTGAGCTTACATTACTGTCTTTGGTACTTGGTAACAAAGTCTGAACAAAATCTTCAACAAACACCACATCTAGAACCAAGATATGTTTGTCTCCAACTGGTATAATCTGTAACCTTTGATTTTAGTATCATAACCAAAAATAAATAAAAAATTTAACAATCTTATCATCCAATTTTTTAATGCTGCATTTGTGGCACCAAAGCATAAGCCAAACAACCAAACACTCGCATGTGATCAATAGATGGCTACTTACCATGCCATGCTTCATAAAGCGTCATAGACTGCAAAGCTTTTCTAGGACACCTGTTGAGTACATAAGTAGCACACATGATAGCCTTGAGCCAAAACGAATGTGGTAATGCTTGACTCTCGACCATACATCGTGCCATATTTGTAAGCGACCTATGTTTTCTTTCAGGAACACCATTCTATTGAGGTGTATACGACACTATACCTTGGTTTATCCCACAATTAGCAAAAAATGTATTAAACTCATGAGACATATAATCCCCCCCCCCCCCTCGATCTATACGGAGGGTGCCCATAGTACATTTAGAGACATTTTCATCCATGGCCAGAAATTGCTTAAAGAACATGAACAATTTGGACGTAACTTCACTATGCACAAGTTGCGCATGTAGCCCTTACCGAACCATCCTTTGGAAACTTTGAACGTTGCATCTTACCCAAAATCTAGCCTTCCCAAACATTCTTTGAAGGTGCTTCAAGAGGCTGCAAAGAGGTAACCATATTAGATTTCTACAAAAGCAAACTGGTAAAATTTAGATGCCCTAAATGTCCATGCCAAAGTTTTGCATCTAAAATAGCCTTTAATCAACAACTGCATTTGAAAAATTCTACCCACACTTGTCATAAAAAGTGAGCTCATAAAACCCACGACACAAAATGCCAGATGCAACAATTTCGTCACCAAAATTGAGATTTTGAAATGTATATCAGTCATCCACAAATACGACAACAAGACAAAGTCTACCAAGTGCAGATACAAACAAAAGTATTTTTTTAATCCCAGGTACATAAAGTGCATCAACAAGTGTGAAAGAACTGCCATTCGTAGCACTCAACACAATCTTTTCAACTCTTTTGACCAGATAAGAGGTATTGTTGACACAATGGACCAGACACGAGAGAGGTAAACAAGTCATGATGTGCAGTAATGTGCTTTGTAGTACCACTAGAAAAAGTACCACACATGTGAATCTGCAACAACTGACATACATGCATCATGGACGAAACGATCATAAGTGCACTCTGCACTAAATGCCCACTCTACATCTACATCAACATCACAATCTCCATTCACACAAGATTCTACAATAGTTGCACTTGAAGTGGAACCAGCCTGTTTCTTCTTGGTGTCTTTTGCCTTCAATTTAGGACACTGCTTTATGAAGTGATCATTAGCCTTGCCATAATGGCAACACATCTTCTTTTTTCCTTTTTCGCTAGAATCTCTAAACGCGGTGCTGCCAGCAAAAGCATTAGGAACATGCCATTCTCGATCTAAACAGAGGGTGCACATAGTACATTTAGAGACATTTTTAGCCATAGCTAGAAATTTCTTGAAGCACATGAACATTTAGCAATTAACTTTAAGTGGATACACTCATGCATGCCTAGAGTAATCATAAATGAAAGTCACAAAGTATAGGTAATTGGTAAGGGCGGAATTTGCATAGCACAAACATCACTATGCACAAGTTGCAATCTGCATGTAGGCATTACTCAACCATCCTTTGGAAACTTGGAACGTTGCATCTTACCCAAAATACAGCCTTCAAAAACAAAGGTGCTTCAAGAGGCGGCAAAGAAGCAACCATATCAGATTTCTACAAACGTAGCAAACTGGCAAAATTTAGATGCCCAAAACGTGCATGCCAAAGTTTTGCATCTAAAAGAGCCTTTGAATCCACAACTACATTTGAAAAATTCTATAACCCACACATGTCATACAAAGTGATCTTATACAACCCACGACACAAAATGCCAGATGCAACAACTTCATCACCAAAATTGAGATTCTGAACAGTACATCTGTCATCCGCAAATGCAACAACAAGACAAATTCTAGCAAGTGCAGATACAGACAAAAGGTTCTCTTTAATTCCAGGTACATAAAGTGCATCAATACATGTGAAAGAACTGCCATTTGCAGTAGTCAAC
The DNA here is from genome assembly GCF_014529385.1 of Adiantum capillus-veneris. Lineage (NCBI taxonomy): Eukaryota > Viridiplantae > Streptophyta > Polypodiopsida > Polypodiales > Pteridaceae > Adiantum > Adiantum capillus-veneris. Next base: position 83,206,252 of record NC_140943.1, read on the forward strand.
ACAATATTTCCAACTCCCTTGACCAGATAAGAGGCATTGTCAGCACAAGTGACCAGACTTGAGAGAGGTAAACAAGTCATGATGTGAAGTAATGTGCTTTGTAGCACCACTAGAAAAGTACCACACATGTGAATATGCAGCAACTTACATAAATGCATAATGAATGGAAGGATCATAAGTGCACTCCACACTAAATGTGCACTCTAAATCTACATCATCATCACAATCTCCTTTCATCGGATATTCTACAATAGCTGCACTTGAAATGCAAAGAGCCTTTTTCTTCTTGGTCTCTTTTGCCTTCCATTTAGGACATTGCTTTATCAAGTCATCATTGGCCTTGCAATAATGGCAACCCATCTTCTTTTTTTCTTTTTCACCAAAATTCCCAAACGGGGTGCTGCCAGCAAAAGCATTAGGAACAAGTCATTCCCGATCTAAACAAAAGGGTGTACATAATACATTTAGAGACATTTTCAGGCATAGCTAGAAAATTCTTGAAGCACATGAACATTTTGGAATTAATTTTAAGTGGATACACTCATGCATTTCTGGAGTAATTATCAATGAAAGTCACAACGTATAGGTAATTGGCTAAGGAAGGAGTTTGCATAGGCCCACAAACATCATTATGCACAAGTTGCAATTTTCATGTAGCCATTATTGAACCATCCTTTGGAAACTTTGAACGTTGCATCTTACCCAAAATACAGCCTTCACAGACATGATCTGAAGGTGCTTCAAGAGTTGGCAAAGAAGCAACCGTAGTAGATCTCTACAAAGGAACTAGACTGGAAAAATTCAGATGCCCAAAACGTGCATGCCAAAGTTTTTCATCTAAAACAACCTTTGAATCCACAACTACATTTGCAAATTTCCACCCACACTTGTCATACAAAGTGGTCTTATACAACCCACGACACAAAATGCCAGATGCAACAACTTCATCACCAACATTGAGATTATGAACTGTATATCTGTCATCTACAAATGTCACAATAAGACAAAGTCTAGCATGTGTAGATACAGACAAAGGGTTTCTTTTAATCCCAGGTACATAAAGTGCATCAACAAGTGTGAAAGAACTGCCATTTGCAGCAGTCAACACAATATTTCCAACTCTTTTGACCAGAGAGGAGGCATTGTCAACACAAGTGACCAGACTCGAGAGATGTAAACAAGTCATGATGGAAGTAATGTTCTTTGTAGCACCACTAGAAAAGTACCACACATGGGAATCTGTAGCAACAGACATACATGCATCATGGATAGAAGGAGCATAAGTGCACTTTGTACTAAATGCCCACTCTACATCTACATTAGCATCACAATCTCCTTTCATAGAAGATTCTACAATAGTTTCACTTGAGGTGGAACCAAATGGTCTCTTTTACCTTCAATTTAGGACATTGCTTTATCAAGTGATCATTAGCCTTGCAATAATGGCAACACATCTTCCTTTTTCCTTGTTCACCAGAATTCCCAAACGAGGTGCTACCAGTAAAAGCATTAGGAAAATGTCATTCTCGATCTAAACGGAGGGTGCACATAGTACATTTAGAGACATTTTCAACCATAGCCAAAAATTTCTTGAAGCACATAAACATTATGGAATTATCTTTAAGTGGATACACTCATGCATGCCTGGAGTAATCACCAATGAAAGTCACAAAGTATAGGCCTATGGACGGAGTTTGCATAGGCCCAGAAACATCACTATGCACAAGTTGCAATTTGCATGTAGCCATTATTGAACCATCCTTTGGAAACTTTGAACGCTACATCTTACCCAAAATATAGCCTTCACTGACATGTTTTGAGGGTGCTTCAAGAGGCGAAAAATAAGCAACCATATTAGATTTCTACAAATGCAGCAAACTGGAAAAATTCAAATGCCCAAAACGTACATGCCAAAGTTTTGCATCTAAAACAACCTTTGAATTCACAAATGCATTTGCAAAATTCTACCCATACTTGTCATACAAAGTGAGCTTATACAACCCACGACACCAAATGCGAGATGCAACAACTTCATCACCAACATTGAGATTATGAAGTGTATATCTATCATCCACAAATGTGACAACAAGACAAAGTCTAGCAAGTGCTGATACAGACAAAAGGTTCTCTTTAATTTTATGAACATAAAGTGCATCAAGTGTGAAGAAATTCCATCTGCAGAGCAGTCAACACAATCTTCCAACTCCCTTGACCAGATAAGAGGCATTGTTGGCACAAGTGACCACACTCGAGAGAGGTAAAAAATTCACGATGTAAAATAATGTGCTTTGTAGCACCACTAGCAAAGTACCGCACATGTGAATATGTAGAAACTTACATACATGCATCATGGACGGAAGTGCACTCTGCACTAAATGCCCACTCTGCATCTACATCAACATCACAATATCCTTTCACAAAAGATTCTACAATAGCTGCACTTGAAGTGGAGCTAGCCTCTTTCTTCTTGGTCTCTTTTTCCTTCAATTTAGGATATTGCTTTATCAAGTGATCATTAGCCTTGCAATAATGGCATTAGGAACAAGTCATTCCCGATCTAAACGGAGAGTGCCCATAGTCCCATAGTACATTTAGAGACATTTTCAGCCATAGCTAGAAATTTCTTGGAGCACATGAACATTTTGGAATGAACGTTGAGCAAATACACTCATGCATGCTTGGAGTAATCATCAATGAAAGTCAAGAAGTATAGGTAGTTGCCTAAGGACAGAGTTTGCATAGGGCCACAAAAATCACTATGCACCAAGTTGCAATTTTCATGTAGCTATTACTGTGGAAACTTTGAACGATGCATTTTACCCGAAATATAGCCTTCACAAACATGCTTTGAAGGTGCTTCAACAAGCGACAAAGGAGAAACTATATTAGATTTCTACAAATACAGCAAACAAGAAAAATTCAGATGCCCAAAACGTGCATGCCAAAGTTTTGCATTTAAAACAATCTTTGAATCCACAACTACATTTGTAAAATTCTACCCACACTTGTCATACAAAGTGAGCTTATACAACCCATGACACAAAATGCCAGATGCAACAACTTTATCACCACACGTTCTCTTTAATCCTAGGTACATAAAGTGCATCAACCAGTGTGAAAGAACTTCCATTTGCAGCAATCAAGGCAACCTTTCCAACTTTGTTGACCAGATAAGAGGCATTATCGGCACAAGTGACCACACTCGAGAGAGGTAAACAAGTCACAATGTGAAGTAATGTGCTGTGTAGCACCACTATCGTGAATCTGTATCAACTGACATACATGCATCATGGACGGAAGGATCATAAGTGCAGTCTTCACTAAGTGCCAAATATGCATCTACATCAGCATCACAGAGAGAAGATAAAGAAGAAGAATTTTTTTTTGCCATCGGAACAATCCCAAAAGATATATCTCATAACATGGGTAAGAATAAAGTTATTTTTGTTTCATCTTCTCTCTCTCTCTCTCTCTCTCTCTCTCTCTCTCACACACACACACACACACACACACACACACACACACACACACAAACACGTACACGTACACACATGTCTTGATAAAAGGAGAAATTGAAATGTTGTAGGAACATCCAATGAGATCTCAAAGATCTATCTGATGGTAGAGAGAGAGAGAGAGAGAGAGAGAGAGAGAGAGAGAGATCATAGCCATCTATACTTTTCTTTTCAAAAAAATAAGAAAAAGGAGTTCGCTTCTTCTTTTTAAATGTCCACCTGGGATCATCACTTCAACTAGAGGGTTTGGCGAGGGGAGCATAGAATTTTTGAATGTCATAGTTATGTATTGGAACAATAGCAAGATGCCTCAAGACCTATGTGACAAATCTTTCCTTCAAGCATATATGTGTGTGTGTGTGTGTGCGTGCGTGCGCACACGCGTTATGTGTACATATAGACATAATTGGAACATATTAAAATGCCTCAAGACCTATGTGACAAATCTTCGCTTCAAGAACACACATATATATATATATGTATATATGTGTGTATATGTATATGTGTGTGTGTGTGTGTGTACTATGTGTACATATAGATATATATGTATACATACATCCATACATATGCACAAGGATATAAGCAAGTAAGAGATTGGAGCAAAGACATTGAATCCAATTGCGTTCTTATCATTGAAACCAATTTTAGAACCCATTCCATTTATAAAAAAAAGGTTTATTATTACATTGACTTCTCTTAGCTTTCATCTCTTCACACCATGCTAACTTATCTAATCTCTATTAAGAGGTCGTGCCATGCATCACTTTTATAAATGCGATAGACTATATGTGTAGGAAGAGAGTATTGATAGTGTTCCACTTGGAGGAGAAGATAGCCCTATGAGAATACAAGCATTGTTTTTTTGACCGTAGCAACGCTCGCGTCACATACTAGTCTTATTGAACTATCAAGCATTACAAAACATTCGCAAAAAAATTCCATTGAAATATCAATACCACGAGGTATTTGGGAATCTAGTGCTCTCTCTATCCCTTTGACATATGTGTTATCTCGAAAATGCTCTCTCTCTCTCTCTCTCTCTCTCTCTCTCTCTATATATATATATATATATATATATATATATATATATATATATATATATATATATATATATATATATATATATATATATATACATATATATATTGTTGTGCTCTTGGAGCTGCAAGTCACACCCGTCGCTTGAAGGAGATTTTGACGTGTGGCAAGGAGGGGGGGCTGGAATCCATCCCCCCATTAGTATACAAGACACACCCGTCGCTTGAAGGAGATTTTGACGTGTGGCAAAGAGGGGGGACCGGTCGCTTGAAGGAGATTTTGACGTGTTGGCAGGGAGGGGGGGTCGGAATCCCTTCCCCCATCGGTGACTGTATGGGGGGAGGGATTTCGACCCCCCCTCTCTGCCACACGTCAAAATCTCCTTCAAGCGACCGGTGGCAATTAGTATGGGGGGAGGGATTCCGACCCCCCCTCCTTGCCACACATCAAAATCTCCTTCAAGCAACCGGTTCAAGCGACGAGTTCTGGCTTGCAGCTCCAAGAGCACATCGATGCACGCGCACACACACACACATATATATACATACATATATACACACACCCACACACACACACACACACACACACACACACATATATATATATATATATATATAGAGAGAGAGAGAGAGAGAGAGAGAGAGAGAGAGAGAGAGAGAGAGAGACGGCCGAAGGCTGCTGGCCACACTAGTATATATAAAGATGGCAAGAAATAGAAACCACTTAGAGCACAAAGGACAATAGATAGAAACAACTTCAAGAGATCTTCATTAGATAAGCATGCAAACACTGTACAAGACAAAGAGTAGGGAGGAAAATAAAAGAGGTTGGGTGGATGGAAAGAGCTTTAAAATAGTGAAGAAAGTAAAAGAGAAAAACCAAATTACAAGAGGTGAAGGTAAATATGATCGTACCAAAGCCAAATTGACTTTAATAAAGAGGAGGGGTTGGGAGAAAGTGTTGAAAGATAGTTCTAGCTTCTTTGGGTATCTTTTGTACCGGATCTCTCTCTCTCTCTCTCTCTCTCTCTCTCTATATATATATATATATATATATATTTATTTATTTATTTATATTTATATTCTCTATAGTCTAGTTTATAACATTAAGACTAAGTCTAGAGAGGAGGATTTAAGGGATCCTACTTGTGAGGCATAGTGATCCTTAGTCATTATGGTCTTCTAAGAGACCAAAATAGAGTACAAAGCTATATCTCATCATCAAAGGATGTTGCATTCCTCTCATTCCATATGAATAATAAAATTCAAGTGGTCAATGATAAAGAAAGTCAGGGAATGTTACCATATATGTGGTAGTGATGTGTGTGAACACACTTAGGACCATCGGGGCATCCTTTCCTTCAATAGGAGGTTTTTTTTCCGCGTGCATTGTATATACGTCCATCACTCTAGGGCTAACTTATCTTTCCATTGTGCACTAAGCAATATACTCTCTGTCATGTGCCTTTGAGCTTGTTCATCTTCTCCAAGTTGTGTGTGTTTCCTTGCAACTCTAATTCCAACAATTGGTATCAGAGCAGGTCGCATCCTCCAGAGCATAGTCGCCAACATCGCTAGCACACACCCACTCACTTTCTCCGATTTGAGTGAGCTTTGGTGAGCGTCAGTAGGTCGACAAGTACTTTGGGCAAGCTCATAGAGCTTGGTCTGCTCAAAATTTTGATTCATACTCATTTCTGCCTTCGTTTCCACTACAAGAAGTATTGTGTATGCAATTGTCCTTTTGTGAATTTTTTTTGGCAGTGTAATTCTTTGCAAAATAGATCCCTTACAGTCATCTTTGGGTTGTGCTATATAGCACATCTTGGCCCTACTTTGTTTTACCTCTTTTCGGGCATTTTTCACATCAGGTGTGCAGTCACTCACCATGGCTTACAACAACACAAATGTTTTCAAGATGTTTGTTATTGCTGATGATAAATTAGATGGGGACAACTACCCAATGTGGGCTTACATGTTGACACATGTTCTTGTGTCAAAGGGTGTATGGAATGTTGTGCAGGGCATTGATATACGTCTGCCTTCTATGGATACAAACTTTGTTGAGGATGTTGTATGTTCTGGTGGTAGGTCTATTGTTGCTAGACTCTATTTTGCCTACGGTTGAGCAGTCTCGTTGGAATGTTAGAGATGTGAAGGCTCATGCATTGATTGCAACATCTGTGAAGCGTACTATTACTCCTCACATACGCTAAGATAAATAATCAAAACATGCTTGGGAATTTTTGGTTGGTCTTTATGCAAGTCGCAATGAGGCTAAAATTGCATTGCTATGTAAAGATCTAGAGTGTGAATTCATTTCAAAAATTTCACTTGTGCAGATTGTTCTTGATGCATTGCCAGATTCTTACTACACTTTTGCTAGTACTTGGAGACTTATGACCCAAGGAAACCCTCAAGCTATCAAGTTCGATGCATTATGCACATTGATGTTAAAAGATTCACTTTCAAGAAAGAACAGGGCTAAACAACGTGCAGTTCAACAAGCTTTTGTTGTTGCTCAAAGAAAAGGTGGTAACATCAATGTAGCTACTTCTCATGGTTCTTTGGCGAGTAGCAAATCACCTGTTCCAAATGCTTCTACTCGTAGTACCTCATTTGGGAATTCTGGTGAAAAAAGAAAAAAGAAAATGTGTTGCTATTATTGCAAGGCTAATGATCACCTGATAAAGCAGTGTCCAAAATTGAAGGCAAAAGAGACCAAGAAGAAAGGGTTGGTTCCACTTCAAGTACAACTATTGTAGAATCTTGTGATCTCTCTCTCTCTCTCTCTCTCTCTCTCTCTCTCTCTCTCTCCCCTCCTTCTCCCCATAGATATTCACTTTTGTTGAAGACTTGTCTTGTAACTTTTAAAGTCACTATAGATTGTTCCTACACGCGAACATTTTGTTGTCTTCCTCTCTCCTCCTGCGTCATTTGTTGGACTTTGCATTTCAATACATTAAATACGGCACTAAAAAATTGTCCTCTCCCCCCCCCCCCCCCCCCCCCCCCCCCCCTCTCTCTCTCTCTCTCTCTCTCTCTCTCTCTCTCTCTCTCACTCACTCACTCACTCGTTGATTTTAGATTGGAACCCTTGCCTTCCAAAATTTAAGGAATTTATAGATTTTTAAGCATGGCTTACATGTTATCTCTTAAAAATAAAAAGAACAAAATATCCAAGAATTGGTAAAAGGTCCATCAAATGGAAAATCTCTCTACCCATTTGCGGTGTTCTCTCTTGTTGATTTTAGATTCGCACCCTTGCTTGCCAAAATTTAAGGAATTTATAGATTTTTAAGCATGGCCCACATGTTAACTTCAAAAAATAAAAAGAATAAAATATCCAAGAATTGGTAAAAGGTCCATCAACTGGGAAATCTCTCGATCGATTTGGGGTGTTAATGTGAGGGTTGGTCTTTGTCGAGCATTTAATCCATTTTCTACGGGTGAAAAACTTTAGCTATCTTTTAAAAATACAATAATGCCAAAAAATAATATCTTAAAAATTTGAAAAGAGCGTGAGCTCAACGGTAAAATCTTTCTTTCTTTCTCTCTCCCTCATAAATACACATGTGTATGCACACAGGCAATGTGAATGTCTCTCTCTCTCTCTCTCTCTCTCTCTCTCTCTCTCTCTCTCACACACACACACACACACACACACACACACATAAGCAATGCGGTGGTCTCTCTCTCTCTCTCTCTCTCTCTCTCTCTCTCTCTCTCAACGACCCTTGCATTTGCATGTCATGCATGTCCTCAAAGCGAGATAGCCCAAGTCGACATTAAGCGAGCTTTTTTCTTTTTCTAAGGCTCATTAAAGAAATACATGCTTCCAATTTTTTTAAAAACATATCAATATTAGTCTTGAAAAAATCCCTTTGAAAAGATAAAGCCAAATATATCTTCAAAAATTACATTTCCATTAAACATTAAAAAAAATCACTATTTTTTTTTGTTATATCTTCAAAAAGTAAATTCGCATTAAGTAACAAAACTTTCACTAAACCCCTTTTTGTTATGTGCAATCAAACTTCAACATTTTTTTAATGTAGAATAGAAAGTCTTTTCATTTGAAAAGGCTTGTGAGTTTTTACATTCTGCAAAGGTTGTCATTTCTTACAATCTTACCCAATGCTTTTGCATTTTAGATTAGATGTTTTGTAAGATGTTTTTTGAAATGAACCAGGGGAGTGACACGTGGATGCCCTCTCCTTCCTTGAAAATTTTAAGCTGCATTATAAAGAGTATAGAAAAACTCCAACTTTGGCATGTGTTTGTGGGTCCATTTGTGTTGTCAAATGCATTTTTGCCAAAAGCTCTTTTCCATCATTCGTGGCGCTATGCTATTGGAAACTTTGGCAAAGATGCTACTTTGTATGAACTCATGATGGTTGATTGACGTAATGAGTTTGATTATCAGTTTGAATCCTAAGCACTACTCTTTTGTTTAGATTGAACTACTACTTGTATAAAAAGCGTTTCTCTTTTTTCTTGCATACATGAGCGTGTGACTTTGTAGAATGCTTTTGAATTTTGATGATGTTCAAGTAGTAAGTGGCCACTTTGTGGTCGCGGAAACATGCCGATTGGAGATCATAAGGGGTCGCGGTCACTCATCAAAATCTCTCTATATCATCATTAAAGACATTGTTAAAAGGAAAAATTACCAAAATACCCCTCTAACTTGTGGAACTCCCAAAATACCCCCCCAATATTTGTCATAAATTCCCAAAATGCCCTTCAAATTTTCCAAAACTCCCAAAATACCCCTAATTGTGAGATTTCATTTCTCCAAAGATAAATTTTTTTTGTAGCTTTTCATAAGATTAGTGATTATCTATCAATCCAAGATGCTAACATTGGAATTTGAGTTGGTTATGCAGGCTTTGGAGATGAAATGCTTCATTATTTTTAGACATAATTGCCTTTTTTGCGAGGTAATTTGAGACAAATTACAAAGCACTCAAAAACGGATCTCAATTGTCAAAAAGGAATAACAATTAGAAAATCTTGACCACTCCAACCAAAAATGGATACAAGGGTATTTTGGGAATGTTTGAAATTTGAGGGGTATTTTGGGAATTTCCATGAATTAGAGAGGTATTTTGGTAATTTTCCCTTGTAAAAATATCCATCTATATACATACTATATTTACACTCTATATATGTATACATAAATACATAAAGTATACATTTATCTTCACCGATTAACGCACGTGATATGGTACACGGAATGAAAAGTGACCGCTTCGAGAATGTTGATTAATCATGAGGAGGCAAATCACACAATCATGGTGAGGGATCAAAACTTAGTGGCCACATGACATTTGTGGGCATGCATGTGCGTGCAAATGGTCAATTATTAAGGGAGGGAACATGGGCTTCTTATGGGGGCAGTGGCAGTTTTTCCTTTAACAGCTCAAGGGCATGTACCATATGAAAAGTCTTCAACATAACATTGGATCAATAATTTGGGATGGGGCCGAATTGAAATTTGAAAACACGCAAAACTTGATTCCGGGCAGACAGCGCAAGTGTTTAGCCTATGTGGCGCAGTAGAAATGAAGCTCGTTCAGTCCTCCTTCTTCTTCGCGGTGGTGTTGGGTGAAGATGGAGCTTTCCTACCCCTCTGCTCCTGCCAGCAGGTCCAGCGATGGCGACTCCAACTCCCGCATGCTCCCTCCTCGCCAGCTCGATTGGGTCTCCGATGGCTCCGTCGACTTGCATGGACGCCCTGTTCGACGCGCTCTCACCGGCTGCTGGAGAGCCGCTCTCTTCATCATCGGTACGCCTCCAGCTCCCCTCCAACGCGCGCGCGCGCACGCTCACACAGAGAGAGAGAGAGAGAGAGAGAGAGAGAGAGAGAGAGAGAGAGAGATGACGCGCTTGCTTTCTTATTGTTTCCTTTTTCTGCCCGACAGTGTATGCCAATGAAATATTTTGCGTGCGTGCGTGCGTGTGCGTGTGTGTGTTTCCTAACACTGCTTTTTAGCAACGATGTAATAGTTTGTGTGCAAGGTGTGCATGCACGGGTGTGTGGTGACGTGGGTGTATCATAGCATGCATGTCCATGTGCGCCATGGCATGGGGCCGTGTGTGTGTGTGTGTGTGTGTGTGTGTGTGCAGAAGCGCGCGCGCGCACACACACACACACACACACACATGTGCGCGCGTGCAGAAGCATGACCAAATGCAAGATCTTGTGAAGGTTTTGAGAGAGAGATTTTTTTCGCAGGTGGCGAGTTTAGTGAGAGGCTCTCCTACTATGGCATTGCTTCGAATTTGATAACGTACATGACAACAGTGTTGCATGAGAGCTTGGCTTCTGCAGCTAAGAATGCCAACAATTGGTCAGGTGTCACGCTTGTCGTGCCACTAGTTGGCGCATTTTTTGCTGATGCTTATTTTGGGAAGTATTGGACCATTGCGACTGTCTCTGGTGTGTATGTCATTGTAAGTCTCCCCTCTTTGTTATGTGGGTGCTATGTAAACACTTCAAATTGTAATAAAGGCCGTATCTGTGGCGTCATTTTGGTATCACCTGTTCACTTTTTACTTGTGTTTGAATATGTGTGTGTATGCGTGTGCACATGCATGTGTGTGTGTACACACACACAAGTGCGCGCAATATATATATGTATGTGCGATCTATCTGCGTTTTTTGTGAGAGATCTTCAAGCCAGTCTTTGAGAAGGATGGATCTTCATGCGCGTTTCTTTGATTCCGCAGGGATTGTTGCTCTTGACTCTCTCGGTAAGTGTAAGCTCATTGAAGCCACCACCATGTGCAACAGACGGCATATGTCCGAGGGCCAGTAGGGGGCAACTAGGATTTTTTTTCTTTTCGTTATACTTGATATCGGTAGGCACAGGTGGGGTGAAGCCATGTTTAGAAGCATTTGGGGCTGATCAATTTGAAGAAGAGAACAGAGAGGAGAGAAGAATGAAAGCGTCCTTCTTCAATTGGTGGTATTTTGGACTATGCATGGGCGCAATGGTAGCGTTCACATTCTTGGTATACATTCAAGACAATGTAAGCTGGGGTCTTGGCTTTGGTATCCCTGCCATCGCGATGGCATTTGCCTTGGCAACCTTCATGGTGGGAACCAAATACTACAGACATAAAGTGCCTGCTGGAAGCCCTCTCACTCGTGTTGCCAAGGTCGTGGTCGCTGCTTTTTGCAAGCGCCGGATGACGCTCCCTCACAGCCCGGACCTGCTTTACGAAGTAATTGATAAAGAGTCGATACGAGTAGGGAGGCGAAAGCTTTCTCATACAGATAATTTGAGGTGAGACTTGTATGGGTTTTAGCCACTGGGCACGAGTTCTTTTCAACGATAATGATGCTCATGCAAGGAGTATTATAATTAATGTAGCTTTAAGAAGCTAGATCAGCTTGAGATTTGCCTGTGTGTGTGATCTCCTGCCTGTGTCTGTATGTGGTTATACTATAAGGTAAGTATATTTGTGTGCACGACTGGTATGTGTGTATGTGTTTATGAATATTGTAGCTTTAAGAAGTTAGATCAGGCTTGAGATGTGTCTGTATATGTGCTCTTCAGCGTGTGTATGTATGGGGGTATCGTTACGTGTGCGTGTGGGTATCTGCGTGTGTATACACAAGAAGATTTAGAAATTTTCTCATGTAGGAAAAGGGAGCTTTTTTCAATGTTTTTCATACACTGCATAACATCATGAGCTTCTGCTTAGGAGGCACTGCATACCTAGCTAGGTATGCCGTACCTCCCTCACAGAAGCTCATGATGTTGAGTTAAGTCATAATGTGGGAATTATTGTGAGAATCTGTCTAAAACTTCCTTGTGATATGACTCTACATTTTTATATGTTCATGTATGTTGCACGATATGAATGAGCGGGCACGCCTCTCCAGCCTAGAGAGAGAAATTTGCTTGTCAAGACTTTCAGTTTCATCATTCAGTAACGTGAATAAATGATGGCACTCGCACACAAAACACATTGCACACCCTTGTTATGCTTTTGGTTGGCTTAACTAAAATGATTCTAGTTTTTGAACTTGTGAATGGTTGGCAGGTTTCTTGATAAAGCTGCTATAATAGAGGATGGCGACTTCAGTTCAAATCAGTGCTCTTGGAACTTATGCACTGTCACACAAGTGGAGGAAGTCAAGCTAATTGTATGCATACTACCTGTGTGGTTAGCAATGCTAACATATGGGGTAGTGTTCGCGCAAACGTCCACGATTTTCACTAAACAAGGCAGCACTATGGACAGGAAAATGGGTTCGAATTTTGAGATTCCGGCAGCTTCTTTGCAGAGCATTACGACCATCGTCATTGTCACACTACTTCCAATCTACGACAGAGCATTTGTTCCGATTGTAAGCCGACTCACGGGGCATCGAAGGGGCATAACTATGCTTCAAAGGATAGGGTTTGGGTTATTTTTGTCGATCTTGAGTATGATCGCAGCGGCTATTACAGAAAGAAAAAGGATTGATGCCGCACGAGATCATGGACTTCTAGACTCTCCCACATCTATAATACCTTTAAGTATTTTTTGGTTGCTGCCTCAATACATATTGAGTGGAATTTCCGATGTTTTTGCCATTGTTGGGCAACAAGAGTTTTTCTATGACCAGGTGCCCGACACAACTCGCAGCTTCGGCATGGCTTTGTATTTATGTGCGATTGGGGTAGGAAGCTTTTTAAGTAGCTTGCTCATCACAATAATAGAAACCATAACGGGCGCAGGCTCGAGGAGCTGGTTCACAAGTAACATCAACAGAGGCCATTTGGACTATTTTTATTGGTTACTTGCTGTTCTCAGCACCATGAACTTGATTATGTATAGTATGATCTCACATGCTTACGATTATAAGGCAGTGGAAAAGAGAAATGATCATGATGCTGAAAAGCCCGTCTAATTGGAGGCATCTCTCTGTCTGCCTCTGTTGCCTTCTTCTCCTTGTCTCTGCTTCTGGCTCTCTCAGTCTCACATATGGTTTGGTGGGTTGGTAGAGATGCAGAAGAGGGGAGAATGGGCAAAGCAGCTCGTTTTGGGATCTGTATCTTTACCCGGCCTTCATGGTAAGCTAATGATACCTCTTCCTATCTCTCCTAAGGCATTGTATGTTGTTGTTGATTAGAGCAACAAGTACCAGCTATACATCATAGCATTGGCGCGTCGCAAGGTCACATTGAAGCCATCAGAGCATTCCTCTACCTCACAGCCACTCACTTGGTACTCTGGGTTAGTGTGCGACTCTTGTACAATATCTGGTCTGTCTTTATTGGTTGTAAGATACTGTACTTTGCAATGTAATCAGAAGTGGAGCTACTTTTTCTATTTTGGCTTTCTAAAATAAGCTTTAGTGAAGAAAGGAGCTAGGCATGCATTTGACTTTTCCATGCAAAGCTTTAAATGAGCGACATTTTCTTTGGTGTATTGTAGCATACCAGATGCTCACCACAATGTTAACAATTAAACTATGCTTGATTTAAGCAAAATGGAATCTCAAATATTGAGACAGTTCCATGGGTGTTGTTTTAAAAGACAACCAAGCAAAAAGTATCTTCATGACTTACACACTTTACTTTTTCTCCTAAGGATTAATTAAGCAATGATTGACAACCCCATTCATGGTATGTCGAAAAATCGAAAATCACCTAGGCATGTCATCTAGTAGTGGTTGGCCAGAAACAATGTATGGGGTCCAAGGTTGCTAGGCATTGTAACAACTGCAAGAGTGTGGCCATAAAGGTAAGGAGCATATAACTTTTGAACTTCAAGTACAAAGAGCATAGTTTTAGCAACCTTAAGTCTTTTGTCTAAGTAGACTTCGAGCTTGGGCAACGTTTATCATTTATTTAAATATAGAATCATGTGTTAGGAAGTTAAAGATGCTCTTAAACAAGTTGTTTTGGATAAGGACAATCAAATTGAGGAATTGAAGCTTGAACTTTCTCGAATCAAGAATATAGTCTTCTTCAAACATTGCTGTTATGGATGGTGTCTTGAATGATGATGATATATTAAATGATCTTTATGATTTTGGTGATTTCAGAAATTCCATTGAGAAGTTTGAATGTGTACATCCACATTGTCTTGAGAAGCAACAACTTATATGGATGATGATGAGGGGCTTATGGCTCCATGTAGAGAAGACTTGAATTGATTGAACAAATGCATTGGCATGTCATTGAATTAAAAAAAAAGATACAAATGGCACATAACAAGTGATGCCTTATAACATGTCAAAAGGAACACCCATTCCATTACATCCCCCTAAATCTCTTTCTATGTAAAGGCTAGGAGGTGGAGAGGAAAGAACTCTTGATAAAGCAAACCAAGTAACTTTGTTAGTTGTGCAAGTGAAAACAAATTTACTCTTAAGGATTATATCTAGGATTGATTTTTGATGGGTTGGGTATTTTCTCCATTTCTAACATGTTAAAATATGATCTATCCTTCAAAAAATACTCTAAAAATAGCCAAGAATATGTAAAGTCTTGGAAATTTAAAGGGCAAGGGTGCTCGTCAAAAATCAAACATGATTACATTTAGTCACAGACTAGGGTTGACCCCTATTCTTTCGTTCTCGAGAGACAAACAATATTTTGCAATATGATCCAAAGCAGTATGATGATTTTATGCAATGCCCATATGGATCTACATCTGTAGAATCATTGAAATCTACTTTGTATATGGTCCTCTATATCAAAATGACGCTAAGAAATCCTTGAACCATCACTATGGCATCTAGGCTCCACATTTTGCAGGTCAGGACAGAGCCCTTAGTTTCAACTTGGAGCTTTACTAAAACAATCTCTCTTAAGTTGAAGTTTCTCTGGATTTGCAAGATGATATAGAAAATTTCAAAAGAATTCTCATTTATTACTAGTATCCAATCATAGCATTTGACTCTAAATCGTAGGTTTTTTTGGCCCTAACATTACCATGATTATCGCTATGGCCAAAGGAGGAAGAGGGAAGAAGCTCGGATTCACCACCCAATCATAGAGGGCTACACATTGCTCAATGCACCACATATAATATGAACCATCAAAGCCTAACCTTATATTGTGGCTTACTTGTCGATATTAAGGGGGGCCGTTTGTAGCATAGGCAATGACACAAACCCTTGACAACCAAAATTGTCAGTCCAATGATTGACCAATAAAATTGTCAATCCAAGGATCATAACCCGGCTAGGACTTGGAGGAATCACACAACCTACTCAGCAAATCACCTTGAACTCACCATGGAAATTGAAATTTATCCCTCCTTAATATTCCCATTCACCACTCTACACAAGCCATACAATTCACACATTCTACTTCACATTAGTGATGACACGCCGGCCCAACCAATCAATGCTAATCAATATGCAAAAACAATAACCACACATACATTGTGGAAAGAGAGATCATGAGTAAGAAGGTAGAGCCCTCACACATCATAACCAAGATATGGATGAAGAGAGATTAGTTAGAGAGTGATTAGAAGATGTAGAATGTAATTGAACTTAAACACAATTAATACAAAGTAGGTTAATAAAAAATATGGAAGTTAGTTAGCGAAAATCAAAAATTACAAAGGAGAATATTGAGAGCCTAAGAACATTCATGACCAACATATCTACAAGAGCTTTGCTCACCTAAGAATGCTTACCTCTTGCTTAAGTACTTTTTTTATAGGCATGGGCTGTAAGCTACTTTACATTACTATTAAATCGAGCCCATTGTCTATAGTCTTATACGAATTGGAACTCCAATTGATGGAAAATATAATACATCCTTTTCTTTGCGCATGCTTGATGTAATTATTAGCTATCGTTAACATATATCTCCCCCCCCCCCCCCCCCCCCAAAAAAAAAAAAAACCACAAACCCAAAAACCTCGTCCTAACTGGCACACATCCTCATGCGCTGCAAAAGTAGAGCATGATGACATGATGGAATTGCACAACATTGGAAAGAATGTTGAGATGTTAGAAGATAAAGAGAGATATAATCTTAGAATCATGTAGAGTGAATTGCTTTCACAGCATAACTCCAAACTAAACAATACAAAGTTAAAAGAAACCAAAATAGTTAAGAAGATTAAACCACTAAAAAATTCAGATTTATTAATGTCAACACACACAGTTAAAATGACCCTAGACTAATGCAAATCCATAAGCCTACTAGCTTAAAAATCAAATGATTATTCTCAATGAAACAACCAAACCTATATATATATATTCATGGGTGAGCTCAAAAATCAATTAGTACATTGTCATATAGCTTTGAGAGAAAGCTTATGGAAGATTCTTATTGCATTTCATTAAAAAAATAATGCACATCACATGACACACACCCCATGACAAGTCTAGTTGCGACTCTCAGTTCTTTATTACCCACAAGGCCTTCTCTAAGGGCCTACTAGCCTATCAAGGCTATGGCTAACCCCTATCACTTGGTTTAGGGCCTTGACCAAGTGAACCAAGGTGGTTCCCCTCGCTTGCCAAGTGCCACTAAGGTGATAGAGCTCACCGGTGGTGGCTCTAGTATCTCTCAAGATCAGATTAGGGAATGTGGATGTGCTTGGACGTATCTAAGATAGATGTACCTTTTATCGGCAATGCACTCCATGATGTTGCCCATCTGATAGGCAGGCATGAGGCGCGACCCCCATTCCTAGGGTTTTTCGGGGTCAAAGTCTCGAGTCCTTTGTAGTTCTGCTACTAAATATGTGTCCCAAGTCACTTTTAGTGAGTTAACATGTTTAATAGCATTTTCCGGCCATTTATCAAGATTGTGGATTTTCACGCTAGGTAGGGAAATTCTGAAGTTGCCTATACATGCAACCCTCCCTCCAGTACTATTTGGCATGTTGTTCAGTGCAGAGTTCCAATGTTTGGACACACACACTCTCTCTAGCATTTTCCTCTTGTAGCATTTTCTATATGTGTGGCCTCTCTCTCTCTCTCTCTCTCTCTCTCTCTCTCTCTCTCACACACACACACACACACACACACACACACATTTTCCATCATTAATGGTCTCTCTCCCTCTGGCGTTTTTGCACAATGATCTCACTTCCTTTCACTAGCACTCCCTCTCCCCATTGTGTAGACACCCTACACATATCTTGTTTGCTTGCAAGTGATTGCCGTGCCTGTACAATGGGAGATTCATGCAAGGAACTTGTGTACAAGGAGATCTATTGGGGTAGATCTGCTGGCTGCCTAGTCCCGAGAGGAGATTTGCTCACAGTCTTTTGCTGCATCCTTGACGTGGTATCATAGCCACAATGTACTCTCAAATAAGATTGGTGATCTATGCGAGTTTCTAGTGCTAAGTTTCCATGATGAAAAGAGACGGTTTGCTAAATTTTCAGCCTTTTTCACTCATTTGGGGCTAATTTTGACTGTAGCGGACAAATTTGAAGATTCTACTTCTTCTACCTTAACTTAGCCTCATCACATGTCCAAGTTCTCTCACTCAATGGTTTTGACATGATTTTGGTTCGTGATGAAGTACATCTTGAGGTAGCTACCAACGGTGGTGGTGAACCACCTATCAATGAGGAATGGGGAGATTGGTCCGAGTTCTACTTTGGCATAGATGATCAACCAATCATGATACCTACCCTCCCTACCTTTCCCTCGGATCGGTAATTGAATGGCAAAAACCATGCCAATTGGAAATCGACCATGGTGGCGGTCTTCAACTCTTAAAAATCTGGAAGCTTTGTTACGTGTTCAAAAGCCAAAGGATCCTACGGGAGCAAACTCATGGGAGCATGTCAATGCTCAAATCTGGCCTTTCATAATCCTCAATAGTAAGTACACCATCAACCATTAATCACATCTGAAGGATGCGAAGTTGCTTTGGATTGACTTTCTTTGCTATATGATTGAGTCTCTCTAATGAAGCGGATAGACTTAGAGGTGCAGTTGAGGACCCTGGATGTGAAGAGCTCATCCATGAGGGAACATATCAACAAGATGCTGGAGCTTCAACACGATACACTTCATATGGGAAAGCTTATCAGTTTAGAGGACATGGCCATCCAGCTTTTCGCCAGATTACCTCCTCGGTAGGCAACACAGGTGGGGTGAAGCCATGTTTAGAAGCATTTGGGGCTGATCAATTTGACAAAGAGAAGAGAGAGGAGAGAAGAATGAAAGCGTCCTTCTTCAATTGGTGGTATTTTGGACTATGCATGGGCGCAATGGTAGCGTTCACATTCTTGGTATAGATTCAAGACAATGTAAGCTGGGGTCTTGGTATCCCTGCCATTGTGATGGCATTTGCCTTGGCAATTTTAATGGTGGGAACCAAGTACTACAGACATAAAGTGCCCGCTGGAAGCCCTCTCACTGGTGTTGCCAAGGTCGTGGTCGCTGCTATTTGCAAGCGCCGGATGACGCTCCCTCACAGCCTGGACCTGCTTTACGAAGTTATTGATAAAGAGTCGCTACGAGTAGGGAGGCGAAAGCTTTCTCATACAGATAATTTGAGGTGAGACTTGTATAGGTTTTACCCATTGGGCACAAGTTCTTTTTACGATAATGATGCTCATGCAAGGAATATTATAATTGTAGCTTTAAGAAGCTAGATCAGCTTGAGATTTGCATGTGTGTGTGATCTCTTGCCCGTGGTTATACTATAAGGTAAGTATATTTGTGTGCACAACTATGTGTGTATGTGTTTATGAATATTGTAGCTTTAAGAAATTAGATCAGGCTTGAGATGTGTTGGCACATGTGCTCTTGAATGTGTGTATGTATGGGGGTATCGTTATGTGTGCGTGTGGGTATCTGCGTGTGTATATGACTCTACATTTTTATATGTTATGTGTGCGTGTGGGTATCTGCGTGTGTATTGAGTGGAATTTCGGATGTTTTTGCCATTGTTGGGCAACAAGAGTTTTTCTATGACCAAGTGCCCGACACAACTCGCAGCTTCGGCATGGCGCATCGCATCGCAAGGTCACATTGAAGTCGTAAGAGCATTCATCTACCTCAAAGCCAAATACTTGGCACTCTGGGTGTACAATATGTGGTCTGTCTTTATGGGTTGTAAGATCCTGTACTTTGCAATGTAGTTAGAAGTGGAGCTACTTTTTCTTTTTTGGCTTTCTAAAATAAGCCTTAGTGAAGAAAGGAGCTAGGCATGCATTTGACTTTTCCATGCATAGCTTTAAATGAGTGAAATTTTCATTGGTGTATTTTAGCATAGCATATGCTCACCACAATGATAATATTAAAAGTATGCGTGATTTAAGCAAAATGGAATCTCACATATTGAGACACTTTCATAGGTGTTGTTTTAAAAGACAAACAAGCAAAAAGTGTCTTCATGACTTACACACACTTTCCTTTTTCTCCTAGGGATTAATTAAGCAATTATTGACAACCCCATTCATGGTACCTCGAAAAATCAATAATCACCTAGGCATGTCATCTGGTAGTGGTCGACAAGAAACAATGTATGGGGTCCAATGTGACTAGGCATTGTAACAACTTCAGGTAAGAGTGGGGCCATAAAGGTAAGAAGGAGCATATAACTTTTGTACTTCAAATACAAAGAGCATAGTTTTCGCAACCTTAGTCTTTTGTTTAAGTAGACTTCGAGCTTGAGCATTGTTTATCATTTATTTTAATGTAGAATCATTTATTAGGAAGTTAAAGATGCTCTTAAACAAGTTGTTTGGGATAAGGAGAATCAAACTGAGGAATTGAAGCTTGAACTTTCTCGAATCAAGAATATAGTCTCTTCAAACCTTGATGTTATGGATGGTGTCTTGAATGATGATGATATATTCAATGATCTTTATGATCTTGGTGATTTCAAAAATTCAATCGAGAAGTTTGAATGTGTACATCCACATTGTCTTGAGAAGCAACAACTTATATGGATGATGATGAGGAGCTTATGGCTCCATGTAGAGAAGACTTGAATTGATTGAACAAATGCATTGTCATGTTGACTAAAAAAAAAGTTACAAATGGCGTGGAGAGGAAAGAACACACTTGATAAAGCAAACCAAGTAACTCTCTGTTAGTTGTGCAGGTGAAAACAAATTTTCCATAGTTATTCTTAAGGATAATATATGATCTATCCTTCAAAAACTACTTTAAAAATAGCCAAGAATATGTATAGTCTTGGACATTTAAAGGGCAAGGGTGCTCATCAGAAAAAAACCATGATTACATCTACTCACACACTAAGTTTGACCCCTATTCTTTCGTTCCCATGAGACAAACAATATTTTGCAGCATGATCCAAAGCAAAATGGTGCTTTTATCCAATGCCCATATGGATCTACATCCATAGAACCATTAAAATCTAGTTTGTATATGGTCCTCTATATCAAAATTAAGCTAAGAAATCCTTGAACCATCACTATGGCATCTAGGCTCCACATTTTGCAGGTTAGGACACAGCCCTTAGTTTTAACTTGGGGCTTTACTAAAACAATATCTCTTAAGTTGAAGTTTCTTTGGATTTGCAAGATGATATATAAAATTTCAAAAGAATTCTCATTTATTAGTAGTATCCAATCATAGCATTTGACTCTAAACCATAGGTTTTTTTGGCCCTAACATTACCATGATCATCGCCATGGCCAAAGGAGGAAGATGGAAGAAGCTCGCTTTCACCACCCAATCATAGAGGGATACACATTGCTCAATGCACCACATGTGATATGAAGATATACCCTCAAAGCCTAAATGTATACTGCGACTTACTTGTCCATATTAGCCTAGTGTTGGGGGGGGCATTTGTAGCGTAGGCAATGACACAACCCTTGACAACCAAAATTGTTAGTCCAAGGATTGACCATAAAATTGTCAATTTGGTAGGAAAGGTTTGAGCCTTGCAGTGTCAACATTTGCAGATTAGCTTTCAACTTGTCCAAGAGCTCATTCTGATCTTTTAATCTTGCCTTGGCTTGTGCATCTTGAAGATTGGTTGGTTCAAGTTGAGTCTGTAGACAATGAGCATGTGAATTTATATCCAAGATAGTGGCTTAGGCCCCTTGTAGCTTCTTCTCTTGAGCTTCACTTGCAGTGGTGGTCAATTGTTCCACAAGATTTTCTATGATTTTTAGTTCTTCTACTTGCTGACAGTTGGAGTCTTTTAAAATAGCCATCTCCATTTGGGATTGTTTGTGTAGGGAGCTATTTTCGTCTACAAAAGCATCCGCTACTTGTATCCGTGTAATAAGATGTTTGTTGGCCATCTCAATTTGCTTAACTATCTATCCTTGGCATATACTACAACTGACTCCCAATCGGTGTGTTCTATTTCATAGATGAATTCAGCTTCCTTGAGCTTCTCAATTTCTTCCTTGATCTTCTTAGCAAATGTCTCATTGTAGGTATATGGTTGTTGTCTACTTGGCTTAGCATCATCTCTCATACAAATAGTATGTTGACATATTTCAGGATCCACTCCCTTGAGATCTTTGTAAGATCAAGTGAAAACATCCCTATATTTCTTTAACGTTTGGAT
The DNA here is from genome assembly GCF_014529385.1 of Adiantum capillus-veneris. Classification (NCBI taxonomy): domain Eukaryota; kingdom Viridiplantae; phylum Streptophyta; class Polypodiopsida; order Polypodiales; family Pteridaceae; genus Adiantum; species Adiantum capillus-veneris. The sequence continues at coordinate 83,228,299 of NC_140943.1, forward strand.
AAGAATTTATTCCTCCTCTAAGGACAAACCTGTAGCTACGTATGCTAGTTTTGAGTCTTCTCTCAATTCTGTGAGGTCAATTTGTTTGACGTTTTCAAGTCCCTCATGGGATTTTCATGGTTCTTTTTGCTGGCGCAATGGTTGCTCTACTATGATTCATTGATCTTGCAAAGTGTATTTTTTGTAGTGCAAAGGAACACTAATTGTCTCTCATTTATCACCGTCTGACTCCATTTCAGTAGTCCAAACCTCTTTTAGGGTTTGTTTCAACTGTTTATACTTTGCCTTTCTCGGTTTTAGTCATTGGAGTTTCTTTTGCCTTAGTCTTGTCAGGCTTGCTTGATTTTTGTTTTGCTTTGGTCGGTCAATTCATGGCTGGATATCTCTCCGTTATTTTGTCCTTGATGCAATTTGATGCATCTATTATTTTCAAAAATTGAGTTTTGGTCTCCATTGTTGGTTTTGACTGTTTTCTTTTCATTTTATTTTTTTGTTTTCTGCGATACATTTGTTGGCGTCTATGATGCTGATTTGGAAACTCAGAAAACTTTTCTCCCCCCCCCCCAAGTAGCAGTTTAGCAGCTTCTTCTCTTCGTAAACTACTAGATGCAAAATCCCCACACATCCAAATTGGAGTGTCTCTATATATCGATGATGACAATTTAGTTTCCGCGGAGGTTTTTAAATCCAACTCTTGGATTGTTGTCCTCAAAACATCCTTGTAAGAATGATCTATTAAATGTACACGATTAATTGACCTAGCTAGTTTTCTCCAATCCTGGATCAATTGTATTTGTCTCATAAAATGTGTTCCTAGGATGATTTCACAATTAAGTTTCTTCCCAAAATCTACAATGGCAAAAGTGTGTTGATAGTCAATTCCATAGGAGCTCACTATCAATCCCATTGGTTTCTCACTATGCCCATCTACCAATTGTAGTTTCGTGCATGTTTGTCTAATTTTTGGTTTTCCTCATTCCTTCGTGATAGCTTTTGTTGCTATGGAAATGCTTGCCCCACTTTCCAAAACATTTATGGTTGCTACATCATTGTACTGTAACAAAAGTTTTGTGTTTCCTTCGTTTCCCTCACAATATTTCCCTACTTTGTTCATGCACATGGACTTGACAATTTTAGCCTGCAATTTCTCTTCTTGGAATTCTTCTAGGTTTTCTTGGGTTACCCTCTTTAAGTCCGTCTTTTCCATGGTAAGTTGCAGATCCTTCCATAGATGTGGTCTTATCTTAAGCAACTCACCGGATGTGATTTTGCATTAGATAGGAGTCGAAATAATTGATTGCAAAGTCCCCACATTCAAAGTTTTCTTTGGTCTATTCAATTTTGTCATTTTAAAGACCAATAATTTTTCTTCATTTTCACCTAGGTATGAAGGTAGTGTCTACATCGTTTGAGCTTAACTTCTCTGATCCTCAATCTCCATACATATATTTCTTATCTAGTTCCATGGGTGGTTGATCTAGCCATACTTCTTTGAGTGGAGCTGATTTTAGAGTCTGACTCCCATCCTTCACTTCCTAGACTCATTCCCACAGGTGGTTTGATCATTCTTCCTCAACTAAAGGGACTCCATCTAGACCCTCCTCACTATTTGGAACTATTAGTTCAGGTGTATAAGTGTCTATTAGAGTTTTTCTCAACTACTTGTCATCCTGCATTTTGCCTTCGTTCGATCTGGTCTTAATTTCTACCGATTTTCCTATGAATTCTAGCTGAGGCTTTTGTTTCTCTAGCATAAATTACATGATTTTCACTAATTATTTGTAAGATTCAAGTTTGGCCGCTTCCATGTCAGGTGCTAGGTAGTATTTCCAGTTTTTTTCTAATGTCTAATTGGTTTTTATATTTTATCTATGATTATGGATCCTACCGATCTTGGTTTTGATTCTTTAAATCCCAATGACAATGTCTGTGCTATTTCCTCTATCCTCTTCTGAACTTTCTCTTTAATCTCCCTTCATTGTTTTTGTCTTCTAAAATTGTATCATTTGTGTCGTTCTTTCTTGGAATGTTTTGATGATTTGTTGGGTGTGCCTGATCTGCTTGCATTTTTTTGTCAATTCCCCTTAGCTTGAGCCCTAGTAGCTACCGAGATTGGAATTATTGGTTCCCCTTCTGATGAGCTACTGCACGACTTGAAATACATTTATGGCTACCTTTCCTTTGCTAGTTGGATTCCTTGGTCAATCGTCTAGAAAATGTTTGCCTTTGCAACCACACTGTAAGAAATATGCCTCAATTGGTCTAGTATTCTTATCTAGCTCTAGATACTCATTTTTCCAGTGGCCACTTGATCCACAATTATGGCAATTTTTTGTTTTTGGTTTAGGCATTGGTTTTCATCATGGGTGGTCTAGCCCCCTGGTTTGCAATGAAGTAAACCGATGCTACATCTGAAGGTGCTTGATAAACTTGTTCCACTATGACATGAGTTGACTAAGTGTGCCACTCATCCTCTATTCCCACAGTCATAGAGATATCTTCATTATATGGCGTGATTGGTACTAGAGCTTGCTCATCCACTTGCCCTTCAGGTAGTATGTATTTGATTGGTACAACATTGTTGTCACATAATGGCGGCTACTAGCCTAATACGTGTTGTGGTCTCTCCATAGCCACAGGTGGCTTTTGAACTGGTGCCATGTTTGGTGGATATTTATACATGGGTTGTCCTTGTTGTCTCATTGGTATATACCAGAAATGTTTGTCATATTTAGTCTTATAATAACACTCAATTCGTTTTGTGAATTGTAGGCTTATAATAACACTCATTCATTTTGTGATTTGTCAATTTTCCTTTGTTGGAACACCATTTCAATGGTCTGTGTTGTCCCATAGGTTGCCCCTGTGGTGGACCCTATCTCAATCCTCTCATAGGTATCCTCTGCATGTTGGTCATATGTCATTCATGCGCTTAAGCATGTACTCCATAGCATTGACAACAGCTGCCACAATTGATCCTAGTTGTGTTGGCATGATAGGTGTGGTCCGCTTTTTTTGTGTGTCCTTAAGAGTGATTTCTTCATTGAAAATCTTGCAATTGTCACCCAAGTCAATTGCATCCAGGCTACACGCTTCCCAACTTGTATGATTTTTGCTATACAAAATGGCATGCAAATCCTTGTAAAGTAACCCTTTAGGAACAATGATACAAGTCTCTCCTCGGTTGGAATTTTCAACGCCGAACATCTATCATGTATTACCTCATTACAATTTTCCTTGTTTTTGTTTGAAGCTATAGATTTGTGCCATAGTGCTATGCTTGATTCCCATCTTTGACCAAGTGTCAACAAATATCATAGCCAAACTCGATAGATCGGTAAATTGATCCAAAAGATATGTTCTGGAACCATGTCAAAGTTTTTCCTTCTAAAGTCATCCCAAACTCCACAAATTGCGTATAGAAGTTTGTTATATGTGCAACTCTCAAAACTTGTATGAAACTGGCTTAACGTCATATGGATCCTCTGATTTAGTGTATTTTTTGACCCAGTTTTGAAAATCTACTGGTGTGACTCTACAGTGATGTTTCACACCCACTCTCTTGGCTGGTGTTTCTCTCATTAAGCCTTCAAACTCGTAGTTGGTAAGTGTGACTTGTGTGGACCTCTTCTTTTCTACTCAATCTTCTCCAATTAAAGGTGGTTTTTGCATCTCTAGCCCCATTTCCATTATTAGGTGACTCCCTTGGGCCGTACTTCCCCACTGATTGACCATGCTACCATAGGCTCTTTCATTTGGCCCCAAGTTTTTTTCTGTTTCAAATATTGTTCCCATAATGACTTCTAGGATTGAGTATCCCTGATATTTTGTTTGTTCAATCTCTTTTGAACTCATCATAACAAAATTATTGTTATAACAATCCCTAAAGAGCTAGACGGGAAGTTTTGCTAAGACCTTCTCCCTTATCTTGAAAATATACATGATTTTCAAGGATGTCAACTGTCGTGGTTTGGCATGAGCATTCCAAACCAAGTCCATATTATTGTTGTCCTCCCAACGATACACTCCAAACCTTGGGTTTTTGGTAGGTATACGCTTTAGAGGTTTGGTGTCTATCAAGTCATATCCTTCAAACTCTAACATCAACAGTCATTCCTTCATAATCATATTTGGAATCAGAGTGTCAACTTCCATTCCCCATATGTTTACAATGTCAAAATTTTGTATTTTGAGGTATTACACTCCATTTGGGTCCATGTAGAAGGTATCTTGCTTGTTTTCTTTAACCTCCTCTTTGAACTCGACAGTAAAGTCACTAGCCTTAAGACATATTCCTTGTTAGAATACATATAAATTTGAGCACCGTGCTTGTTAGTCTTATAAAGGGTTAGAATGTGCTTGAACCTAAGTGAGGTTGAAACTCTCGATTGGGTAAAAAAAGAAGACATCTTGGACTTGACCTTGCAAGTTCAATTTTCTAAGTTCAATGCCAAAAAGCCCATGTTCCACACCAAAGATAACTTTGACAAATTTTTGATGTTTTTCAGAGCATCTCAGATCAGATGCAATCTTGATTGTTTTCTACTTACCCTACTCCTATTGAACATAAAAAATAATGCAGTATGTGGAAGAAACTCAGCTTCTAGTACGAAATCTTTAATTCTACCTAGGTGCTAACCTTCCCAACTAGTCACTAGTCTCAAGGAACCTTCACCCAATCCTACTAGCTAATCTAATGCTACCAAGGTCCTCATCGAGTATCCTTACTCTGAAGCACCTCTCAGTAATGATAAGGTCAAAAGGTGTTCTCTAGTTGAGCCTAGAGGAAGTACATGAATTTTTAGTGACTGCTTTGGGTTTTTCTCTAGTCTAGGTTACCTTGTCCCTAATAATGGTGCCAAAATGTCGGTCGAATACTAAGCCTCACCATATCCATGCCAACAAAGCGATAATAACCACAAACATAAAATGTCAATCCCTATAAGAAACAATTTTCCATTTCTTGGAAAAAGAAGTTTCATGTTGATCTTTTGGATATATGTCTCATTGATTGTATTCCAAGTATCATAAAATCTAATATCTAACCAATCCAAATGATTTTACTGATCATTAATATGGGAGAATCAACGGGACGAAGGGTTAAGATATATACATGTGCTTATAAATCTATCTCTACACAGGGCCAGTGGTAAAGGGGCCCAAATGAGAGATGGTTTATCAAAGAGCAAGTCTAACCAATGGAGCATAAAGACCTTCAGGTTAGCTTCATTGAAGACCTCCAATAGTTAGTGTAAAAGTCCTTTCACCTTAGGTAGAGCTTGAGGTGGGAACCCGGCCCAAGCTTAATGTGCCTGAGTTTCTTGTCGTGCTTGATGACTAAGGTGCTTGATGATTGAGATGCTTGAGGTGCTTGATGATTGGGATGCTTGAGGTGCTTTTAATGCTCGAGATGCTAGATGCTAGGGTTGTACTTGAGGTGGGAACTCGGCCCAAGTTTGAGGGGCTTAAGGGTCAAGCTTGTGGTGGGAACCAAACCCAAGGTTAAGTGGATTGAGGTGTGCAAAAGTCAATGCCAATCCCTACAAGGAGGGGGCGAGCCCTACATGGCAGGGGATGAGAGAGAACACACACACACACACACACACACACACACTCACACAAGGCATTCCTAGTACAAAGAAAGCAAAAGGGACACTTGTCAAGTTCCTTCTCATGTTGCCCTCATGGTGTGCCTGAAGCCTATTGGTTGGCCACCCAAGGGGTCCAATGATAATTTAGGAGATTTAATTAATTGTCTTTGCATTTATCAAGTCCTCTCTCTCAAAGGGTAAAGGGGGACAGTTGTCTCAAGACTACCCTTGTTGCTTGCTATGACTCTTGCTTATGATTGGCTAGGTCCGGAGGGGTCCAATGAGCTTCAAGCATGAGCTACCGGGGGGGGGGGTCGATCAAAGCTAGTAGGGGGCTTGCTTAGGGGGTATACTCTCCCACACACAATCACACACACTCTCATTGTGCATTGTGCAAAGTGCAAGAGCTCCATCTCCTTCTCCAAGCAAGTAGAGAGGTTGAGAGCCTACACCAACACTCTTGGCTATGGAATGCAAATCCAACCAAGAGCCATGCTTCAATAATTAAGCTTTCCATATTGTCCATCTTCATTACTATGATTTTATCTATGCTAGAAAGAAGAGTGATGATAAGTGAGGAACTAATTCTTTCTCCTATTAAATGTTTCTTCTTCCTCTTCCCTACCCTCATTCCCTGCTAGCTCTCTCCACCTTCAAAGGTGTTGAGGTCTTGGGACTGAGGCTTGGGATAGTTAAAGATTTCTACAAAGTTTATGTTATGCTTGTGATGCATGAAGCTTTCCATCTTCATTGCATCACCTAGGTCACAAGGAACACAAAGATTGTATTGCAACAAGTCTCTCTTAATGGGAGAAATCATAATACAAATGCCTATTGGAGGGGGGACCGGCTCCACATAAATTCGGTCCTCAATTGTTGTCATGTTCTCTAAATTCTCTCTCTTGCAAAAGTATTGTTCATGCCAAGTTAACTAATTGCTATGTTTATGTTTCTATCTTCAATTATGTTCACCCGCTATGCTCACAAAGTAGTTTCTCAAAAGTACTCTCATTAATTTCTGCTTTGATTTTGCACATGAAAGGGCTAATGATGATGCCCCCTTCTTCTCCAAGAGGAGAGAGATCTTAAGAGGCCTCTTGAAGAGACCCCCAAAAGAAGACTCTCTCCCATACAAGAGGAGGAATCCAAAGAACAAGAAAGCAATGAAACTTTAAGTTCTTTTGAAGATGTGGTCCACGAAGACGACGGTATAGACGACTGCCCACTCCTCCCAAGAGGAAAAAGATCAACACACAGTCCTTCTCCTCATCATTCCGAAAGGAAAGAGAGAAAACAAAGGAAGAAAAGGGCTATATAGAGGTCACCCTCTTCTCCTTTTTCACCTTCCTCCTCTTCCGACAAAAGCCATGACTATTCTACTAGACAATACAAGAGGGGAGGACATCACATGGTGAAGGAAAGAGTATCTCTTTTCTAACCTATGATGGCACCTTTGGTGCTACCGACAAAGTGTTGGCCTTCATCCAGCAATTTGATGCGGCCTTTGGAGATGAGGGCTTCATAGAGTCCTCCAAGCTACACCATGTAGCTATGCACATCCAAAAATCAGCTCGTCAATGGTGGGCTAGCCTACATGGCAACGGCGAAGCCCCAAAGACATGTAAAACTCTACGAGTTTCCATCATGAAGCAACTTGTTGCAAGCGATGCAAAGGAAAAAGTGCTTACCGAATGGCACAGCTTGAAGCTTCTCTCTCATGAGTCTATCCACAAGTATGTAGACAAGTTTTGGGATTTACATCTCAAGGCTACTGTCTTTCAAAAGATAGACTTTGCCGATCAAAAGCAACAATTCTGTGCAAGATTACCTGAAGAGATGGCCGAATACATCAACTCTCAACATCCTGGTTCTATCACCAAGGTAATCCATCAGACCATGGTTTCTTCACGCATCAATTTCCATCAAGGGCCTAGATGGAATGTCAAGCCCATGGAAAAAAAAGATAAAAATGATGCGAATGTGAAAACCAATGCTCAAAATTCTTCCCAAGGTACTTCCAACAACAACAACAACAACAACAATCGGTCAAAGGAGAAGGGAGTTTACAAAGGCAAAAACAAACTCTCTTCTGAAGAGCTTGAAGCTTTTCACAAGGACCATAAGTGCTTCAAGTGTGGGGAGCAAGGACATGGCTATCGTTCTTGTCCCAAGAAGAATGCTTGCAATGAGACTCCTAGGGCTTCCACCATCGAGCTCCAAAAGAGGATGTTCATTGCAAAGGATCATCACTTTCATATGATTGGGGAAAGGTAAGAGAGCTTGTTGCCTTCATCTTGTTTGACCCTGGCTCTACTCACAACTTCATATCAATAGAGTTGGCCACCAAGTTGGGCATTCAAGCTTTTGAGATGGGAGATATGGTAACGGATAACACAGCTTTCAGGGGACAACAAGCCTCCATTTCTCCCTTGATTGGGAAGTTGAGGCTTCATGTCCAAAGCTATGTCGACAAAGAAGAGTTTTTCATCTCTCCTCTCCAACGTGAGGATGCTATCCTATGGGCACCATGGTTTGATTGCATGTCTACCAATACGAAGTTCCCTAAAAGGAGAATCTACTTCACCTACAGGGGAAAGAACATGTATATAGATGTTAGTAAGCATGGTCGCACTATTCCACTTGTAAATCCTTCTGCTTTTGAAAAATCAAAGAAGAGCTCACTTTTTGCGTACATGATTTTTGTCAAAGAGTCTCAAAGAGTCCCTTTTGTTCTCCAGTCCTTTTAGTGCAAAAGAAAGATAGTACATAGTGTATGTGTGTGGACTATCGAGCATTAAACCATATCACTTGTTAAGGCGGTTACGCCGCTAGCGGAAGCTAAATAGCGAGAACTCAACCAACAACAGAATTTGTCAGACGAGGACGGAGCTTGACCCGCAGGCGCATGGAAACAACTAGGTGGGTGTCAAATCACCTACTCGACCTTCTAATGACAATCACTACTAAGGAAATCAAATCTAAGTTCTAAAATACGCAAGTGACTGAAATCCGTACTATGAATGAATGCTATACGAAACAGGATTTAGAATCATTGAATCGATCTCAAACTCAAGGGGAAGTCTATACACTAGGTAAGAACAACACCCTAAAGACTTGAACTGCAAAATCAACCTATAATCACTCCGTGCGGTAAACGCGTATGAAGACAGGCCGAAAAATACAGGTGACCGAAACTTGACCCCGATGGTACTAATGTGTAGCTCTACTCGTTGTGGTTCTATAGATATGCTGCACGCTCCATTCCAACACACGAGTTGGAAGAAAACTCACACTGAAGCTCGTAGGAACTTACCACACATAGAAGCCGATAGCGTGCACTCTTAGTCTCTGTGCGTAGCTCTCGCCGTTGCTAACACAATGGCGGTGTCGCTTCTCCAATGGCGGCTCCGTAGCTCGCGTAGCAAGTAGATAAGACTCTCTCTCTCTCTCTCTCTCTCTCTCTCTCTCAGACACAGTCACGGTGCTCCAAAAACTCACTTTGATTAAATAAAACTCTATATCTTTAGGTTACAAAACTTTGGCTTATATACCTCAGCCTTGGAGGTGAGAACATCTCTAACTAATTACATCAGCAAGTGAAATTACTTCGAAATTACAAGCTGGAAACTCAATTGAGTCCCGTTACTTAATGAATGGCTCCAATCAAAATCAATGTCGGAAAGACATTTATTACAATCAATGGTTACAAAAATGATGAGTGTGAGCAAAAATGTGGGTGTGATCCTCTTCTGGCTCAACACTCCCCCCCTCCGCGTTCATGTCGTCCCTGACATGACTTTTATGCTTGGTCAATAAAGTCCTGTCGTCTTGAGCATCTGCAAATGTGATTCGTATTGTAGGTTGCCGATGGTCAAGGTTGGGCCGAATATTTTGCTTTCGTGAGTGAAAAAGCCGGTGTAGAAAGCTTCTTCGAATGTTGTCATGTGGAAGCTAGGCAAAAACATAATCCTTTGGTATAGGAGGTGCAACACTTTTGGAGAAGGCTGCAATGAAAGATCATATATCATATCAGTCACTGTGTCGGCCGTCGGTAGTAGACTCGAGGTCGTGGCTTTATCTGGCGCGAACACTTCAATGCAAGCTAAGAGAGTCCTGCAGATTTTCTTGAGCATCTGACACGAAAGGTCAGGAGAGCCAGTAAAGAGCTTGATGGTGCCCGTTAGGGTTTTCACCATGTAGGCTTTACCTATTCTCTCTCCTGCCTTTGGTCGTGGCATCCTGGGATAATTAAGCCAATTTGGCTTCTTTTCTGCAATCTTGCCATGCTCTTTCCAGTTTCTGACTCTTGGCACCGGGCAGAAGGTTGCATTCTCCCGAATCTCCTTTGGTGCCTCCACCAAGTAGATTAGGTAGGCTAGGTATTTGTTCAGCCAACCTTTCCTCCATCTAGGTTGTGAATCTACTATCTTCTTTGACTGTTCCTCCTTTGTGATGTCGCCTTCGTAAAGAGCGACATACTGCTCCTCCTCTATTCTCTTTTTCGTCTTTAGCACTTCAAATTTCATCAAAGGGAAAGGCAGGCTGGGTTGCATCCACTCTTCATGGAGCACTTTTGTGTCTAATCCCTGAAGTCTAATGGAGATGAGGAGTCTCCTCTCCCATTCCATTTCCGCCTTGGCACTCTCCTCTGCTAACTTTTCTATTTGGTCATGGAGCCTTTGTTCTTCTTCTTCAGAGATTCCTGAAGTCGAGGCCACCTCGTGAGCTGGGGCTGGATCTTCAATTGTGGTTGCCTCTCCAGTTTCTGGTAGCTCTATGGCTGCTCCACATGATTCTTCTTGTGGTGTCTCTGTCTCTCTTCTTTGTTGCTCTTGTAGATCTTGGAGCTGTTTGCGGAGGGCCTCATTCTCTGTCCATAGTGTTTGATTTTCTAATGTGAGCCTCTCCTCTGCGGCCAATGATCCCTTTGCAATGTGCAACCTTTGCACTTGCTCGAATCTTAGCTCTCTTTGTAAGCTTCGGATCTGGTCTTCTAAAGCTGGTACGAGAGTTCCTTCTTGTTCGGTTCCTGCTCTGCTAGCTCTAGGGGTAGTCCTAAGTCTAGTGATTGTTCTTTCTTGGAGCTCAACTCTTTCCCTTAGCTCAATGAGCTCATCCTTGGCTGCCTCCAACTCATCTGATATCCGCTCCTTTGCTTCCTGTGCACTTGCTACCTCTCTTGAAGCCTCGGCTAGCTGGAGTATCAAGCCGTCTCTCTCGTTTTCCGCATCATGGAGTGATGCTTTATGACTTTCAGATTCAGTCATAGCATTCTCTAATTTCCTCTGCAACTCTGCTTCCCTTTGTTTGGCTGTCTCAATCTCTACTTCCTTTGCCCTGGATCTTTCTTTGATCTTGCCTAGCAGTTCATGCACCATGTGCATGTCTTTTTCATCTTCATCTGTCAACTCTAAAGCTCTTTCTGCCACCACCTCCACTGGCTTCGGCTCTTCTAGTACGTTCTGTTCGTCCAGATTCTCTTCACTTTCTTTTGTACTCTTTGTTTTTTCCTCCGTCCCTCTCCGATCATCTTGTTTTTGTAGGGTGATCCCATAAACTTCCTCAAGGGCCTCTGCTTCAGTGTATCCTATCGCTACCAGATCCTCATAATCATTTCTCTTTTGATGAACTAGATCTATCTCCTTTTCTTTGGTCTCGGCCTTCGGCTTTTCCAAATCATCTGTGTCCATCTCTATTGTGGTCTCTTCCACGATATTTTTCGTCTTCTTTGGGCTTGGTACATCAGTCATAGAGGGGTATCTATCCTCAGCTTCCTTGGCTTTCCCCTTGTCGGCTTGCCCGTCTTTCTCTTGAGATTTAGTAGACTCATCTACCTTCCCTTTCCCCTTGTCGTCCTTTTTCAGCTCAGCTTTTAAAAGTTGTACCTCCTCTTCAGTGTATGGCTCGACAGGTTGCTGCTCCAGTATAGCCTCTGACTCCTCATAAGCTTTAATATATTGATCGTATTGATCAACATGTGGCTTGGCTGAGCTAGTTCCGACTTTGGTGGGGTCTGGCACCCACTTTTCTTCAAAGTCACCCTTTAGAGCTCTTTCTGCTCTAAACTGCTCCACTAGTCTTTCCATTCTTGCCACTTTCTGACTTTTGGTTTGCTTGGGAGAAACCTTCTTCTTTACTTTCTTCATAAGCGGCTCGTCCACCTCCTCTTCAGGTTCTGAAACTATTTCTAGTTTTCGGCGTGCTCTTGTGGACGCCCTCTTGGATACTTCGGGTTGTTCTTCCTCCTCGTCGGCTTCTCTAAGCCACTCATTCTGGGAGGGAACCTTTGGCCACTGATCTCTAGCTCCAATAGCTTCATAAGCTATTCTTGTCAGAATTTCCGCTCCTCCTATATACTTTGGCTTCTCGTTGTGCATGGCAATTACTTGCTCGTGGATGTGTTGAGCGTAATTCACCTCTTTTGGCATATTGCTCTTTAATGCCCATGTGATGGTGGTCGCAATGGCATGGGGCGGTGTCGTATACTTTTGCGGTCTTTTACTGCAAACATGGAGAAACTGGTTGTACAGTCGGCAAAGGGTTTCCGCTCTTTGGTCCGCCATATCTCCATAGGTTGCATTCTGTTTCTTGGATCCATAGACCTCTATGGCCTCCCTTCTTTCCCTGACAGAGCTCCCTTTGTTGTGCAGCTTCAATGCGTCTGCAATGAGCTGTGGAGTGATCTGTACTTCTACTTTCTCTCCATCTATGGCTGTCAATGTGGCTTTCCCATCCTTCTGAATGGATGTTGCCAACTCGTACACTCTTCTTGTATCCACACCTGATGGTCTCGAGGTGAAGAAACTGTGCAAGTCTGCCCTTTCCAGGTACCTGCTGATGTCTTCTGACCTGCTATAATCTACCAATTCTTGTGGGATCATCGGTACATCCACCGCTTGCCCTTGAGGATCTCTGAAAGTCCCCTGGTAGATCTTTATTCCCTCTTTCTCCAATACTGCTTCCTCCACCCAAGTTTTGGTTGGCTTGAGGGTTTCTGCTGGAATGTCAAAGGGTTCCGCTTCTGCAAGAGCATCTTTTATTGTCGGTCTTTTTCTCTTCGTTGCCGATAACTTGGCGGAATCCATGAAACCTGTAACTCCAATTTCAGAAGTTAGCGTCTTTTTAGTACTGAAAGCCGAAATGAAGCTTTTAACTATTCAAATGACTTGAAAATTGAAACATGAGCTATTCACGGCCTAAGGATGCAAGGTAGGTGAAAAAATATGCAAAATGGGCTCAAAATCATGTTGGAGACATCATACGCGTATAATGTCTTTTGTGTCAAAATGACTTCATATTGGTTGTGCTTGTAGCTGATAGTGTATAAATGAGTATCATATGCTTGGATTTGAGTTTGGATCCCATTTGGTCAAGTTTTGGCCAGTTTAGTCCAGTTCTGGCTCTTGGCAAAATTTTGAAAGGGAATTGGATTTTATGATCCAAATTGGATAAAACTTGGTGGTTCACTTTCAAATGGCATGTAGATCACTTCTGTTTGGTGGTTGAAGCCCTGAGGTGCCAAAATCACATAGTGAGACATCATACGCGTATGATGTCTTTTAGTGTATTTTTGGACCAAATTTCTCTATAAGCTTGGATTTGGCTTTAGATAGGCTTATTCAGTGGATTTATGAAGTTTGGATAGATTTTGGGCTAAAAATGGCTCTGGAGACATCATACGCGTATGATGTCTTTTTCATCAATTTTTCATGGGATTGGTTCTGTGGACTCCCCATGTACTAGTGAAGGACTGTCCCTACTCAAATCTTGGTTTGGACTTGAGTATGTTGGATTTGGGCCAAAAATAGGCTTTATGTGAAGGATTTTCCCTCAATTGGGCTAATGGGGTGATCCACTTGACCAAATGGTTCCAAATTTCATATGTAGCATGTATTAGATATATATAATGGATGTATGATGACAAATGAGCAGTTTTGGCTCTGTAAGTGCAAATAGACATCATACGCGTATGATGTCTTTTGTGTCAAAATGGTGCTTTTTGGTTTCAGATAGCTTGTAGATGTGTTAATCAACAATCCTACAAAGTTTCATTGAGTTTGGAGTTATTTTGACAAAATTAGAACCAAAAATCAATTTTATGGCCTAATTTGCGTTTTTTTGGTTTTCCTTGGGTTTTCTAACTCTAATTCTCATGATACTTGGTTCATAGGATGTGATTAACATGTGGAATGAGGCTATGCACTCAAATGTTGAAATGGATGTGAAATTCATGCTGTGAGACATCATACGCGTATGATGTCTTTTCTTGAAATGTTGGTCTTTTTGTGCAAAGAATGCTTTGTGCTAGTGCCCTAAGCCCTGCTAACTAGTTTTCAACTTAAAAAAGTCATCAGTTTAGCTAAAAAGCCCCTTATAGGCATTTCAGTCTCCGAAGTCGTCTCTTTGCCGTGGGGTTGAATTTCTTCAACTTTTCTTCTCGAGAGTTGCATTTTCAGCTCATTGGATATGTTGTGAAGCCATCTATTTGGTTGAACTTGACTTTGGCTCCCCGTTCTCCATCTTTCTCCATTTGGTTGCCCGAAATCGTCTTTTTCACCATCGGTAAGTGAATCAGCTTTCTTTTGGGTTTTGCTTGCAAACATAAGTCATCCATGTATATTTGAAGTTGCTTGTGAAGTTTCATTTCATTCGGTCGTCAATTTCAGCCGTTATGCCAAAATGACGCTTTGTGTGTCCGTAGCCGACGAATCGGTTGTTCCGACCTACTTTTGGTGGTCCAAACCTGGAGATACTCCACGGTTGCATTGTCCTTGATGTGGTTGAACTTCCTGTGAAGTTTCGTGTCGTTTCGATAACTTTTTCCTGTTTGCCTCTTGCAGGCTCTGTTGACCTAGGGTTTTTCGAGTCGTTCTTTCTCGAGCTTTGAGTGTTAGAAACCCATCTTCTATACTAGGGTAACCCACCTATAAGTTCTTGCAAAGTTTGATACGCGGTTGTGCCACTACCTAGCATTCTACCGCATTCCCCGTCTGCTCTTGTTTCTTGGTTTTGGTCAGTTTTCGCGACAAAAGTTAATGATAAGCATCAAAAGCTTATGACAATGAGTCTACCTCTCATGTCTGGTGTCCTCTGAGCTCTCGTAGCAGTCGTAGAAGGCTGTAGAAGGTTGGATGCTCCTGTGTGCTCTTTGCTCTCTCCAAGAAGGTAATAGTGGAAATGAGCTTGAAAGTGAAGTGAAAAATACTTAACTTCGGACTTCCCGGAACACTTGTTACCAAATTTGACATGTGCTCCTATCTCGTCGTGAAATGCACTTTAGGATTTGAAATTTCTCAATTTGGACTCCGTTTGACCTGTTTCTGAGAAATCTGTCCACTTTGCCAAAATTCTGTCATTTCGGGCTTCCCGCAACTTTTCCCGAATTGTACTCAATTTTTACCATGGGTTGCCCTTGTCATTAGGATCATCACCATCTATTCTTTTCTTTTTTCTGATCTCGTTTCACCTGCTTTTTTATTTTTATTTTACTTTTATTAAGAAAATCATAAAAATAAAGAAAAATAGTAAATTGAAGCCAAAAAATTCCAAACATACACAATAAATAGCCGGTAACCCTGTGTATATGAATATACACTTATTTGTGATTTCTGGACTTGGATTACCACTTTTTTCCACTTTTTAGCTCCAAACACACTCTTATTTAGTGATATTTACACGTCTAGAGACCCAAATTCATCATTTGATCTCTTCTTGTTGCAAAACAAGGTATATAAGGGCATAAATATTATCAATATCCGCAATCAAACATAAAAATTGCAAAATCATGTAAGACACTGCCCTTGTAATATAAATTTTGTTTTTCTTTGTTTTTGGCGCTTATAGCTGCTTTGTAACTCCTGTATACCTGTATACCTCCCCCCCTCCTAGTCTGAGTCCTCCCAGACGACTATGAAGTGTCTGTGGGCGAAGCATTGTAGTTGTTTTGGTCATAAGTTCCCAATGCAATTGTAGAGCGATGATACAACAGTCTTTTCAATAAAGCTGCTCTTTGTTTGATTGAAGGATTGGTGGTCGGGTTTTGGGTTGGTTTTGGCACTTCGGTAGTAGAATCAGTAGATGGATTCTTCTTTACTTTGTTGTTCTTTTTTACAATCCAAATCTGCTTCCGCTTCACTTGTGCTTGCCACAAACTCTTTGCGACCCAAACCTGCTTTGTTCTTTGTGTTGATTTCCTCGACTTGAAATACCTAGGAGTTTCCGTTGATTGTACTGAAGGGAGTTCCTGTTTACAAATCTTTGGGATCCAAATTTGCTTGCTATAGCTTTGTGCCGTCATGAACTTCTTTGGAATCCAGATCTGTTTCACTGTCCTTGATTGTCTGGAATCACTCTGTTGTCTGGTATTGAAGACTCTGTTTTCCACCTTTGTGTTCTCTGGCACAACCTTTTTTGGTCTCCATACCAACTTTGACTCCGTTTTTTTCCAAGGTTGAGCTGTTATATTATTGCTTGTCTTCCTTATCCACTGTTGAGAATTCCTCGTCGAAGAGTAATCCGGTTGTATAGAAACTTTTGGTTGCCATTGCTTCTTCTTTTTCTCTGGTTGTTGTTTACCTTTGTCTTTGGATTCGTCCTTTGGAGTTGGCTCTTCTCCTTTGGTGAACTTAACTGATTGACTTTCACCTTCGTATTTAATAAGCACTGATTTAGAACTCCAGTCAATCATTGCATTGTATTGCTTCTGCCATGGTTGTCCTAGCAATAATGGATGTTGTGTAGCTTGGTCTTCAACCACGTAAAACATATGAGGATACACATACTGGTTAATCTGTATATGTAAAACTGTGCATCCGACAGTTTTGATTGAATTCTCAGAGTAACTCTTTAACTCTTGCTTGGCAGTTTGTAGTTTAGTGTCATTTGCCAATTGTCTATACAAACTGAGTGAAAGTAGGTTAGTTTGAGCTCCTGAATCCAATAGTGCTCTGGCTTTGATTTGGTTGGTTCCTACTTTGCATTCAATGATGGGTTCTTCTTTGTCATTATCCATTTTTGTTATACTGACTGCGTTTATTCGTATTGCTCCTTCATTGCGTTGTTTCTGACGTAGTAGTCTTCTTTTCTCCATTCTTTCCTTCGCCTTGGCTTGCGCTTCCTCCAAAATCATTTTCTTTTTCTGGACACGCAGCTTTTCTTGATGTATTTTGAGAAGCATGTCTTGGGTTAGCGGCAAAAGATACTTTTTCACTCTGCATCCACTAATCCAATTGGGCATTTCTTCTCCGTCTAATGTAGCAAGCTTGACGGCTCCACTTGGTGATAGATCTTTAATCACCAGAGGTCCCATCCCTCGCTTTTTAAGCTTCTTAGCATGCTGTTTCAGAGTGTAAACTAGGACATAGTCCCCAACCTTAAACTCTTTAGTCCGCACATGCTTATCAAAAAATTCCTTTTGTCGCCTTTTTTGAGCGTAGATAGAAGCTACTGCTTTTAGGCGAAGCTCGTCTAGCTTTTCCAGGTCATCTATTCTATCAGAAAGCTCGTGCCCTGTCCACTCTAGATCCTTAGCCACCCTTAAGGTTGAAATCAAGAATTCTATTGGTAAGATAGCATTTAGCCCAAAAACCATGTTATATGGGGTCGTTCCTATTGATGTTTTATATGCTACCCTATATGCCCATAATGTTGAATGCAACTTCTGGTCCCAGTCAGTTCTCGACTCAGATACAATCTTCGTGAGGACCGTGCATATGGTTTTGTTTGTTGCTTCAGCTTGTCCGTTTGCTTGTGGATGATACGGGGCTGATTTCCTATGGATTACCATGAATTCATCTAGAAGGATCTCTATCACTTCATTTATAAAATGTGTGCCTCGATCACTCACAATTTCTATTGGCAATCCATATCGTACAAAGACGTATTCATATAGAAATTGTGCCGTGGTCCTGGCATCCGCTTTTTGAGTTGCCTTTGCTTCGACCCACTTTGTTAGATAGTCTGTAGCCACAACGATGTATTGTGCATGAGTCTTATATGCAGGAGGTGAAATGGGTCCGACATAATCAATCCCCCATTTTGCAAAAGCTCTTGCCCCCATCATTGGTCTAAGCGGCATATCATCTCTTTTAAGTGGTACTTTGGTCCGCTGACAGTCATCGCACCGTTTAACGTATTCCTCAGCGTCCATATGTAATGTTGGCCACCATATTCCTGCGGCTAAGACAAGTTTTGCTGTCTTATCACCTGAGAAATGGCCTCCACCTACTCCTCCATGAGCTTGCTCTAGTATTATCACATACTCAGACTCTGATGCGCAAATCCTAAGCTGGTTGTCTTTACCTCTCTTATAGAGTTGATCTCCTATTAAAGCGTAATCTCTAGCTTCTGTCTCTACAGATTTCTGACGAGCTTTTGACGTTCCTTCTGGGAAAGTTCTATTTGTGAGATATTCAACAATATACTGACTCCATTCTGGAGCGATCATTATCTGATATAATGTCGAATACTCTGCTGGCGGTTTTGATGAACATACAATACATACAGTGACATATTCATGTACGCTTTCTTTCATTCCTGGCCAATAGACTCCCAATTGTAACAAATTCCTATATGTGTTCCTTCTTGAACAATGAAATGCACATTCCTGAACATGTGCTTCGCGCAGATATATATTATATTCCTCAGGATTGATGCATAGTCGTAAAACATGATCATTTCCCAATTGATACAACCTTCCTGCAACCAATTGAAGATTCTTGGATTGCTGAATAGCAATATGTTTTTGGTTGTATTCTCTTCTATCGAACTCTCCTCCATAGGTTAATAGGTTAACGACATTTTGAGACCACTTCGGTATCATTTCTATGTTGAACAAGTACGCGTCTGGCATGTCGTCATCTACTCCTATAGGGTCTTCTCCATTCGTCAATCGCGAAAGATGATCAGCTCTAAGATGTGTTTTTCCTTTCTTTACTACTACCGTGAAGTCGAATTCCAGTAAGATAATGAACCATCTCACTATTCTCCCGGTATTGCATGGTTTATTCACTAGGTAGAGCAAGGCTTGGTGATCCGTAAAAAACACAAACTTGTTGGCTAGAAGATAATGCCGAAATTTCTTCACAGCATATATCATTCCTAATCCTTCTCGCTCTGTTGTGGTGTAATTCTTCTCTGCATTGTTGAGCTGTCGACTGGCGTAACAGATAGGAAAATCCATGTTTCCTTCTTCTGGCTGAGCCAGAATGCATCCTATTGCATATGCCAAGCATCTATATGCACATGGAATATCTTCTCCCAATCTGGTGATTTCAAGACTGGAGCAGTAATGAGTGCCTCTTTCAATTTCTTGAATGATTCCTCACACTCCTCTGTCCATTCAAAGTTCACTATTAGCCTGTA
The DNA here is from genome assembly GCF_014529385.1 of Adiantum capillus-veneris. NCBI lineage: Eukaryota > Viridiplantae > Streptophyta > Polypodiopsida > Polypodiales > Pteridaceae > Adiantum > Adiantum capillus-veneris. The sequence continues at coordinate 83,247,252 of NC_140943.1, forward strand.
AAGTGGTTGGCCTATTATAGCGTACATGTAAATGAATCGTCTATAATATCCGCAATGTCCCATAAAGCTCTGTACTTGTTTCGCATTGGTTGGTCTAGGCATATCCACTATAACTTTTATCTTCTCTAAATCCGTGGATATTCCGTTTTGTGAGACAATATGTCCCAGAATTCTGCCGTGTCGGACCATAAACACACATTTCTCAGGATTGAGACAAATGCGATATGTCCTACATTTCTCAAATACTTTTCTTAGGTGTTCTAGATGCTCATCTCTCAGAAGAGAATGTACACATAAGTCATCCATGTATATTTCTAGAAACAACCTTAAGTATTCTTTGAAAGCATGCGTCATCAGCCTCTGGAAGGTTGCGGGAGCATTGGTTAAACCAAAAGGCATAACCCGATAAGCATAAATTCCCCACTTCGTTGCAAAAGCTGTTTTATGTTGATCTTCCAGTGCTATGGCTAGCTGGTTATATCCTGAAAAACCATCAAGAAAGGACTATGCTGTTTTCCCTGATACACGCTCTAGAACATGATCAGTTATCGGCAAGGGATAATTGTCCCTGATTGTTGCAGCATTCACTTTCTTTAAGTTGACACACACTCGGAGTTTTCCGTTCTTCTTGGGTACTACCACAATTGGAGATACCCAATCGGTGTGTTCAATCTCGTATATGTATTCAGCTTCCATTAGCTTATCTATCTCTTCTTTGATTCGCTAGCAAATGTATCATTATATGTGTATGGTCTCTGTCTGCTAGGCTTTGCGTCTTGTTTCAGTGGGATTGTGTGTTGGCATATCGATGGGTCAACTCCCTTTAAGTCCTTATAAGACCATGCAAACACATCCCTATACTCTCTGAGACGACTCAAAAGTCTCTCTTCCTCGCCTGGAGACAAATCTGTGGCTATGTACACCGGTCTAGGTGTCTCACCTGGAGCTGCTAAATCAACTTTTTTTGCATCCTCCGGTCCGTCATAAGATTCGTTCTCCCTTCTCTCTCGAATAGGTTGGGTTAATACCACCTTCCTATCCTCTATTGTGAATTTCCTATAGTGAGAGGGAACATCCATGTTTTCCTTGATTTTGGCGTTTTCGTCCTCTCCACTCTCAAATTCTGTCGTCCAACTTCTTTCAGAGTTTTCTTGAGCTCTCTGTAGTTGTTTCTACGTTCTAACTTGGACTCCGTGTGTTCTCTGTTGCGCTTGTTCTTTTCTGATTTTTCTGTTTCAGTTTTCGTTCCATTCCTTTGAACTTGATTTCTTGAGCCTCTTTTGTCTTTTCGTAAGCTCTTTTGATCATTGCCTCTCATTCTTCCAAAAATCTTGTCCTTAACACAATCTTCCGCCTTTACTAGCATTAGGAATTGATTTTTTCCTCTTATTCTAGGCATCGGATTGGTTCTAACCCCCTTTGTTTTTCTCTTTGCTCTATAGCGTTTCTGGCGTTGTTTAGTTTGGTTCGAAAAATCATAAAATCGGACATCCGTTATAGTTTCTTCGTTTCCGCTTGAATTGTCCGTTGACTCGTTGTCTGCTTCATTTCCCCACTCTGGATGATCGGGAATGTCGTGAAACACCTCTTCTTCATTTTTCTTTTCCAGTGTATCGTTCTTTTCAGTTTCTTTTTCGAGTATCGTTCTCAGCATGAAGTATGGAACCACGTCGTACCTGTCCTTGTCGCAAAATTTCGTTGTGGGACCATCCGCTATTGCACAAACATCTAGGGTTGCTAGAATGTGTGTCCATTCTAATGGTTCAAGTGTGTCCTCTGGAAAGGGTTCTCCTATATAAGTTTCGTCTTCGATAGCCCTTTCTAAAACATATTCTTCTCGCCTCAGACTTCCACATTTCGAGGCTCCACACATCCATAACTCCTTGGGCTTACCTAACCAAGCTGGAAATTCGGATCCCGCCAAAGTAGCTGAATCAAACTCCTCTATCGGTGTTCGGTTCACATCTTTGTAGCTATGGTCTCTCAGGTTCACACGTGTAGTGGTTTCCATATTTCTCAGGTATATGTGATCGTAGCCCCAATCTTGGACCATTTTCAACTGTCTCATGAATGGTCTTCCCAATATGATATCATAGTTATTCTCCTTGCCAAAATCGACAATAGCAAAAGTATGTTCGTATTCAATGCCGCAAGAAGTCACTACGACTTTCTCTAATAACCCCATAGGTTTCTCCATGTGTCCATCTGCTAATTGGAGTTTCAACCTAGTCTTCCTTATTGCTGGTTTCCCCCATTTTTTAAAGATTTCTTTTGTAGCAATGGCTACCCCAGCTCTGCTGTCTAGTATTGCCATCGTGTTCACTCCTTGGAATTCAACTGGTAAGGTTGTATTCCCCTCTTCACCTTCGCAATACTCTCCGACCTTGTTTAAGGGTACAGGCTTAGCGTTCTTTTGTGGTTTACTCAGCTCTTGTATACCCTCTTGCAGTCTCGATGTTGGGTCTTTTATCCAAAATTTCTCCAAGCATTTTCCTACAGTGGTCCACATATGTGGTCTTAGCCTCAAAAGCTCAGCTAGAGTCATAGTTCATGTCACTGGTGTTGACAAGATCTCTATCAATCCTTGCGAGTCCATGACTTTTTCTGATGAGATTCTTCGTGAGGGAAGTGCTCTAGTCTCGGATTTTGCTTCATACTCTCCTAAGTATGAAGGTAAGGTATTCAGTGAGTGAGGTTTGCTCTCCATTGTTCTAACAGAGCCCCCATCTCCCTAGTAAGATTGCAGATCCAAGTCCACTTGAGATCCTGCCTCAAATTCCACTATGGGAGGATTCCTGATGTCCTTTTCCCAATTTGTCTGATTAGCTTGGCAACTTAGCTCGTTTGCAAAGTTTGCCTCTCTCACTTGTTTCCAAAATTCATTGTAATCCTCATCTCTTCCATAAGACCTCTGTATGACTGGATGAAAACTCTCTATCTCCTGATCGGTTGTGTTCAATACTATGCGGTCATCCTTGTGTGTATTTTCAGGCTTTTGTGCACTGGGAGTCTTTTCAGCTACCCCTGAAACGATAGTCTCTTACTGAATTGGGTTTTCCGTTCCACAATTCATTGTTTCTTTTGGTGGTTCTAATAAGGCTTGTGCAGTCTCGATCATTCTCTGGCACATTTCAAGTCTCTGCTTTTCCAATTCCGCGTTTGGGTATGTCATCCACCTCTGTTCTTGTGTTTGGTTGGTCTTTAACCTAGCTTCGTAAGCTCTCATCAATGCGTCCAATGGTTCATGTACTTTGTCGACTAGCACTGATCTCCCTGAGCTTAAGCTCGTTGTTTCTTTGATACTCTTTTGTTTCGTTCTTTCCGGGCTCATCTCTCGTTTCCCGTTTTGACTCTCAAGTTTTTCTAATCTAGCTTTAGTTTGCTTTAGTTCCTCAGTTAGAATAGCGTCTTCACGTTCTTTTCTCAACTTCATGCATGCTTTTCTAGCTTTCCATGTGTTTCTCTGACTCGCGGTCCTTGACTAACCACTTCAGTCGCTAACTTTCCATTCTCAGGTTCCCTAGTGGTTTTCTTAGCTTGAGCTCTAGTAACAACTTGCGTTGGTATCAAAGTTTCATTTTCAGACCCACTGCTGGTAGGAATAGTTTCTAGCATATTCAATGTCGTCTTTTGCACTTTGTTTGGATTCTTTGAACAATCCTCAATGAAGTGAGTAACCCCACACTCAGTGCAATAAGCGTTAATTCTAATGATTTCCGTATGTGGACAAACATTCATCAGATGGTCACCTCCACACTTGTAACAGGGTCCTAGTGCTGGTCTTGGTCCCATTTGATTCGTCCTTTGTGGATAGGATGGTCTTTTTCCTGTTAACCCTCCATGAGCTATGAACATCAATGTTCTTGCGTCCAAATTGTATCTCTCTTCATCAGAAGCACTTATAACTGTTGGTATTCCAACATTCCCAATCATGCCCCATGGTTCTGGTTGTTTGGGTTCTTCTGGTGGGTAATACACAGTTGGAGACATGTGTGCACCAGATTCTTCATAATAGGCTTGAACAGGCACTAAGGCTTGTTCTTCGTGATTCTCTAAGGTTGGTGCATATCTAATGCCTACTGGTCTTGCTCCTGGTAAAGGTGGTTGTTGTCCCAATACCGGTTGCGGTCTTTCTATCCCCATAGGTCCTGGTACATTTCCCATTGGGTATCGAGGTACTGGATGTACTTGAGGTGGTGCTAATTGAGCAGGAGGTGCATACTGACGCTCCCTTACATACCCTTTGTTGTAATAGCACTCCTCTGTTGGATGGTTTGTCCATTTTTGTTCAATAGCACACCATTTCAGTGTTTTTGAAAATGGTTTTTGGTATGGTGCCATCCTTTTTAGAGCATCTTCTATCATTTGCTCTACATTTGGCATGGTTGTTGTTTGAACATTCTTTTTAGTGGTAGTCTCGCTCGCTACGGAGGAGGAGCTACTGGATGCAAAATCTGTATCCGGTGACACCTCTCCATAAACCGTACAGTTATCCACTAAGTACAATGCCTCTCTCGTTACTTGCTCGAAACTTGTACAAGCTTTCAAGTGCAAGTCCTTCTTGAGAGTGTCGTTTCTCAGTCCCTCAATAAAGAGAATAGATAGTCTGTCATCTTGTGGTCGTTCACGTACTGGACATCTCTCAATGTATTGTTTGAAGCGAAGTGAAGCTTCCTTCACTTTTTCGTGTTCTCTCTGTTTAAAAGCATATATTTGTGAGACCGTATTGTCCTTAATCCCTCATTTTGAGAATTCCTCAGCAAACTCTCTTAGCAAATGGTCAATGTCATGGAATCCCCCTATGTTCAGTGGTTGAAACCATGTCAATGCCGTACCTTCTAGAGTAAGACCAAATCCCTCGTATTGTGTATGGAAATCTGTTATCTGCTCAGCTCTTAAGACTTGCTTAAAGAGTGACACATGTGCATACGGATCTCCTGAACCACCATACTTCTTTGGCATACACTTCGCTACTTGAGAAGGTCTCATACGTCTATGGTCTCCTACCAATCTCATTGCTCCTGTGTCCCGGCTAAAGCTTTCTCTAGCATCATGGACTTTATGGGTTACCCTTGTCGGTTCCCCTGCCCTGAATCTACTACTAGGAGGTAAATGTGATGGTTCCGCTTCGAACCTTGGACCTGGAGTGGTATATGTGGGGATTGGAACTGCACTACCTCGATTCGTATCCATTGACTCTCTAGAATGTAATGATCCCATTGGTCCGGGCTTCGAGTACTGAGGTTGACTGAAAGAGTCAGCAGCCTGAGTTCTTTGTCCTCCTGTCGTCATTGGGTTTTGCCCTCCATTTGTTGGTGCTGGTCTTTGTGAGCTAGAAGTAACATAATACTGATGTAGTGGTCCCCCAAAGTATGTATATCCTTCTAATTCTTTCTTGCCCATTGTTGAGTATTGCCTCCCATACTTGTCGTAAGCAGCAATTTTCACTTCCGATCCCTCTGTGTAGGTAAAGACATAAAGTCTTTTTTGGTCTGTCAACTCTCCGGTGTAGGGTTCTTCACATCTATAATAGAGATCTTGCTCCCCATTATTATATTTGTATAGCCCCACATAGATGTTATCAGTGTTGATCCTTGTAGTTTCATTCTCTCTTCTTAACCTCGCATCAGGGAAGTTCATTATTGGTGCTTTCTCCTCAAGTTCTTCATCTACTTTGGCTTTGGTGCCCATCAATCCCCACTTGTCCACAATGTTAGGGTTTAGGACTACCAAGTACATGGTACCCTCGTCATCTAGATATCTATCTCCGCTATAGCTCACAGACACTAAGTCCTTGAACTCACTAGGTCTCTCTTCTATCTTTACACAATAGCGGTCCATTCCATCTTTGTAGATCTTGGCACCTTGCTCATTGTCGTACTGGTATTTTATGAACAATAGCTTCATTGTGGCGGAAGGGTTTGATGATCCTGCTGCCATATTTTCTCTGTTGTTCAGGTTCAAGTGTTGGTGAAAATCTCGTAAGATCTCTCCGAAGAAGTATCAGAAACACTTCCTTCAAAGATCGGCTCTAATGGTTGCACCCAACTTTGGTTTACACTTCCCTCGGTTGATATGACACTTGCTTGTTCCCCTTGTTTTGGTTGGTTATTCTAGAGATTCCTGCCCGATCTCAAATTCATCAATTCCCCTAAAGGACTTTAACTTCTCCGTCTCGACAATTTGTGTTCCCAAGTTTTTGTGGTCAGAATTGATCCAAACTGATTGATACTTGGTCAATTGTTTAATCTTGTTAGTTGGACAACTTCTGTTTCATCAAGTGAGAATTTTGTTGCAGTTATGCTGAAAAAGACATTATACGCGTATGATGTCTTTTTTCACAGATTTAGACTATTTTGGTTATGCTCACTCTCAGTAGCCCCCTTATGCTCTTTCCACTCACAAAATTCAGTTTGAACTCTGTTTGAGCAAGTTATGGCTAATTTAGGCTTTTCTTGGCAATTTTCCGCTTTTGACTTGTTTTGGGTCAATTATGATCCAAATGGGATGAAACTTGAAATATAACCTCTAGACAGCTATTACAATGGATCTGTTTTGACAAAGTATCAAAATATGTCCAAAATTAGGTAAAAGACATAATACGCGTATGATGTCTTTTTCCTCAATTTGGGTCAAGACTTGATATTTATGCTTCTACAGTGTTTGTAACAATCTTGTCAGGTCAGATATCAAAAATAAGTAGTGGATGTGCTAAAAGACATTATACGCGTATGATGTCTTTTTTCCCAGATTTTGACTATTCTTGGTTTTAAGCCTTCTCCAATGTTTATAATTGAGTTTCAAGTGTTTTTGTCAGGTTTGAATGTAAAAACAAGATCTGAATCCAAAATTTCCTATTCTTTGCGTTTCTTGGACTCCGACTTGTCTTTTTGGGTTTCTTTGAGTGTTAATGCTCTTGTTTTAAGTTGAAATTAGGGTATAACTCCCCTTTTGAACACTCTGGTAAAGTAAAAATTTCTATTTTGGTCTCTGTTTGGTCATTTAGACATCATACGCGTATGATGTCTAAAGTTGTAGATTTCCAGTTTTTTGGGACAGAATCCTTCCTAAAGCTTTCTCAAGTGCTCAGCAACTCCCAGATACACAGAAAATTTCTCTGGCTTTTGTTTATTGCAAGTTTCACTACTAACTCGACGGTTTAGTGATCTAACATGCAATCAACCATATCAAGCAAATACTCCAATGATTACTAGCTCCAGATCAGGATCAAATGAAGTCCTACCTAAGCTATTCCTAATCATAAAATGGGTTTGGTAATTGTGATTTTAAAGAGATCCACTGCCACTCACGGACTAGCAAATTCTTCTTCTATCAACAACTACTCAACACCAACAAAACAACAAACAAATCTAAGCTAATCTAAAAATACTGTCAACACGGAAGACCCAGGAATACCCCACTTCCTAGTATCTCTCGAGATCTTCGCAGTCCACCACTCCTAGATCTTTTCTAACTAAAGTATACAAAGTAGTTTATACGACTCACCTCGTAGGATTAGTCTAAGGTCACCTACTTAGGGCTCTCGTCCCCGGCAACGGCGCCAAATGTTAAGGCGGTTACGCGGCTAGCGGAAGCTAAATAGCGAGAACTCAACCAACAACAGAATTTGTCAGACGAGGACGGAGCTTGACCCACAGGCGCATGGAAACAACTAGGTGGGTGTCAAATCACCTACTCGACCTTCTAATGACAATCACTACTAAGGAAATCAAATCTAAGTTCTAAAATACGCAAGTGACTGAAATCCGTACTACGAACGAATGCTATACGAAACAGGATCTAGAATCATTGAATCGATCTCAAACTCAAGGGGAAGTCTATACACTAGGTAAGAACAACACCCTAAAGACTTGAACTGCAAAATCAACCTACAATCACTCCGTGCGGTAAACGCGTATGAAGACAGGCCGAAAAATACAGGTGACCGAAACTTGACCCCGACGGTACTAATGCGTAGCTCTACTCGTTGTGGTTCTATAGATATGCTGCACGCTCCATTCCGACACACGAGTTGGAAGAAAACTCACACCGAAGCTCGTAGGAACTTACCACACATAGAAGCCGATAGCGCGCACTCTTGGTATTTGTGCGTAGCTCTCGCCATTGCTAACACAATGGTGGTGTCGCTTCTCCAATGGTGGCTCCGTAGCTCGCGTAGCAAGTAGATAAGACTCTCTCTCTCTCTCTCTCTCTCTCTCTCTCTCTCTCTCTCTCTCTCTCTCTCTCTCTCTCAGACACAGTCACGGTGCTCCAAAAACTCACTTTGATTAAATAAAACTCTATATCTTTAGGTTACAAAACTTTGGCTTATATACCTCAGCCTTGGAGGTGAGAACATCTCTAACTAATTACATCAGCAAGTGAAATTACTTCGGAATTACAAGCTGGAAACTCAATTGAGTCCCGTTACTTAATGAATGGCTCCAATCAAAATCAATGTCGGAAAGACATTTATTACAATCAATGGTTACAAAAATGATGAGTGTGAGCAAAAATGTGGGTGTGATCCTCTGCTGGCTCAACACACTATAAAAAATAGATTTCTCGTGCCTCGGGTAGAAGATCTGTTTGATAAGATTCAAGGCTCTACCTACTTCAATAGGATTGCCTCCTAGAGCTACCTTGGTCAAAATTCAAGAAGAGGATGCTCATCACAAAGGATCTCCTCTATGCCATGCTTGGGGAAAGATAAGAGAACATGATGTTTTTATTCTCTTTGACCCTGGTTCTACTCACAATTTCATATCCACAGAGTTGGCCACCAAGCTAGGAATCCAAGCCTATGAGATGGGAGATGTCTTACCTGCCGATGGTGCTTTCAAGGGGCAAGAAGTCTCAGTCACTTCCTTAATTGAAATTGAGGCTCCATGTCTAAAGCTATGTGGACAAGGAAGATTTCTTTATCTCTCCTCTCAAGCACGAGGATGTATTCCTAGGGGCACCATGGTTTGATCACATGGCTGCCATTGTTAAAATCTCTGAAAGGCAAATCTACTTTATGTTCAAGGAAAAAGATATGTACATAGATGCTAAGGAGTTGGGTAGTACCATACCTCTTGTACATAAGCAAGCTTTCAATAAGTCAATAAAGAGCTCTATTTCCGTGTACATGATTTTTGTTAAAGATTCTCAAAATGAACCTAATGCTTTAGCAAAAGAAAATATAAACAATCAAAAGGAATTAGAGTTATCCAATTTCCTCAAGGGGTTCCAAGATGTTTTTATTGACGATATCCCTTGTGAACAACCTCCCAAACGAGGTAATGATGACAACCATGCAATTGAACTTCTTCCAGGAAGTTCACTGCCTAATAAACCTCCTTATAGAGTTTCCCAAGCTCAACAAGAGGAGATTATGCAGCAAGTGCATGAGTTAGTTGAGAAAGGCATGGTTAGTAGGCCTAGCTCATCTCCTTTTTGTTCATCCGTGTTATTAGTGCAAAAGAAAGACGGCACATATCATATGTGTGTCGACTATAGAGCACTAAATAGGATCACTATCAAGAATAGGTTTCCCATTCCATGGGTAGAAGACCTATTTGATAAGCTACAAGGATCGACCTACTTCAGTATAATTGACCTAAAAAGTGGCTACCATCAAATAAGGACAGTTGATCAAGACATTGTAAAGACCGCATTTCGCACTACATTTGGTCTTTACGAGTACATTGTCATGCCATTTGGCTTGACCAATGCACCAGCCACATTTAACTGCTTGATGGAGAATCTATTCAGGCCTCACTGGACCTTTATTGGAGTGTTCTTTGATGATATAATCATCTACTCTAATTCATTAGACCAACACAAGCAACACCTAAAGGTAATATTTCAAGTTTTGTGAGAGAATAAACTTTATATTAATCGAAAGAAAAGTGAATTTTTCTTACAAGAGATTCAGTATGTAGGTCACATTATCTCTCAAGATGGTATCCAAATGGATCCATCAAAGCTATAGGTAATAAAAGGATGGCCTAATCCAAGGAATCAGCATGAACTCAAAAGCTTTATAGTTATGTGTGCATACTATAGATGCTTTGTAGAAAAGTTCTCACAAATTGCAGGACCATTACATAACCTAACAAAGAAAAACATTAGGTATATATGGTCCACCAAGGAGAACAATGCTTTTGAAAAGCTTAAAGAAAATCTTATCTCTCAAAGTGTGCTTACACTACCAGATTTCTGAAAGCCATTTGAGGTCCAATGCGACGCTTGTGGTGAATCAGATTGCCAAGAAGCTCCAAGAAAGGCATGCCATAGCCTATGAAAGTCAAAGGTTTGACCCTGTTGAGCAAGCTCTAGGCATACATGAGAAGGACTCTTAGCAGTTCTACATGCCTTAGACTCGTGGAAGCACTATTTATTTGGGACTCCTTCCATTCTGCAAACGGATCACCAAAGCCTTAAGTACTTCATGACGGAGACCAAGGTCTCCGACAAACAAATGAGGTGGGAAAATTTCCTTTCTCAATTTCATTTTCATATTGCTCACATTGTTGTGGCAAGCATAATCAAGTAGCCAATGCACTCTCAAGACGACCAAGAGTGAATGCGGTATCCATAGCAACTCACAATGATCTATCTTATATGATAGATGAGTACGCTATCGATCCCGATTTTAGAGATGTGATTGTAGCCCTTGCACTAGGGAAGAAGGAAGAACCATTTACCCTACAAGATGGTTATCTTCTCTATGGCAATAGACTATGCTTACTAACTCACTACGTGAGAAAGTAATGTATGAGTCTCATGCTCCTCCTTATGTGGGGCATAGAGGGATTCAGTCTACCCTAAAAGGGATAGAAACATTTTTCTATTGGCTTGTCATGAAAGCAAACATACAAGAGTATGTTTCAAAATGTGTGGTATGCCAAAAGACAAAGTTTGATAGAGGGAAGCAACCTGGATTGCTTCAACCTTTGCCAATCCCTAATTCACCATGGGAGAGCATATCCATGGATTTTATCTTTGGATTGCCCAAGTCTATCCATGGGAATACATGAATATGGACGATAGTAGATAGGTTTAGCAAACTAGCACATTTCATACTTGTCAAAAAGACTATTAAAGCCCATCAAATGGCAACCCTCTTTATATCACAAATCTTCAAATACCATGGGCTTGCCAATGTCTATAGTGTCGGATAGAGATCCTAGAATGACCAGTAATTTTTGGAAGGATCTCTTTGAGAATTTAGGTACCAGGCTAAACTTTCTTTGGCCTATCATCCCCAAACGGATGGCCAAAGTGAAATAGCTAACCTGACAATTCTTGATCTACTAAAAGCTTATGTCATAGAAGTAGATCAAAAGTCCCATTGGGATAAGTACTTACCCTTAATGGAGTATGCTTACAATAACATTGTACATACTTACACGGGAAAAGCACCTTTTGAGGTGATAGGGGGAAGATCAAAAAGTCCCCTGCTACTCAAGGTACATGGGAAGATCTTTGTTGTAGATGAATATAGCCAAGACCTGCAATAATCTTTTCAAAAGATTAAGAATGCTATATCCATCTCACAGCAAAGGCCAAAAGCCGGTGCTGATAAGCACAAAAGAGCCGTAGCCTTTAAACAAAATGATTGGGTGTTGCTCAAGTTTCCCAAGGCTCGATTAAGGCAAACAACGGGCAAGAATCCTACAGGACACCAAAAGTACTATGCTAAGTTAGTGTTACCATATACATGTGGTAGTGATGTGTGTGAACACACTAGGACCGCCGGGGCATTTTTTCCCTCTTTAGGAGGTTTTTTCCCCCGTGCATTGTATATACGCCCATCACTCTAGGGCTATCTATCTTTCCATTGCACACTAAGTAACACACTCTCTATTGTGTGCCTTGAGCTTCCTTCGTCTTCTCCAAGCTGTGTGTGTTTCTCTGCAACCCTAATTCCAACAATTGGTATCAGAGCAGGTCACGTCCTCCCGGGCTTAGTCGCCAGCTGCTCCAGCACATGCCTGCTCACTTTCTCCGATTTCAGTGAGCTTTGGCGAGCGTTCGCAGGTCGACAAATATTTTGGGCAAGCTCGAAGAGCTTGGTCTGCTCAGAATTTTGATTTGGGCTCATTTCGGCCTCCGTTTCCACTACAGGCAGTACTGCACAGGCTATTTCGTCATTTTGTGCAGATTTTCTGTCAGTGCCGTTTTTTGCATAACAGGTGCCTTATAGTCTTCTACGGTTTGTGCTATATAGCACAAGTTGTTCTCGCTCCATTTCTCCTATTTTCGGGCAGTTTTCACATCAGGTGCAGCATTTACCATGGCTGACAACAACAACACAGATGTGTTCAAGATGTTTGGTGATGAGGACAGGTTGGATGGGGACAACTACCCTATGTGGGCTTATATGATGCAACATGTTCTTGTGTCAAAAGGTGTCTGGAACATTGTACAGGGCATTGATGTACGTCCTGGTTCTGAAGATGTAGGCGATGTTGAGGATGTTGCAGGTCTTGCTGCAAGGATTGCAGCTGTTAGAGTTGTTTTGCCTACGGCAGAACAAGCTCGTTGGGATGTTAAGGATGCGCAGGCTCATGCATTGATTGCCTTGTCTGTGAAGCGCACCATTATTCCTCACATCCGTTCAGCAAAATCTGCAAAACAGGCTTGGGATATTCTAGCAGGTCTTTATGCAAGCCGCAATGAGGCTAAAATTGCTTTGCTACGTAAAGAGCTAGAGTCGAAGATTATGCATGAGGAAGATGATATGGACACTTTCCTTGCTAGTGTCAAGGATATCAATGAGCAACTCATTTTTGCAGTTGAAGTCATTTCGGACAGTTCCCTTGTGCAGACTGTTCTTGATGCCTTACCAGATTCCTACCAGACTTTTGCTAGTACTTGGAGACTGATGACCCAAGGAAATCCTGAAGTTGTCAAGTTTGATGCATTATGCACATTGCTGTTGCAAGAGTCACTTTCTAGAAAAAACAGGACTAGGCAGCGTTCAGTTGAACAGGCTTTTATTGCTTCTCAAAGAAAGGGTGGTAACAGTAATGCAGCCACTTCTTATGGTTCTGCTGCGAGTGGCAAAAATACTGTTCCTAATGCTTCTGCTGGCAGCACTTCGTCTGGAAATTCTGGTGATAAGGGCAAAAAGAAGATGCGTTGCCATTATTGTAAAGCCAATGATCACTTGATCAAGTCGTGTCCTAAGTTGAAGGCCAAAGAGGCTAAGAAGAAAGAGGGTGGTTCCACTGCAAATGCTGGTTCCACTACAAATGCAGCCATTGTTGAGTCTTCTGTGAAAGGAGATTGTGATGCTGATGTTGATGCAAAATGGGCTTTTAGCGCAGAGTGCACTTACAATCCTGCTGTCCATGATGCATGCTTGTCAGTTGCTGCAGATTCACATGTGTGGTATTTCGACAGTGGTGCTACAAAGCACATTACCTCACATCGTGAATTGTTTACCTCTCTCGAGTTTGTCCCTCATGGGAATTCAGTCACTTGTGCCAACAACGCCTCTTATCCAGTTCAGGGAGTTGGAAAGATTGTGCTCACTGCTGCTAATGGCAGTTCCTTCACACTTGTTGATGCACTTTATGTACCTGGGATCAAGAAGAATCTCTTGTCTGTATCTGCACTTGCTAGACTTGGACTTGTAGTCAAATTTGTGGATGACAGATGTACAGTTCATGATCTCAGTTTTGGTGATGAAATTGTTGCATCTGGCCTTTTGTGCCGTGGGCTATATAAGCTCACTTTGTATGACAAGTGTGGACAAAATTTTGCAAATGCTGTTGCAGATTCAAGGGCTATTTCAAATGCAAAACTTTGGCATGCACGTTTTGGTCATCTGAATTTTGCCAGTTTGCTGCGTTTGCAGAAATCTGATATGGTTGCTTCTTTGCCGCCTCTTGAAGCACCTGTCAAACATGTTTGTGAAGGCTGTATTCTGGGTAAAATGCAGCGTTCTAAGTTTCCAAAGGATGGTTCAGTTAGGGCCACATGCAGGTTGCAACTTGTGCATAGTGATGTTTGTGGGCCCATGCAAACTCCGTCCTTGGGCAATTACCTGTACTTCGTGACTTTCATTGATGATTACTCCAGGCATGCATGGGTATTTCCGCTTAAAGCGAAGTCCGAAGTTTTTATGTGCTTCAAACATTTTTTGGCTATGGCTGAAAATGTCTCAAAATGTACTATGGGCACCCTCCGTTCTGATCGAGGGGGGGAGTATATGTCTCATGAATTTAATGCATTTCTGGCTAGTCGTGGGATAAAACACCAATGTACAGTGCCTTATACACCTCAGCAAAATGGTGTTGCTGAGAGGAAAAACAGGTCACTAACGGAAATGGCACGATGTATGGTCAAAAGTCAAGCTTTGCCGCATTCTTTTTGGCTTGAGGCCATCATGTGTGCCACTTATGTACTTAACAGGTGTCCTACGAAAGCTTTGCAGTCTATTACTCCATATGAAGCATGGTATGATAGAAAGCCTTCTATTGAGCACATGCGTGTTTTTGGCTGTTTGGCATATGCTTTGGTGCCACAAGTGCAGCGCAGGAAATTGGATGATAAGGCTGTCAAATGTATTTTTGTTGGTTATAGTGCTGAAAGCAAAGGTTACAGGTTGTATCATCCGCAAACAAAACGTATTCTGGTTTCACGGGATGTAGTGTTTGTGGAAGACTCTGTTCAGCCCTTGCTGTCATGTACTAGAGACAGTAATGTAAGCTCACAGGACATTTATGACACTTTGTTGCCTCTTTTCAGTGGTGGAAATACGAATGTAAGTTCCAATGAGGCAAATGTACAGCCTATGGGGGTTTCTGAAAATGTTTTAGAACATCCTATTACTGATGCAGATGTACATGATGTACTTGATGAGGAAAGCGCTGAAAATGAGCAGGCTAGAGGTATGCCAAAATGGCTGGTGCACACTTTGCGTGACAGTAAATTGGATGCACCATTATCTAGTCGTACTCGTTCAGGCTCTCGCCATGCATCTTATGCATCAGATTGTTATGCTTTGGCTGTGTCTAGTTTACATGATGTTGAGGAGCCTCTTTCTTTTGATGAAGCACAGAATTCAGAAAATTGGATTGCTGCCATGAAATCAAAATATGATGCACTTATAGAGAATGGCACATGGACTTTATGTGATTTGCCTCCTGGCAAAAAGGCCATTGGTACGAAGTGGGCTTACAAGTTGAAACGCAAGCCGGATGGTGAGATCGATCGCCATAAGGCTCGACTTGTTGCAAAGGGTTATGCACAACAAAAAGGCATAGATTATGAAGAGACTTTTGCTCCCACTTGTCGTATGACTACTGTGCGTTTTCTATGTGCATTGGCAGCTCATTTTGGTTGGGATGTACATCAATCAGACATTGTTACTGCTTTCTTGAATGGTGACATATTTGAGGAAGTTTATGTAACGCAGCCTCGCGGTTTTGTCATAAAAGGACAAGAGGACAAAGTGTGCAAATGTAAGAAGGCTTTGTATGGGTTGAAGCAATCTCCTCGTGCTTGGTATGAGAAAGCTGACACTCATTTGGTTAAACGAGGCTTTCGTAACAGTCCAACAGAAAGCACATTGTATGTAAAGCGTGAGGATGATGTATTTCTCATTGTGGTTCTTTATGTTGATGATTTGCTGATCACTGGACCAAATGAGAGACATATTGCTGAATTTAAGGCTGATTTGAATGCTACTTTCAAGATGAAAGATTTGGGGCTGTTGCATCATTACTTGGGTATACAGTTTAAGCAGTGTGATGGTGGTATTGCCTTGTGTCAGAAAAGTTACATAGAGACATTGCTATGTAAGTTTGGACTTCAGGATTGCAAACCTATTGCCACTCCCATGGAAACAGGTTTGAAATTGAGTCTACATGATGCTGGCGATCCTGCTGATGTCACTCTTTACCAAACTGCTGTTGGCTGCCTCATTTATGTATGCAACACGAGGCCAGATATTCAGTTTGCAGTCTCGCAGGTCAGCAGATTTATGCATAGCCCAGGGTCTAAGCATTGGCAGGCTGTCAAGAGGATTTTCCGCTACCTTAGTGGCACTTTACATCTTGGCTTGTTTTATCCCAAGGGGGGATCATTGCCGCCAGACTTACATGCTTTTTCGGACTCAGATTGGGCTGGTTGTTTTGACACGCGAGTGTCCACAAGTGGTTTTTGTTTCATGCTTGGCAATTCATGTATATCATGGTTGAGCAAGAAGCAACCTACTGTGGCCACTTCGAGTTGTGAGGCTGAGTACAGGGCAGTCTTCACAGCTACGGTTGAGTGTGTATGGCTCAGACGCCTTATGGCTGACTTGGGTGTTGGACAGGACACTGCTAACACTATCTACACTGACAGTCAGAGCGCATTGGCAGTTGCGAGAAACGCAGTTTTTCATGCTCGCACAAAGCACATTGAGGTGCATTACCACTATGTCAGGGAGAGGCTCTCAGCAGGAAAGATCAGCTTGGCTTATGTGCCAACACAGGACAACCTTGCAGATCTTTTCACAAAGGCATTGTCTCGTGAGAAGCTTGAAGCTTTCCGCAAAGCTTTGTGCTTACTCCCCTTTGTGGACTGATCCTGTCCTCAAGGCATGGCACTTCCCTTTACTCATGTGCCAGCTCTCGTTCACCGCATCACTCCAAGGGGGATTTGTTACCATATACATGTGGTAGTGATGTGTGTGAACACACTAGGACCGCCGGGGCATTTTTTCCCTCTTTAGGAGGTTTTTTCCCCCGTGCATTGTATATACGCCCATCACTCTAGGGCTATCTATCTTTCCATTGCACACTAAGTAACACACTCTCTATTGTGTGCCTTGAGCTTCCTTCGTCTTCTCCAAGCTGTGTGTGTTTCTCTGCAACCCTAATTCCAACAGTTAGCAAAAAGGTACTACGGTCCCTTTTAAATTCTTAGGTCAATCAATGAGTTGACCTATCAACTCAAGTTTCCCAACCATTGGCTCATGCACAATTCTTTCCATTGAGCCTATTAAATCCTTATAGAGGAGAGCCACCTCAAGAAGCAATCATTGAAGACCCACCGGAGATCAACAACCAAGAAGAGGTGCTGCAACTCGAGTTCATTCTCCGCCACGAGGCAGCCCAATGGCTTGCATGATTCCTATTAGCCAAAGGACTAAGAGGTCCAATGAGAGTTTAATTGAATTATTTGATTACCTATAGCTCTCACAAAAGGGGAAGGGGAACACATGTCACAAGGCGAGCAATTATGCTTCTATGATGAGAGAGAAGGATGCATTTTACTCTAGCTCATTGCTACACACACACACACACACACACACACACACACACACACACAACTCATGTGTGCAAAAAGAACTCCATCTTCTTCTCCAAGCATTGAGAAGTAGAGGCCTACACCAACAACTCTTGGCTATGGAATGCAAATCCAACCAAGAGCCAAGCTTCAATGGCATGCTCATCTCCTCTACCACGCTAATTACTAAGCTGAGCTATGATATTAGAGTAATTATGTGAGGAGAGTACTTCTTTCTCGTAAGATACCTCTTCTTCCTCTTAATCCATCCTCATTCCCTGCTAGCTCTCACCATTTTTGAAGGTGTATGAGGTCTTGGGACTTTCACTAGGGACAATAGGTGTGTTTTTCAAGCATAATTTGGTGTATGAAGCTTCCATCTTCATTACACCAACTAGTTTTATCAAGGAATACAAAGATTGTATTGTACAAAAGTCTCCTTTGATGGGAGAAGCTATAATACAAAGCCTTCATGGAGGGGGTACCGGCTCCATGTAAATCCGGTCCTCAACTATTGTCAACTGTTCTATTTCTCTCTCTTTTCATTTATTGTCAATGCCAAATTAGCTAGGTGTAAATTGCTATGTTGCTTTCTCAAATTAAGTACTCTATATATGCTCATTAGGAACTTGTTCTTAATGAAATGTTCACTATGTTATCAATTTCCGCTACACAAAAGTTACTAGTGCATTAAATGTTAGAGATCTTTTAGCCCAAATTTGATGGTGGTAGTTTCTACGTACTCTACTCCTAATTATTGAAATGAAACTATGAATTAAAAAAACAAAACGGTATAAATTAAATTCAAAACGAAAATTGATATAGCAGTCTGAAAGCATAGAGAAAATTGAAGAATGAAACGCTTTTGGCTATGTCACTCACAACCCTCTTTACCTCTCGACTTCTAGACTCTACCAAGCACTAAATCCCGTGTCTAGCTGCTTCACTGCTCAGGTGTAAATGGAATGGAAGACAAATTTCTAAAAAAGAATGCTCTAAATACACACTAGGTCACTCACCATCTAAGAATCATTCCCTAAAAATAGTGCCAATGTTAGTGATGGGTGCAACTAAGGTGGGTGGTACCGGATGTAGGCCATGGAGAGTGTGTAGGTAGAATGAGAGAGAGAGAGAGAGAGAGAGAGAGAGAGAGAGAGAAAGAATTTGACACAGCAAGAAAAATGATACGCTATGTATATTATTTTTGCTTTGTAAACCTTACAATGTATATAAAGCCAAAAGAGGCTGCCATGCAAACTTGACTTGCAACCTCATCCTTACCTGCATGCCATAAGGGCATGTGCCCACGGGTAGACTACAAATTAAAACTGGATCGGGCTTGAATACCCAACAATCCCCCCTTCAAGCCCGAACTAGATAGGCAACTCATGATACCTCGAGTTTTTGGTGTAGTCGCCAACCATGAGTTTTAGGTTCTCTCACAACCAAGGATTTTTGGTGTATCCCTAACCTGGTGCTATGATGGGAAAACTCCCTCTTGAATAGATAGGGTGTAGGTAAAAAATTAGTGACCAATGATTGGAGTTTTTGGTTCACTGCCAAACCTTGGGCTTGAGTTGTACCCAATAACCTCACGAGAAGAAGAACAAAAATGGGCTGAGAACAAGTATGTTTGGGAGGTCTTACCACTTATGTATTTGTGGCAGTGTCTAACCCGTACAACTGGGACATGATGCCAACTAACAAACATGATAAACTAAGAAAAAACTTGGACATGGAATAAGTGTTGATGATCAACAATCTACAAAAAATTAAATATACTGGGTATCTATGACTGTGAATCCCCGATTCTTCATGCTATCCATAACACCCACGATAATAACCTGATCAAATTCTTTGGCATCCCAAGATCTCGATAAGACAATGATATGTAATGAGGTCGTGGGCAAAGTGGGGAAGAGAATCTACCCATGGGAGCAAGCGCACCACAAACTCTAGATGAGGGGCCATTTTAAACAAAAAGAGTATGAAAGCTAAAGTAAGGTGAACTCTTTGGCAAAAGCGCAAAAATAAAAGAGCAGGGTTTGTTTTGTTTGTTGTTGCGCTGTGTTGTTTTGTTGTGTAGGGAATCGCGTCGTCTGTGTTGCAACCGCCACCACCTCTTATGCTGTGTGTTGAGAGCCTTTCAATATGCTATCACAGCACCAGAATGGGAGACCGGGTCAACAATGGGAGCACTGATCATGCATGTTCTTGTTAGTGGCAAACTGCATGTTTTACAGTTTCTTGAGATACTGTCTCAAGGCTTGCACCTCGGCTCCATCTGCAGATGCCTAGGTGTGTTACTACGCCTTGTCTTTGCCACCTGAGATGTGCACTGTGGTAGCATTTAGAGATGCCTACTTCCTCCACCTGCAAGTCTTCAACGGAGCATGCGCTTGATAGTGCCAAGGTCTTCTAGCCCCCACCTAGGACTCGCCTGGGAGCTCTGATACCATATGATGGGTGCAGCTAAGGTGGGTGGTACCAGATGCAGGCTACAGAGAGTATGCAGGCAAAACGAGAGAGAGAGAGAGAGAGAGAGAGAGAGAGAGAGAGAGAGAGGGAGAGAATTCGACACAGCAAGAAAAATGATACGCTATGTATATTATTTTTGCTTTGTAAACTTTACAATGTATATATAGCCAAAAGAGGCTTCCATGCAAACTTGACTTGCAACTGCATGCTTATTTGCATGCCATAAGGCCATGTGCTCACGGGTAGACTACCAATTAAAACTGGATCAGGCCTGAATACCCAACAGTTAGATGGTCGCCACGAAGAATGTCTGCAGCATAGTTGTCTGGCACTAACATAATATGTGAATACTAAGGGAGGTGACTCAGACGGGGCACGAAGACTCTTTGAGTTTGTCAGTCCTCAAGAAGTGAACTTAAAAAGCAAACATATCAATTCAACAAGAAAACCACCACTCAATGATCGAAAAATATGCCTATGTTCTTTCTCACTACTCTAGGTCATCATGCCATTTCGGAACTCAAACAAAGTCAAAATGCAACGAAACTTTAGGAGGAGGTCTAAGACACTTAGGGCACTGTCCTACCAAGTCTTGTTGCAATAATCTGACAAGGTACCAAAATCACGATCCATCATGCTACAGTCGAAAGCCTGGCTGCCGTGCAAAATACTCAAAAATAGCACATAGCAAGACATAAACGACCAAATCTACGTACCTGCCGACTTGCACTAATCCATAATCGAGCACAACACAAGGAGAGAGACAGAGAGAGGTAGAGAGCAAGAGAGCGCGTGTAGGTGCACCTCCTAGAGCGGAGTGCTACGCCGCCACGGCGAGAGAGAGAAGAGGGAAGAGGAGAGAAGAACAACGCAAACGGTGGGTGCAATTTCCCCCCGTGCAAGAGTGACCATTTCCCTCTTGCACGTATTTGTTTTATAGATTTCTTAAATGGTCAATTGTGAATACAAACTGGCCGGCCAGTCATAAATGGCCAAAGCTCATAAAAGAGCACTTGAATAATAAAATGTACTGATATACATATCCATTCGCATAGGCCAAGCTGGGTCTAGTCTTTTCCACCTGTCAGCTGCAATAAATAATAAAACATCAATTCTATAACATACCTCTCCGTTGGAAAGAAACTGTCCTCAGTTGAATCTACAAACAATACTTGTCAAAAACAGTGATTAGTATGTTGTGTCAAAAACATCACATCATAAAAGAAAAATTTATGAAACTAAACAACATTAGCTTATGCGTGCCGTCATCCATATACTACCTATTCTAGTGTCCCATACCACTAGAATAAGTAGTATATGTCATACCCGGATGAATTAGGATATCATTGGTCACACTCATCGTCAATCTCATAATATCAAGTCTCATCACATAAACACTGCCGTGATAAAATAATCATCAGATACCAATTTCCAATCCAATTCCAATTCCACAATATAAGTCCAAATCCAAAATATCTTTCATTTTCTATACCCGGGTAACAAAATCATACCAGTTATAGTGGTGGCCAGCCACTGTAGCATGATTTTGTGATTGGTATTGCCTAAATCGGCGAATCTACACCAAAAAGACGTGCTGCCTAAATCGGCAAATCTGCACTAATGCTGCCTAAATCAGCGAAGATGCATTTTGTATAAGTTTAAAAATCATGAATTTGTAAGTTATCAATGTGCTGCCTAAATCGGCGAATCTGCACTAGGATGAGCATTTACACACTGCCTAAATCGGCGAATCTGTGTGTCCGTGACCAATGGACTAGGCTAGGCATAAAAAAATAAAATAAAAAATAACATTCATCACATGTGTGAGACCAATTTGGAACATGTTTGAGTAGGAGGATACTTACCAACTGTTGTCCACTATCCCAGAGCACCTTAGCTCACATGAGTAGTTGTATGGCTTAATGACAAATGATCTTAGTAAAAAATCCTTTAAATCAATGAGAAATCATGGTCGTAGCAGTGCGTAAGTATTCAGCTTAGAAAACTATGTAGATAAAGGAAATATAAAAAGACACTAATGTATTTGTTGTACATACCAATAGGATATTGAATGGGTATCTATGAATGCGTGTCGAGAGAGATGTGTTTTCTCTTTGAATGGTATAAGCAAACACATCTAAGAGTTTGGCACAATCTAATTGTATGACAGTGTTAGTATAGTCAACCGGTAAGTAGTAAGATATGGATTGATTAAGATATTTGATTAAGCTAGAGACTTATATTGCCCAAAAAAATAAAAACAGTGCTAAAACTAATAAAGGTAATGGTGTTGACCAGTGATATGTAATTAGCAACTAGTAAAATATAACAATGAGCCATTTGAAGAGGACAAAAGCAAGAAAATCTTCACTGCAACAAATGTTAAGCCCGACAGATGAGGGTATGAATTTTTATAACGTCAATTGATGAAATAAATCCTTCAACCCCTTGCTAGGAGCCATGGGGAAGGAGGATTATGGGCAATGGACCATTCCCTACCCCTTCATGCCTGATCTACAATGTTGTGGTCACTGTTACTTGTCCTCCTGCCTTGATTTCTCTTCGTGGATATAGAGATTTTCTTTTGTTTTCATTGTCTGACTGCCTTTTGTTTTTCTTCTTCTTCTTTTTGTGTTGTTGTTTTCTTTCCTCTGCTATCAGCCGTGTTTGCTTTGCATGTGCCTCTAGGTGTGAGATCCACGTGCTTGCGTGTGTGGTGGTATGGGCTCATCTATATTTCAATGCAAAAGAGGGAAGAGACAGTGGCATTGTGCCTATTGCTTGAACTTCAATTCAAAAGAGGGAAGAGATGAATGGGAATACATGTAAGCACCTAGGGTCCTACAACATCATTGACATAGCACACATCAAATTAGCTTATCCAATGAAGCACCACAAGCGCCAACAACAAGCCGTAACTGTAACCATTTGTTATCTTTAGTAACACCTGGCAACTGCAGCTAGCTTCATAGACCTAAAATCAACTTGCAATTAAGACTTGATTGTGATCTAGCTTAGTTGAGACCTTCATGAGTACAAACATAGCAACACACTATTTCGAAGTCTTCACACCAACTCTCTTTAATGCATATATTGCGTGAGCTCAGTTCATGCTGTGCTATAGCCAAAAACAACAAATACATGTCGCCAAAAATTCACTTAAAATCCTGAATTTGCATTGCCAAAGACGCACCATTGTTAATGTTGTAACTAGCCGTAATTTCATTTATTATAGGAAAAAGATATGGTGGTAAGGACGAAGCTTGCTGCCATGTGGGCAGCTGAGCAAGCCTGGGAGCATGGGCAGTCAAGCTACAAGGAGTACACCAGATCTCGCTGAGAGGAATAGCCTCCTTGGGCGCTTGCAATCTAAAAGCTAAGGGCCAATGCTGATTCAGTGTTTGCAGACTAACAACCTTGAACATGCCATCATCGCAGTCATGCATCACGAATCTCACGTCTGGAAGAAGGTTGTATGACGCAGGGAAGTGGGGGAGGGAGAGAGAGATATTGACTCAGAGACAGATAGAGAGAGAGAGAGTTTGTCCTGCTATTTTGCATGCACCAAACAAGGGATGGAGAGGGAAAAAACAGAAGAAGGCTCGGACGCCTAGTTGGATGTCTGTAGTTGGGTGGTTGGTCGAGGGTCCAAGAGCCCATAGGTGTCAAGCGGGTTTGGTGCAACCAGTTCTGATCGACCTCACATTAACCGAAAAAGGTTGGCGCCCTCTGCATGTCGAGTTGGCACCTCTGGGAGTCGCAGTTGTGCTTTGACGACAATGGCGGCTCTAATAAGAGAGAGGGCGATGTTGACTGGTGTGGTTGGTAGTGCTGCACTCAAGGGCCGCGTCCAAATGAGAGAGTTATTTATCACTCGAGTCTCGCTCACTAAAGGTCTCCAGCTATGGGCAGTTCACGGGCGTAAAAGGTGTGGACAGAGAGTGAGAGAGGGATGAACGGGGAGATTGAGAGAGGGAGGATTGAGAGCAACACCCGCACAGCTGGTGGTAGTAGCTGGCAGAGAGAGAGAGAGAGAGAGAGAGAGAGAGAGAGAGATTAACAGGTACTATGTGTGTGGCTGCCAATAGGCCAAAGAGAGAGAGAAAAAAAAAACGGCTGGATTTCTGTCATGGTGGGTGGCACGCAGATGAAACTGCAGGTGGGCCGCCCCTTTTTTTCTTTTTTTGAGAATTTGCATGGCGGCTTTAGTTTGAGAAAGAGAGAGATATGCGCGGCTATCACTTGTGCGATGAACGATCAATTAAGATGGACATTGTGTGTGTATATGGAAGCTCGCTGCTTTACGACACAGCCATGCAATGATTAAACAACACAGCCAGTGCGTCTATTGCTACGGTTCCGATTGGGAGTTGGGACGTCACTGATTTGTGGGCTCATGGTATCAAGTGGTTCCCTGGGTGGGACGGCGCAATGCTCACCCTTTGGATGGCTCTATCATCGAGGAGTTCCAGTGCGGCATGAGGAAATGAGAGAGAGAGAGAGAGAGAGCAGAGAGAGAGAGCATGATTGGTCAACAATCTAGTGCTTATGGCGCGCCAGGAGTCTGGTGACGTTGCTTCATGGAGTTGGGTGGTTGAGCCGAGAGAGAGTGCATGGTCAACAGTGGACCAGAGAAAGAGAGGGCGATTGGGGAGTTGAACCACTGCATGGCATCGAGAGGGACCGGCTGGAAACTGCATACTGAGTGCACATCCCCCCATACCGTCGGTGATGGTCCTTGCTCGCTTGCGCCACCTGCTGTGGTTTATGCTTCAACTGTGCTCGTTAATTAAAAAAAACAATAGTATGGCTTTCAATGATTCCCATAAAAATAATTTGATGGTTGTTCCCACTAAGCGGAGAGAAGGTAGATTAGGCAATTGAGTTCGTGTTCTCCTCCCATTTACTTCTTCACTCGGACACCCACCAAGGTTGCTTGGGTATATTCCTACAACAATCTACCGTAAAATCTAATGCTACTACTACTTCTTTTTCTGGACGTTCTATGTGACAGAATTCGATTATACTCACTATTTACAAAGGGTCATCATAGGTAAATACATTATCTCTTGCAATTTATTCTTTCGTAATATCCTATCTAAGGCCATATGCTAATCCCTTCTTATTATTGAGTATTTTCATTAAGTTTAATATGTTTAATCATCACGTTTAATTATCATACTTACACTAGTAATTACTATATCATAACAATAAAGAAGAAATTCTCTTTAATTTCAAAGATGACTAAGTGTATTATACAATCAACACTAATTACTGCAAGCTGAAG
The DNA here is from genome assembly GCF_014529385.1 of Adiantum capillus-veneris. NCBI lineage: Eukaryota > Viridiplantae > Streptophyta > Polypodiopsida > Polypodiales > Pteridaceae > Adiantum > Adiantum capillus-veneris. The sequence continues at coordinate 83,272,291 of NC_140943.1, forward strand.
CAACTAACAACACAAACAACATGAGAGAAAAAAATACTTAGTTGATGTTTGTCAAAATCCTTAAGATGGGAGCATAGCCTATGCTCTGATACCACTGCTACAGTCGGAAGCCTGGCTGCCCTCCAAAATACTCGAAAATAGCACATAGGAAGACATAAACAACTAAATCTACGTACCTGCCAACTTGCACAAATCCATAATCGAGCACAACACAAGTAGAGAGACAGAGAGCAGGAGAGAGCAAGAGAGCGCGTGAGGCTCACCTCTTAGAGCGGAGTGCTACGCCGCCACGGCGAGAGAGAAGATGGAAGAGGAGAGAAGAACAACGCAAACATTGGGTGCAATCTCCCCCCGTGCAAGAGTGACCATTTCCCTCTTGCACGTATTTGTTTTATAGATTTCTTAAATGGTCAATTGTGAGTACAAACTGGCCGGCCGGTCATAAATGGCCAAAGCTCATAAAAAAGCACTTGAATAATAAAATGTACATGATATACATATCCATTCGCATAGGCCAAGCTGGGTCTAGTCTTTTCCACCTGTCAGCTGCAATAAATAATAAAACATTAATAATAAATAATTCACATGGATATGATATACATATCCATTCGCATAGGCCAAGCTGGGTCTAGTCTTTTCCATCTATCAGCTGCAATAAATAATAAAACATCAATTCTATAACACATCATGATCAAGGTCTTGAAAATTGCAACGTAACTATCTAGAAAGGTCGCCCTATGATCAATGTGATTTACCCACACAAATGTTAAGATTAGACTCATTAACACGTAATCCCGAACCTCAACAAAACTGACGGTGCTTACAGTTGAATGAAAGAGCAAAGAGAGGAACACAATTGTAGTTTTGGAATTGAAAATGGATTACCCAATCATTAGTTGTGATGATTACAAGTTGTATCTTTGTAGTCGCTTGAGCGTACGTATAACGGAGCTTATTTTCCTTCAAAAGATAAGCCTCCCTTTTCACACTAAGGTTATTGAATTTTATAACTAGGGCTTTCTAAATGGCCAATGGGTGGCTCACATGGAATTTTACAAATGTCATAACAGAATTACATTTCAAGGAATCAATTTGCTATTCTGGAATTAGGATTTATACACAGTGTAGCTACACTAGCTTGAAAAATTAAATGTGGTGTCCAGCCAAGTTTTCGGCCAAGTACGCACCCATTCAATCAATCCACCAACACAAAGAAAAAGGCATGGGCTTTTAACGTATTCAATGGAAAAACATTAAGTAATTAAGGGTTATTATAATGTGAATAGTGAAGAAAAAGGCATGGACGGAGGTGTAGGGAATGATGACAAGGGAAAGGGGATGGGTGGGGGGGGGGGGGGGGGGGGGTTGGTTAAGCTCACAAAAGGCTCTCTAGAGCTCAAACAGCATCGACAATGAAACTCAAAATTTCACAGCAGCACTGGGTGCTACCTTTTGGCATGAGAAGCATAGGATTTGGTGCAACTTGAGATGCCCGCCTACCCCATTGTAAAAGAAGTATCACACACTTTAGCAATGATGGTAATGTTGTTGCTAAAAAGGGGGGATTTTAGAGGTAAATTTCATGTGCAGTGGTGGCATGTGTGAATGGGCTATGAGGGGGAAGAAAAAAGCATGCTCTTGAGGGGAGGATATTGGAGGGTAACAAGGAAAGAATGAGGTTAATCAAAAGCAATAGAAGAAGGAAATTGACGTCTCTCTATCTCTCATGAGAAGAAAAAGGGGCATTTTTGAATGGTAAAAAGGGAGAGTTAATGAGGGCATCTCTGATAGTAAGGGAAGGAGGAGTGGAAGGCTTGAAGGGAGCAAAGAAGAGGGAAATAGGGAGGAGATGAACATGATCTCTCTTCTCTCAACCTTGAGATCACGATAAAGGCAATATTAGGCAAATGATAATAGGGGAAGGTAAGGTGAAAGACTTTAAGGGATTCTAGCATGAAGCGTGAAAAGGATAACGAGAGGAAAAGAGAGAGGAGGAGGGCTTGCAAACTCTCTCTCAAAATTGGTGAAGACAAAGGGGTAAAGGAGAATCCAATTTTCTCTCTCCTAGTTGATTGGGAAAGACAAGGAGAGCTAATTGGAGTGCATAGAAGTACATACTAGAAGGGAATCAACAAGAAAGTGTGGGAAAGTTCTCATAAAGAAGAAGAAGAAGAAAAAAGAAGAAGAAGAAGAAGGAGGAGGAGGAGGAGGAGGAGAAGAATAAGGTTTTAGTATTCTTGGGGCAAGGGAAGAGGTACACTTTCCCAACCTTGAAGAAGAATGATGGAGCTTGAAGAAGGGTTCTTCCTAAACAAAAAGGAAGCAAAGACAACATGATCATTCTCAAAGAAGTAGAACTGCTAAACATAAAGAATAAAAGAGGATAATTGGGTGATTATTTGCTATCATTTTCCTCATGACGAAAGCAAATAATGTTAAGAGTTATGGTTGCAAGGATGCACACACAACTTGGACAAGATGAAGAAGCTCAAGGCACACAACATAGAGTATATTACTTAGTGCACAAAAAAAAATAAGTTATCCATAGAATGATGGGTGTACATACATTGTACATGGGAAAAGCCTTGTAGTGAGTAAAAAAGTGTCTGGGAGTTCCTAAGTGTGTTCACACACATCACTACCACATATACAGTAACAAATCCCACGTGGGAGTGATGCAATGAAGGAGAGTTGACACATAATGTTCAAGGAAGTGCCATGCCCTATGGACATGATCAATCCAAAAAGAAAAGGAAGCCCAAATCTTTGTGAAAAGCTTCAACTTCATTTGAGGTAATGCCTTTGTGAATAGATAGCTTTGTTGTCCATCAGGCCTGCTCCATGGTGAATTTTAAAGATAGAACGAAGCTGCTACCCAATCTTGATTGTTACAAATTTATAATTTGGATTAAGGACCTTTCACAACTTTGGAAAGCTGACAAGTTAGAGCAATATTAGAGAAAGATCACATAGTCACATAGATGTGCCACTTGCACTGCTTTACTAGGAATTTAACTCAAAAAAGGCAAACTGCTTTGCTGCACGAATTTGAAAAAATCGACATAAACTTCCTCTCTTTGAAGAATACCCTGAGGGAGTACCTCCGCGAGTGCATGCACTAGACTTGTTAATGGTTGATAATCACATTGTACTTCCCCATACAGTGAAAGCATTTCAAGATGGAAGCACGCTACAAGCCAACCTCGATCATACCAATTTAGGCCTCAAATTCAGAAACTATTTCATAGTCATGGTCAGTGAATCCTTTACTTGTGAGTGATATCAAGAAAAGAAATTGCGGTGTTGCATTAGAACTATCATTCTGCCTTGAGAAAAGAAACTCGCGTCACATAGGAGACTGCTGCGATAAATCATGGAACAAAGATCAATTTGACAGAAACTTTTCCATCCTTTTAAAAGAAGCATTGCTATATACACAGCTATTTGGTTTGGTTTGGTTTGCCTATTTTTGAAGCAATGTGAATAACCAGTCCGCGCAACATAACTTTTAGGGAAAATTACCAAAATACCCCTGTAATTTGTGGAAATTCCCATATTACCCCTCTGATTTCAAAAATTCCCTCATATTTGGCCAAAAATTCCCAGAATGCCATTCAGTTTCGCTAAAATTCCCAAAATACCCCTAATTAACCTTGTGGACATCTCTAAAAACAATTTCTTTTGCAACTCTTCATAGGAAGATTGGTTCTCCTCAATAGAAACTAGGATTTTAGATGATATTGAGGCCACTTTTGCTGAAATTGTTCACCATTTCTATACACAGATGCCTCTATTTGTCAGCTCATTCGTAAATAATTTTGTCTGAGACGCTAAAAGATAGATCTCCATTGCCATATACATTAGACTATGAAAAAATTGGGGCAAATTCATTCGAAAATGATGCAAGGGTATATTGGAAAATTTTGAAATTTGAGGGGTATTTTGGGCAAATTACAGTAATTTTCCCTAAAATTGAAGTTGAAATCCTGGCTAGACAAAAGTCTTACATCAGGTATCAAACCTCGGTCTTTATGCATCTTTAAAATTTCAATAGCACCTCCCAAAAAAGAAACGTCTTACATTCCATACAAGCATATTGCATCCTGGGATATGAAAAGTACACAGGGTTTGGCTCATACATTGTTTGTTGTTACAGGATGATGTCGTTTCTTAACATGCAATACCGATTCCAAAGCCTATGAATGCACATTTAATTTGAATATCAATGAGAGTTCTACTTGCAGGTCTGGCACGAATACAAAATGAGATATCTCACACACAAGCTGACCAGCAACTCGCAATTGAAAAAGCTGGGGAGTAAATCACAAGAAATTGGAAAATTGCATGAACTAGTGTCACCTTCAATTCACTTTCCTCCTGTCCTTTGAGATCATAAATTGTGATCGATGCTGGGAGCTATGGTTGCCACTCCTAGTGAACCGTAAAAGCAAGACATCACATCAATGTGCTTTCGACCTATTAAGATCGTAGAGAACACACACATCTGCAGCTGAACGTATCTGGAATCCCAAAAGACAAGGAACCTTGTAGGTGTCAATAACAATAACAGCGAGTTCACAAGTCTACAGAACAACAAGAAAAACAACTAATTTACAACTCTGGAAATAGGACTACAAGGGCCTGAACACTACATCTCGGCGTATTGCTTTGAAGTTTTGCAGTGATAGGAGTGATAGGAGCCCATACCCCCTTTCGATAACAGACGTGATGACGAGTATCAAAGAGCACATCCTTGGCTCATCGAGTAGGTTCTGTAAGTGTGTCTGAAGTTCTTGTCACGTTTTCGGCCATCGCCAAGCTCAGATAACCTTCGCAATGGTGTGGACTCATTGACAAGCTCAGTGTTTGATAATAATAAGAATGAACAACCTTCTTCACCTAGTGGCATTCATGGCTCAACAAGCACCGCACCTTTTGAGATGAACCCTCCACAAAAAGGTAGTCTCAAAATTGTTTCAAGCGAACGTGCTTTAAAATGTTTGAATCGTGCCGGCTCCTATTAAGAATGTTTGAACGTCGAATCAAAAATGTACACAAAATGTACACAAGGTTTCTTTGACAGGCGTTTTTATTTTTTATGGAGTCCAAAATGCAACCTTGCTCCACGAATTCATTGTCATTCTCCTTTTAGAACCCTCTCTCATATCAGGTATCGATCTTCTCTCCAACACTTCTCTCCAGCTCTGACTTTGAGAGCAAATTCTCTATCTAAACAGAGGTTCTCTATGGCTCTACAGCTTTTGCTTTCTAGATGTTTTTTTGCACCCAAAACATGGCATCCTTTTTGGAGCCAAACACATATTGCTTTTGTTTAAACGAGTGTGTTTTATTCTATTGTGTATGCCAACTTTTAGGACACAAGTGCTTTTGGAGGCCACGGTCTATATGACAGACCCAAGGCTCTCCTATTCAAGCTTCCATATTGGAAGTTGCTTTCGCCGGAATCCAAAGGAATGACCTAGACAGATAACAAAATGAGATCAGCTAGGAAAACATTTGGTCTAACCATTATCGTGGAAAATGCTGCATAAATCTCTTGATCGGGAATAAGCCTTGTACTAGGTTTTCCATTGGATGCTAGTTGAAACTCAAACAGAAAACAAAGCATCACACTCAAGGTGTGATCCGTTTAGCCAAACAAACGTTTGCTCACTAGTGGGTTGAGGTCATTTAAACTCAGCGCTCAGTCAGCCTCTGGCACATGGCATGTAACTTGAACTCCAATGGGCTAAATTGAGGGTACAATTTATGTAACTGCAAATTAGCCACATGTACGATACAATGGTTACGCACCGATGGATCAATGGGCAATCCTATTTGTCTCCAGCTCAGCCTTGTTTAACCCATTGGAATTCCAAGAGACCAGCAAAGGATACAATGTGCGTACCAATGACGATGTGTAATGTTCATAGATATGGATTGGGTCTCCATCATTGTCCGAGCAAAGTTATTAAAATCACATTACAGCCCGATGAGCATGTTCCTACTTTATGTGTTGAGAGCTCTTACTGAACCTAAATACTTATCTAGCATGCATGGTCAACCAGCAAGTGTGATTAAAGAAGGCTATTTCTCAAATCGTGAATTAAATCTCATGTTGATTTGACATGGAGCATGAACAAGAATCTCACATAGTGAGAAAAGAATGACTTTCAATGTCATGTGCACATGGGCTGGATGTGCCATGCGGACATGCCACTACGACCAGATACGACCAAAGCCAGCCTGTAGACTAGATAAGCCTAGATTCGCAGGGCGTGCAATAAAAACAGGCCCATTAGAATAATTAGAACCCATGTATAGCACTCTTTGCATAAAGTGATCTTACAAGGCATAGTCGCAACCAGTGGTGTTAGTAGTCTAGACTGGTAGTACGTGTGCGCATGAGCAAAACGTGTGCATGTACACTTGGTGCATATCCAATGCAGGACACTAGCACAGATTTCAAAGGAATTTTTAACTTATACACCTGTTTGCTGATCTCTAGGCCAAGTCACCCAAACCTAGTATAGAAAGAGACCCTACGGGTCTCATCCTACAAAACATGGACTCCAAACTCGGAAAAAGATGGGAACAATGGCCAGAAGAGAGGAACGGAATATGGGCCACGGTGCCGAGAAAGAGGGGAGGGGAGGGGTAGATAGTCTAGAGGATATGGAGAAAATAAGGTTTCATTGAGGAGCTAGAATTTCAATGGCCACAAGGCTTCCAAAAAACCTAGATAGCAGTGAATCTTTATTATTACTAGAAAGTCCTCAATAAACTCCTTGTTGGTCAATTTCTAATCTCGGAACCGGCCTTTGTAGGTAGGAACAATTCTGTAGTGCATTCTGCAACGGACCGAAATGTGTTTCATGTCTAAAAGGCAAAAAGCGGCACATGGCCAAAACAAGGAATGCAACGATCCAAAATGTCTTCCGAGCACAAAAAGGGCTTGGGATAGGTGTTCCTTGTTTATTTGATAGAGTTGTATATGTTAATAGATCCAGGAGGTTAAGAAATGGTGTTGATTATGGCTTGGTTTTGCAACTTAGTATTAAATTGTTTCCTCCGATGTAATCAGCAAGTTATACATTTTATCGCGGGGATTATGCCCTTAAGATGCTTGATTTAGAAAAATACTTTTCGGTCCTTTTTCAAAAGCAGAGAAGAGAGAAAGAAAAGGAAAAAAACTTCTATCAATATATATACCTAGATGAATCCAGGATAAGCCCAGATTCAAGGAAAGTGGAAGGTATAGACCCATGTTAGTCACCCACAAGACAATATAACTTTCAGCCCCATCATGCATAGTATTGACTCCACGACATCCCCGCTAACGTCATCAATGCCCAATAATGGGTGTAGAACTAGGTACTAACATATGCTCCCAAACACAACACACCACACGCACACACAAATGAGCATACATCAACACAAAGTTCAGCGTTGACTCCGGAGACCAAGGGTAGTCTCGCCCAAAAAGAAGCCTAGCACTAGAAGAAGCCTTAAATGGAAAAATTAGCACAAATATGAGGTAGTTGATAGGGTATACACACCACAAAAGACAGAAAGAATTAGCGCAGTATCAACTGGTTGTAACTCGAACAAAAACTTCACAATGTGAAGTCTGCATGTCTGCTATACGACTAAAAAAAATACCTAGATGAATCAAGGACAAGCCCAGATTCACCATTAAAGGAAAGTGCAAGGTATAGACCCATGGTAGTCACCCACAAGAAAATATAACCATCAGCTCCATCATGCATAGTATTGGCCAAATACCACCACATCCCCACTAACATCGTCACTGCCCAATACTAGGTGTAGAACTAGGTACTAACATATGCTCCCAAACACCACACACCACACCGACACACACATGAGCATACATCAACACAAAGTTCACTGTAGTGAATTTTAATCATGACTCCAGAGATCAAGGGCATACTCAACGATAATGAAGCCTAGCACTAAAAGAAGCATTAAATCGGAAAAATTAGAACAAAAATGAGGTAGTTGACCTACACGACGACTCGAATACAACCAATGATTACATTCCACCATGCGCATCGTGCCATTGACGCAAATAGAAAAGAAAAAGGGAAAAAACAACATGACTCTAGAAGGCTTTCTGACTCATAAGAGGCAGATAACAATGAGAATGATCCATTACCTGAGTGTCGGTGTTTGTGTGTTTGATATATGCATCTGTAGGTGTGTGTGTTTTAGGTGATAAGGTATGGATGTCTGGTGTTTGGGTGTGTTTGTATGTTTGTGCATGAGATTGAGTGCGTGTCTTTTGTAGGGTGTGTATGGGTCGTGTGTGTGAGTGGGACTTGCCTTGTCTATCGGTTGTGTTTGTGTGCAAGTGTATTGTTGATGTATTCATGGGTGTGTTGTTTGTGTATTTATGTGTGTTCTTTGGGCAAGGTCCCTCTCCTCTCTGCCAAGTTCCCTACAATTGCTTCTTCAATTGAGTGAATATAATTTCCTGTCCTGCATTCCTAGTCGGGATGCACTCGACTCTCTGGTTTGCAGTAGCCAGCGTCAGCAAGTGGATTGATCTCCTCAGCATCTGAGATTTAAATTGGATTGTTCCAATTTTAAATGTGCGAGCTTTCTCCGTCGGAGATCCTTACGTCGTTGGAGGTTCATTCTTACCTCGCCAGACATCAGGATGGGCAATTGAGCTATGTCCAATCAAGTGTAAACATGGATTGCCCTATGGTTACGACGGTTAAGGAATCCTATAAATAGGACCCTAGGCTTATTTGTGAGCCATCTTGTGTGCCCACCATACTTGGACTCTACACCCTTGGCAACTCTACATGCACACCCGTATTGGTGTTGGTTTGGTGGTATGGTACACCAGTCCTTGTTTGTGTCATGTAATGTGTGCACGATGGATCAAGCGAGGGACTAAGAGACTTCATGATACAGTGAGGGCAGCATCACAAGCAGCCTTGGTGTATTCGTCTCTCTTCTCGGTCT